>NW_009258305.1:1224536-1230874 GCF_000687185.1 Egretta garzetta | reverse complement strand
AGGGCTGCTCTCAATCCTTTCTTCCCCCAGCCTGTATTGATACTGGGGGTTACCCCGACCCAGGTGCAGGACCTTGCACTTGGCCTTGTTGAACCTCATGAAGTTCACACAGGCCCACCTCTCCAACTTGTCCAGGTCTCTTTGGGTGACATCCCGTCCTTCGGGCATGTCAACTGCACCACTCAGCTTGGTATCATCTGCAAACTTGCTGAGGGTACACTCTATCTGACTGTCTATGTCATTAATTAATATTTTAAACAGCACTGGTCCCAGTACAGACCCCTCAGGGACACCACTTGTCACTAGTCTCCATCTGGACACCGAGCCATTGACCACTACTCTCTGGATGCAACCATCCAATCAATTCCTTACCCACTGAAATCCATATCTCCCCAATTTAGAGAGAAGGATGTTGTGGGGGACCATATCAAAAGCTTTGCAGAATTCCAGATAGATGCCATCTGTTGGTTTTCCCTTGTCCGCTGATGCAACCTCTCCATCATAGAAAGCCAATTCTTATGTACTGAAGATAATATTCCACAGCTTGTGGTAGTAACATATGTTTGCTATGAATAAATATTCTTCTTGCTGTCATATTATATTCCTTTGTACAGTATACACCTGCAGTAAACTAGGGATGGTGAATGTAGTTTCAAAATGTTGTTGGATCCATCTACCATTACTTTGTTGCATACATGAGTAGATCTCTCTTTATGGCCTCCATGATTCATAAGTTTGAATCACTGGATAAAATATGCAAATAGTATTCAAGAAAATACACTTTTATTGATGTCTATGCCATCTAGGCCACAGGCATCTTGTGAGGAAGTGGTTCATAACTTAGTTTTATAAGCTGTGATATTATTTACTGTGGTGTGCCTAACAGCAGAAGGAAGGACTGTCACATGAATATACTCCAGTGATTTTTCTCCGTTAGTCTTTCTAGGACAGAGCTGTTGTAAAGAAGCATGGAAGACACACAGCTGAATATTATGTAGATTATATTGTTTTCCATGTCAGTTATGAACTGTAATTAGACATTAAACAAAACTTACAGTGACAAGAATAATGAAGGCTGTGGATACTGCTTAGAGAAGTTATCCACACAGGAGGAATTTGCAAACAGAATGCATAAATATCTACTAGCAATTACTCAAGTGAGATTATTTGCAGGAAGAAGCAATTTCTGACACTCAGATGCAAAAATGTACAAGCTTTCAAACTGACAATGCTTCTTTAGGTCTGAAATGGAACAAATTTCAAACTCAGTAAAATTAGAACAGTTTATGAATAGTGTAGTTGTTATTGCTTTGGAGTCAAGAATATTTTACATGACTTCTTGAGGCCCCAGTTTTCTACTTTGTGAGTACTTTTAATTTTTCCTGGGCTAATTATGACTACATTAACTTACAAAGGATCTTCTGTACTCATTGCCTACTGGATTCTTGGCAGGATTTGACTGCATAGCTTCAGAAGATTTTGGATGTGTATTCATTTGGCTGATGGAAGAATAACCAGATTCAGTCAGGAATCCAGACCACCAGACAAGTATGAAGTGATGTGGCAGACCTGGTCTGATGATGGTGATGAGGTCAAACTGGGAAAACAAGTTGGCAGATCAGGGCGAGGATCGGTGCAGTACATGGTGAGGCACAGAAATACTTGCAATGTAGCTCAGGCAGGGACCAAGGCTAAGATCTAGAGCTTAGATGCAGCTCCTGAGTGCATGGGAATAGGCCCTTGATGAAGTCTCTCTCACCTTTTTTCACACTGCTCCTTCCTAGCAGTCAGATCTAAGGTTGCAAAGCTGCACTGTATCAGTGAGTGCAGGCAGCTCAGCTCCTCTGGAGTTTTGCCTTGTGGGGGCAAGAGGTTTCATTCACAAACTCTTGCTGCCAAACAATTGGAGAGAGGCCCTTAATGTCATATAATGTGATATAATCAGATACCAAAAAAGAGCTACTCAATTTTCCATATGCATTTACAAAACCCCCATAATTATTGGACATATCTCCTTCCACAGTAATTTTATTCTCTGGTTTAGTAAAACTGTTTTAAATATTGAGATATCTATAAGAAATTTGTATACCCTTCCTGAATCTTTTTCTCTTTATAGTATTTGGTTGCTCAGAAAAACTTATTGGATTACAGATATACATGGAAACAAAGGAATTGTCTGCAAACATTTTGTTTTGTCATGATAGCTTGGTGGTTGTTGTGCTCAGTTATCAATCTGCTGCAATGTTTGGGGTACTTTACAAATACCTACCTACAGCTGTGTTAATATTTGTTTCATTTGAAATGCTGAGATCTCTTGCAAAGAAACCTCCTAGCAAGTATACTGAACTAACTACTGCTGATCCATTATTTGCAGGACTTTTTAAAGTTGGTTTGCAGTTGTTCAGCAGAACGGCATCACTTCATTTTGTTTTTTTTAATAAAAGTGTTTATAATTTATAAAGTGTTGTAATTTACAGAGTGCTCTTGAGAATTTTTAGCTATCATTCTTAAAATTCAAATAATTTAAGGCTGCTGTTCTTCTGCTAAGTTACTACTTTCTATTGTTAACTAGTTTCCTTCTGTGTCTTATGTCGTTGCCTTGTTAATGGTGCTTTGTGTCAGACCTAGCCATCTGTGTATACATCACTCCTACCTCAATATCTGTAGCAGGCTATTATTCCTCATATTGCTATTTTTAGAGGTGCCACGTGTCAGGATTCACCATAAAATCCTATTTTATAGTTTGTATGTCTATATACTTCTGTGACACTTTTCCTTTATTATTTGGTTATACGGATGTGTGATGGTGGGAAAATAGTAAGTAAACAAAATTTTTTTCCATCAATTTTCACAATTGCCATTTCAGAGGTAGTGATCAGCAAAGGTTTTGAGCAACAGGATTGTAAACATTGCCTAACACATGATGTGGCACCTTGTCCACTTAAATTAAATATTTTTTTTGTACAGCTCTTTCACTGGGAGGATAAAAACTAAGTGCACCTTAGGTAGTGAATTTGGACAGGCTGGATCCTATCTGCAGAGCTTACAAAGGAATAATTAAAAGAAGCAATAATGTTCTGGAGCTAATGATTTAAATGGTTAAGGTTATTTTATTCCTAGTTTTCTCGTGATGTGAAGAGAACCATTTCTTTGCATTTTGTCATAGACAATTTTGTGCTGATGTATAACAACTGATTAAGCATGAATAATTGAGCTACAAGTCTTTCAATAGAAAAAGTGTGGTACAATTAATTATTTAATTAATTTGGAGTTAATTCGTAGAATAAACACAAAGACTCATAGAGCAAGAAGTTGTGGCCAGCTAAAAGATATGGATCAGATATAGGGCAAAACTGTAATGAACGCTAAAAGTGAAAAAGGTCCAGTTAACAGACCGCTGATAAATCAAAGATGTCTCTCTTTTTTTTTTTTTAATTTTATTTTATTAACATTTAGGACATTTGTGCAGTGAGCTTTAAGAAGTAAAAGCGGTCTCTCCAGGAGCTAATTCAGTATTTGAGATGTAGCACATAACAGAATTTAAAATCACAAAGTATTGCTGAAATCCTTCTTTTACTCTTCCATCAGTAATAAATCCTGTTTTACAAGTTCAAGGAGAAAAGTTTTGATGATTGAGTAACCCTTAAACAGTTTGTGCTCATCCATTGTGTCCTGCAAGGAAAAGTATTCAATAGTAACCACAAGACCACTGCCAGCTAATATTTCATTGCAAGGGAAATGAAAGAAATGATACAGTTGGTTTAGGTAGTTACCTTCAGGGAAGTCATACTTTTATATATTTTTCCAGTGCTTCACTACAGTTATGGGAAACAGGATAAAATCTTTCTTCATTTGTAACAGTGATTAGACCAAATCTAAAGTTGATATAGAACTTGATCCTACAGGCCTTTCTTATGTGAATTACAAAGATGATTTATCAAATAAATCTTGTCCCATTAGTTTTTACTAATTTGTTCCTCAGGAAAAACTTCTTTTGGCTTCACTGACATTTAGTGAATAGTAAATAACAATACCGGACATTGGGCTCGTTTTCCAGAATTTCTGAGCACTGAAAGATGTTGGAATACAACAGTGTTCAGGCTGAAAATTATATTGGTGGTTTACGATTGTAATCAAACTGCAATGGTGAGCAGTTATTAATATAAATTGTCTTAACCAACTAAGCCTGTAGACCAAAATAAGAGCATGGGAATGAGATGAAGCACTGGACCCTTGAATGTCCACACTGCTTAATGGTTAATTCATTCCATGGTTTTATCTGAGTCTGTCTTAGCTAATTAAGTACAAATGATATTGCCCTATCAGTGTAAAACTGTCTGCACAGATCAGACAAACAGCCTAGAAAGGAACTCTTAAGGCTGAATCACTAGTTGTGACAGGTACACTCCCCCTGCCCTGCTCTGGTAAGAATCGGGGCTTTTAGCATGGTGATCGAGTTTTTGCTCCTCATTTCTGTGCCTTTTGTGCCTGCCAGCAAGCACACACCATGGCCAAGTGATGACCATCAGGCACTCTCCAGGGCACTATGCCCCCTGGCATCTACACCCCTCATTAGGGAAGGCAGGAGAAGCGGGACCCCTCAGGCAACAGACATGGCCTGCAGCCAATGAGGGGCCTTGGCTCAGAGAAGCTTCTGGATCTTGACCACTTATGACCACAGCTCAGATCCGACTCAGGGTCCAAATGGGGCACTGCCAGAGACCCCTTGAAGTGGTCTTTTCTGAGCAGCCGGTCTGTGTTTGAAGCCTCTCCCCTTGGGTTAAGGATGCCACCTGAGGAAACTTCCCAGGACTGAGTACCCTCACCTCCTTGTGGTGAGTGATTTCTTCCAGATAGATCCTTGAGTGAGCCCTCATCGTTGTTCCCCCACGTACACTGGGTGAGCAATTATATCTTCCAGGTACCCATGAAAGGCAGAGAGTTTCCACCCATTGTAAGTGAGTGCGTGTGTGCGCACCTTGAATCATCATTCTTGTGTGTATTGACATGTGTAACAATACCCCGACTGACACGTCAAACCTGTTATGTGTTAAATGTTATCGGAACGTTGATTGATTTCAGTTTACCGTTGTTTCTCATGGGTTTCTGTTGTGTGATTTTGGCTGTTTTGTGAAATAAAGATGTTTGAGCTTGTCCTTTGTTTGGGTTAGTTTTAGTGTACCTCCATGGCACTAGTCTCACTAAAACATTCTTGTTCAATATTAAGAGCATTAAGAGTGAACCCACCGTCATCTTATTCAAGGGGAATATCCTAAATAAACCTTTAAACTGCACTACACATCTTCACAGTTATTTTTTGTTCTACTGTCTTGTTAAAATGCACCCTTAAATTCCAGCAGCACTAGAACTGTCTAGCAGTAGCTAAAAACATTGCTTCCCTTATGTGTTCTAGTTAGCACCTTTTTCAGTTGCGTTTTTCATATGTAAAACAAAGCTAATTTGAAAAAGAATCTGTGAGAAAGGATCATATATTTGGTCTCTCAGATTTTTATTTCCCCTAACTCCAGCTTTGTATGTGTTCGCCAAAAATGTCAAGTGCTTTTCTATGTTGATTTTGTTTGTGTTGTGCTTTCGGCTGTTCTGTTTTGTTTAATAAAAGAGATTATATTATTTATTTTCCTCTACTAAAAAGGGTAAGGAGTTTTAAAGACCCTCCTTTTGTCTAATGGTTGTGTACACTTATCTTTCAAACATTATCCTCATTTTCAGGTATAAGAAGTTACTACTTCTCAATTTGTCTCAAATACCTATAGAAGTAAAAATCTGATTTAAGTCAGACATTCCAGCATACAGAATTAAATGTCTATTCTTAGCAAAGCAATTGCCTGTCAACAGCCTCTGTGCAGTAACTGTGAAGGCTAATTCTTTTTAAAAAATAACAATCTGAGTTAGAGACACTTATCTCCTAGAGAATAGCTTGGAGAATGCAGGAAACAAACTTATAGCTGTACTTGCTCAGGATGCTGAAGACCTTATGCATCTTAATGACAACATTTAAAAAAATGGGAAAATTCAAACCAGATTCTCTTTTCCTTTTGACATGCCTTTACATTTTTTCTCATTCTCAGGCTATATACTTGTGTCCACAACATCCTCTCACAGAGGTCATGACAGTCAAGGCAGGTTCCTGTTGGCTGTGTAAAAAAGGCAGACATCTACAGGAATCACAGAATCATAGAATTATACAGTGTTTTGGGTTGGAAGGGACCCCTAGAGGTCATCTAGTCCACCCCCCCTGCAGTCAGCAGGGACACTGCTAACTAGATCAGATTGCTCAGAGCCCCATCCAACCTGGTCTTGAAAGTTTCCAGGGATGG
>NW_009258305.1:1223419-1223776 GCF_000687185.1 Egretta garzetta | reverse complement strand
CAACACCACTCCCAGTATGGACCCCTCAGGGACACCACTTGTCATCAGTCTCCATCTGGACATCGAGCCATTGACTACTACCTTTGGGTTGCGACCATCCAGCCAGTTCCTTATCCACCGAACAGTCCACCCATAGAATCCATAGTCCAGATAGACGACGTCTGTTGGTCTTCCTTTGTCCACTGTTGTTGTCACACCATCATAGAAAGTCACTAGGTTGGTCAGGCAGGCCTTGCCCTTGGTGAAGCCATGCTGGCTATCTCGAATTATCTCCCTGGCCTCCATGTGCCTTAGCATAGCTTCTAGGAGGATCTGTTCCATGATCTTCCCAGGCACAGAGGTGAGGCTGACAGGTCG
>NW_009258305.1:1213732-1223311 GCF_000687185.1 Egretta garzetta | reverse complement strand
ACATCAGCCAGTTCCCTCAGGACTCTGGGATGCATCTTATCAGGTCCTATGGACTCATGTGCGTTCAGGTTCCTCAGGTGGTCACGAACCTGGTCTTCTCCTACAGCAGGAGGGGTTTTACCCTCCTGGTCCCCCTCGTGCCATCCTTCAAGTTGGGAGGGGTGAGGAAGAAGGTTGCCAGTGAAGACTGAGGAAAAAGATGTAGTTGATACCTCAGCCTTCTCCTCATCTGCTGTTACCAGCTTGCCAGTCTCGGTCATCAGCAGGGGTATACTTTCTTTAATCATCCTTTTCTGGCTGATATACCTGTGGAAACCCCCTTTTTTATTCTTTGCATCCTTTGCCAAGTTTAGTTCCAGCTGTGCCTTGCCCTTCCTGACCCCATCCCTACACAACCGGATCTTTCAAAATCCTTTCCAACCTGGACTGTTCTGTGATTCTATGGTTCCATGACCTTGTCCTGTTTTTCCATTATCAAGATGTTTTTTTCCTGCCACCTCCTATCCCCTCCCCAATTTTAAAGAAAAATCAAAACCTACACTGAGAAACTGTTGTTAGAAAGATCTTCATATGCACAAGATAAAGTGAGCTCTTTAAGCAGCCTATTTTTTTTGACATGAGCAACTACATCCTTAATATGAATATACTGCCATAAGCATGCCGTAAGGTGCTGGACTCAGAGAGTTGGATTTCACTGCAGTCAGGCCACTGTCTCTTTCATAAATCATTAAGGAAAACAGATTGTTCCTATTTGCTGGTCAGAGCTATTGTACTCAGGTAGGGGTGTCTATTACCTGGCTTAAGAAGTTGTCCTCAATGCATTCAAGGAACCTGCTGGATTGCCTACAGCTTGCCGTGTTGGTTTTCCAGCAGATGTCGGGGTGGTTGAAGTCCCCCAGGAGGACAAGAGCCTGTGAGCACGAAGCCTCCCGGAATTGGAAGAAGAATGCTTCGTCAGTTGGCTCCTCTTGATCTGGTGGCCTGTAGTTAGACACCAACCACCAGGTTCCCTTTGTTGCCTCTCTCTCTGATTCTTACCCATAAGCTTTCAACCTGCTCGTGGCTATTCTTCAGGGACAGCTCTTCACACTACAATGATTTCTTGATGTAAAGGGCAATGCCTCCGCCCCTATTTCCTTGCCTGTCCCTTCTGAACAGCCTGTAGCCATCAGTAGCTACATTCGAGTTGTGGGATTCATCCCACCAAGTTTCCATAATGGGAATCAGGTCATAGCTTTCTAGCAGCACAATAGCTTTCAACTCCTCCTGTTTGTTTCCCATGCTGCGTACATTTGTATAGAGGCATTTCATCTGAGCTGTCGGCCTCGTCACCTTCATAGCAGAACACCCCTCATTTCCCCTGAGGTATTTACAGGCTTTTCCTTGTTGGCTCCTACTAGCTCAGGAAGGGGAAGAAGGATCCAAGTAACTACAGCCAGTCAGCTCAGTCCCTGGGAATGTAATGGAATAAATCCTCTTGGAAGACATTTTGAAACACATGAAAGACAAAAAAGCAATTGGAAGCAGTTAAGGGTAAATCATGGCTGACCAACTTCATTGCTTTCTATGATAAGATGATCAGTTCTGTGCAAGGGGCTGCAATCCAGGAGAACATCAACAATCCAGAGAAATGGTCTGACAGGAAACTCAAAAAGTTCAATAGAGGAAAATGCAAAATCTTGCACTAAGAGAGGCACAACCTTGTGCCACTTTGTAGGCTGAAGGTGACTCTCTGGGAAGCATCTTTGCAGGAAAGAACCTGACAGTCTTGATGGACAGCAAAAGGAACATGAGCCAGCAGTGTGCTCTGGTTGTATAGATGGCCAAAGTCCTGAGTTGTATCAGTAGGATTTTGGTCAAAAAGTCCAACAAAGTGATTCTTCCTCTTTATGTGGCACTTGTAAGACCAAATGTGCAGTATTGTGTCCAGTGTCCTCAGTACAAGGGATACTGACATCTAAGAGTGAGCCCAGGGCAGGCCAACAAGATGTTTTGGGGCTGGTGCACAGAACATGTGAGGAAAGTCTGAGAGACCTCAGTTTGTTCAGTCTGGAGAGGGCACAGCTTAAGGAAGACTTTGATGCCTATAACTACCTGATTGGAGGATACAGGAAAGATGGAAGCAGAGTTATTTTAGAGATGCACAGTAAGAGGATGAGAGGCAACAAACACAAAATATAATATTGAAAATTCCCACTAGACATTAGAAAAAAATATTGCAAGGCTGGTCAAACACTGGAAAATATTATCTTGTGGAGTTGAAGAATCTTCATCCCTGAGCTGTTCAAGACTCAACTTTTGACCAGGGTTTTGGACTAGATGATCTTCAGAGGTCATTTCAACCCTAATTATCCTATAATTCTAAGTATGTTTCAAAAATAAATAGAAAATGTGAAAATACATGTATTCATAATTTTATTTGCCCCAGTATCAGGTATTCCATATTTAGGATACTTTGCACATAGGTTTGTTATTTTTATTGTTTGAGGGTTTTGACAACTGTTTCATACTCTGCTTTCTCACATCTTACATACAACACAGGGTCCTTGGACTAAAATTAAGAAAAATTGGACTACACAGTGCAGCTACTCTCAGAGGCAAAATTTAAGTGATTTAAAGAAAAGAGCAAGTTATCTGCCCTATCTTCCCTACTTACACTTTTAATAAACAATTCAGAAAGCTGAAGCTTAGAGGTACTCATTAGTTTGTTTGTGCCTCAATCAGCTAACCACAAAAGGAGTCCTTTAAACATCTGTGTTGATTTTTTCTTCTCTGACACCTAGTTTTCTTCCTTCTCATTGTCTTCCATACAAAAGGAGAAAAATCCAGTTAAACTGTTACTGAAAAAAAAAATATACAAACAAACAAAAAACCAAAATGAAAGACCCTACTGGCCTGCAGGTACACTGCTGAATTCTTCTGCTGATCTGTTATTTTATCTCAAGGAAATCCAACTGTAGCTATAATGATACAAGCATATATTGCTCAGTAGCCCAGGAAGAAAAAAGTTAGTCATCCTCTTTGCAGTTGTCAAAATATGCTCTCTCTCTTCCCCATTAGAACATTAGAGGCAGGAGAGCAGCAGTCACAACTGCAACATCCAGCTGCTTCACTTTTTTTTTTCCTGGCTTCTGTCATCAATTAACAGATTCCCTTGCTCAACCTCAGGTGCCAGGAAAGGCATCTTGCCCAGATGCCTTAACTCATGCAGATACAAAGCCAATACAACTGTCACAGTTATTGATTCCTTCAAGTGATCAGAATACTAGATGCATGGAAGAGCATCTGGAAAAAATCTAGGTTGCAAATGAGAATTTGTGCAGGGTGAAACAGTCACTTGATTTAATAATCAGAGACTTGGCACAGCGGAGATTGCCCTCATGACATACCCAGAGGCTGAAGCTTTCAGCTTTCAAACAAGCAAATGCTATACCAAATAAAATCTTTCCTCCTGACCAAAGTGTATTGTGCTATATATTTCCAATGATTGTGATGTCTAAGATCAGCTTGGCAGACTGCTTTAGGGCCCGATCCATAACATACTCAAGCAAAGCTAATCACAGTTCTTGTAATGAAGATAATGGAATCATCAAAAATACAGTAAAGACCACTGTGAAACATTCCAGAGGAAAGATTTGCCTGTTCATGACAGAGGAGTCCTGGCAATATTTATCTTCATGTGTAGTGCTCCAAAAGTATATGCCTGTGCACTCTCAAGGGAAGAACAGAGTGTCATTCCACCCAGGAAACAAGAGAGGCATTACTAAATAAAGGCTACTTTTGCATTAGTTACTTTTTTTTCAGTTTGCTTTTCATTCAGCCTATAATAAACTTCTGTGGTATCACAACCTTTTTGTGTCCTTCCTTACTAAAACTTTTCTCAAGAAAGTTATTCACTATAAATCATAAGCACTTTTTGTGACAGACTTTGGAAAATTCCCACATATTTGCAGTGTGCACGTAACAAATATTACTAAAAAATTTGTGTTCCATATACAATCAGAATCTGTAACATTCTTGTTTAGCTTTATATAAGCTTCCGTTAATATTAATATTACAAATCTATTTAAGTAATTATTAAGTGAATGTTTTTAAAGATACACTATTTACAGAATATTACTTTTAGAAACCTTTATCAGGTCTTTGGAAACTCATAATAAAAGATGACAGACAGTAATGATAATTAAGAAAAGTTGAAGTTAAAATAACTTCATAACTTGTTGATTATGTGATATCTCTGCAAATGCAGTACAAGGGATTTTTTAAGGGAGTTTAAGGGAGTTCAGAGGCTGTCTTCAGAACTCTTAACTTTGTTTTTTCCAAAGGAGAAGGACAGGCAACAGCAAACTTTTTAAAGTGGTAAAAGGAAAGGTGGTACAGTTCTGAAAACACTTTACAGTATGCCAGTGGAGAAACATAAGGTAGATAACTTAAGCAAGTGGAGAAGATATTGATTAACCTGTCTAATATATAATTATTCTTCCCTTTAAGTAATTACATTTATGTGACTTTTAAAATACTTCAAGTCATTTTAGACATCCAATACATTTATTATAAAAAAATAAATTATCCTTTCATCGTTATCCAGTACTAAAGCTGACTGAAAACTGTAATAAATACTAAATGTTCTATCCCCACAATGTGGCAAATGTGATTAGGGTATTCTCATAATTCTTATAAATGATAGATGCTTTCACAGATTTGTATCTCAAAAAATGAACAGAGAACTTCTTTAATAAACTATAAAGCTGTGACATTTTGACAGACTTTTGGGGAAGTTCTCTTAGCAAATATTATTCTCAAAAGCTTTAGCTTACAACAGACAATACCTTACAACTGAGAGGTTATCATACTCGCCATACTCATAGTGCTGATTTTTGCTTTTGTCTTATTCTTTCAAGGATTCCCTCCCTGAGATGGTAATTAAAAACAAACCAACCAACCAACCAAGAAATACAGAAAAACACCCTCATTCATTTCTGCTTGAAATAGTATGCTCTTGTGTAATGAAACCCTGAGCTGGCCTCACCCTTTTAGTGGAATCTTACTTAAAAAAAATTAACTACAAATAAGAATGCTAGAAAAGATTCAAGTGTTCTTAGTCCCCACATTAAAGATTTGTTAATTACAATAATAAGCCTAAAGAAGACAAATCAAACAGGAAAAGAAAATGCCCCAAATCCCAGGTCTATTGAATGAGATATATTAATAAAAAGGTGGTTTGAAAATAAAATTCCCCATTGTTAATGATGTTCTTACTGGGTGAATTCTTGTTACAGTGAGATTAAATAGATATTTTTCATATTTGGGGCTATAGTATAAAGCACTAGAGGTCACCTCCTTCTCCCAATCAGTGATTCTGTGACCCATTGACAAGATACCTTATTGGAAAATGGAGATGCATTAGAAAACTTGGCCTTTTGTGCCTAGCCCTATCCCACTTCAGGAAGCTCAAAACTAGCACAACTTACCCTTAGTGGGCTCCAGGTAATGAGTAAATCTGCTGGAGAGTGTAATTGGATAGAAAAGAACCACCCTATATTTTGGTCCTTGCACAGATTTAATTTCTCAGTTTAATCAACAACCATTTATGTTAGAGGAATGGATTCCCATCAGAGTATTCTAGCCTCTAGGAGCTAGGATTAAGCTTTTGCTTGCTTTCTCTGATTATAATGGTGTGAACATCGACATGAGATGAGAGTGGAGAGTAGCTGCTTCTTGAGATGGGTACCTAGGATATATGCATACAATTCCAGTTTGTATCTCTTAATTGAGCAGCCTCAATTTAGATATTCGACTTCCTCAATGACAGCTCTAACCACATAGTCTTTCTGTTTGAGGTACGTGCTTTAAATATAAAAGCAAGTCACATCCTGATAAATTCAGGAAACAATTCTGGACATTTGTCTTGAAGAAAGGACTCTGAGCAGAAAGAGGCACCTGCCTGTAGCATCAAATTCAGCACTGATAGCTGGGCAAGGTGAAGCTGAAGACAAAGTCCTGTTAAGACCCCTGGGCTAGCTATCTGTTGATTACTACTAGTCCCACTAAGCCTACCTTTTCACCCACTATGTATTTTGACATCCATTTCTGAAGTGCTTAACTGCCCCATTCTCTTCATTACAACCTACTTTCGCAACACAGTTTTTCATTCCAACACTAGTAAGCAGGAACAGGATGCATCCACATCCCTAATTATCAGCTTTAGGGATATTTTTGTCCTTTGAATTGCTTTCCACTAATACTGAAGTAGGGTGTAAAAGGGAAATTGAGAACAAGAGAAAAACAAAAACAAAAAACAACTTCTATGGATCATGGAATACTAACTAGATGGGTAAAATTTGTGCACTTGTGACAAAAGAAATTTAGACTACAGTACTGAAGTCCTTACAGAGTAATCATTTTCAACAAGGCAGAAGCTTTAATAGAACCTAGAAACAGTAATCTTAGAACTAATCTCACAGAAACCTTTTCTGTTGTATCACAAATTGCATGTAGGGTATTTACTATATTGTTTTAAAACCAATTGATCTGTCCATTAGGTGTGAAATCTAAAGTTCCAACTTTGTAACCTATGATTTGAAATAGGAAAGGTGTAAAATTCCTAGTACAAAAAAAGTGAATCAGAAAGTCTATTTGCCATTAGCACCAAACACTGCAGAAACATTTAGAACTGTTAGACAACTCCACTGAGGTGCTGAAAGTTCGTCAGCATCCACACCTTCATAGAAATACACTGAAAATTATTACAAGCCAAAGACAGTTTTGTGAATTCCACTTAACTTCTTGGACAAATCTTGATTATTTTCTTCAGGAATTTCGAATACGAATAGTTACTGTAATATGCTAGTCATGAGGATGTTTGCCAGGCAAACTATGTTGGGTACCCAACTTTTGGTAAACCACAGGAAAATGTAACCATGCTATTCACAGGAGAGTATACTAACCAATGGACTACAAAACATTATTATGTGTAGTGGGGTAATATGGTAGATGATGGAACCATTTGTAAGTTTTGATAAAATTTTGTCAATACAAATTCAAGAATGCAAACTTCCTAGAGCAAAAAGCAAATTTATTCAGTTTTCTGTTTTTTTTACATCTGCATAGGATGTTCCCTGAGATTGGGTTGCCTAGCAGCAGAAGAGTATATGCATATTTCACTAAACACTCACTTGATAAAAAAAATAATAAACACAGTAACCTGAAAAAAATACCTATGGCCTGAAAAGAATACCATCCTTTCACGTAAGGGTAAAATTTAACTTGCAGCTCTCATTCTCTGAATGAGATCAGTAATTTCTGGTAACCGTTATCTCTTCCTGTACTTCCTTTAAAAGTGATATAAAAAGACATCATATGCCAACTTTTGCATTTCAGGGCAGAACTATGCTGGAGAGAATGTCAGAAAATTAGGGAAAGGGGAAGCAAAAATATCCTCCAAAACACTGTGCCTAGGGTTTGTTACTAGCTACCTATGAGATGCAGTTTTAGATCCAGTTCTACCCTTTGGAATGTCTTAACACGCTCTACAGATTGCTTCAGAAATTAAGATAGGCACTTAAGTCAGTCATTTTGAACGATGACCTGGGCTCAAGTGCTTAATTTTTAAATAATTACATTCAGGGTACCTCATTTTGGGGCAAGTGCTGCAGTCTTGCTATGCTTCCTTTTCCATTCAGCAGCGTGTGTGCCATTAACCAAGACAGCTAACATATGCAGTGGTTTGTGCAGAAAGGCACAAAGGAGACAGAAGCTCTGTACTGACGAGCATACATGTCCTCACCTATATGGCGGTGACATGCCACAGGTGACAGGGCATAGTTCCCACAAGCTGTTAGAACTACTGTCCCTGAGACATCTGAGGCTTGACCCAGACAAATCTTCAGAAGGAGGATGCAGGTCTACAAATCTCAAGCTGCAGGGAGTGCCTGGGACATCTCACTGATATTAGACCAGATGGTGTAACAGCTTGTAGCAGCTGTACAGTTGTTGAGGAGCTGTACCACCAAATGAAATAGCTGCAGGAAAAGGTCAGAAGACTGAGAAGCATCAGAGATGAAAAAAAAGCAATTGAATGACTCTCAAACCTCCAAAGGGGCAGGCAGAGTTTGTGCCTGTCAGGGTAGCAAGTGGAAACTCCCATGATGGCAAAGGCTGGAAGCTGGCACCAGGGGTATGGCTTCCCCTACACTTGAAGACTTGCACGTACAGAACAGATTCACTGCTCTCATAGTTGATGAGGTACTGGGAGCACTGTAAAAAGAATTATCTGAGCCACACAGGAGCACCATGAGGAAGCAGAGAGTGTTAGGAGACATTGCTGCAGGCAATGGGGTTTCCCATGCCAACCTGACCTGTCATCTAGGGAGGTTTCCTGGTTGCTGGAGGTTCACATTTGAGTTGTTGTGGAGAGGATGACAGGGCTTATCCAGCCTTCAAACTATTACCTGCCACTGCTTTTCCACATACTGCCAAGGATGACCTGGAAAGTATCAAGTGTGGCTCTGGGAGTGATGATCAAGGACATGGGGACCCAGGTGGTTTTGTCCTTCATCCTGCCAGTGCGGGTAAAGAGCTTGAGAAGGAGTGGATGGATCCTGTGGGACAAGAATTGGTTGTGGAGCTGGTGTCAAAAACAGGGTTTTGGTTTCTATGACAACTGCATGAAAGAGACGTGATCCAACTGATGAAGCGAGGCAAAAGTATCTTTGCCAACAGGCTTTCCAGAAGACCTTTAGGTTAGAAATAACAGAGAAGGGAAAGAATGGCAAAAAATTATGTGAGAAAGTGGTGGATAGAGTTAGCCCCCCCCAGTATCTGCTGGAGTCACAATACAGCAGGGCAAAAGAAATCCTGGAGGTTGCTACAGCACGTTGGTGAAAAATTCCTAACATAGGTGATCAACAAGCCAATAGGGAGATGTGCTCTACTGGACCTCATACTTACCAACAAGGAAGAACTATCTGGAAACATGACGGTCAGGGATAGTCTAGGCTGCAGTGACCATGATGGAATTCAGAACCCTAAGACAACATAACAGGGAGAAAAACAGGACCGTAACAATGGGCTTGCATGAACACAGAGTTCCTGATTAAACAAAAGCATTAAAAGGAAGCATAAAGGAAGCACCTGTCCAAGCAGGGACAGGTGATCCAGGAGGAAAAAAGAGGCAGTATCTGAGCATGAATGAATGCATGAAGAAAGCCAAAACCCATCTGGAGCTGAACCTGGTGCAGGATCTGAAAGGCAACAAGAAGGGGTTCTACAATTACACGTGCAGCAAAAGGAGGGCTGGGAAAAATGCGGATCCATTGCTGAATGGAGCAAGGGTAAGACACGTAAAAGAGCAAAGTAGTTAACGCCACCTTCATCTCAGTCTTTACTGGTACGACTGGCCTTCAAGAGTCTCAGACCAGTGAGAGCAGGGGGAAAGTCCGGAGCAAGGAATTCTTGCCCTCACTGGAGAAGGATCAGGTTAGGGAACATTTAAACAAACTGGACATAAATATTTTGGTGGAGGTCTTTTTTTTTTTTTTTAATTATTACCCCATGCAATGCTACAGCCTTGGGGCAGAG
>NW_009258305.1:1180133-1213666 GCF_000687185.1 Egretta garzetta | reverse complement strand
GTGTGCCCAGGTGGCCAAGAAGGCCAACAGTATCCTCGCTTGTATCAGGAATAGTGTGGTCAGCAGGAGCAGGGAAGTGATCATGCCCCAGTACTCAGCAGTGGTGAGGCCACACATCAAATACTCTGTTCAGTTTCAGCCCGCTTACTACAAGAAGGATATTGAGTTGCTGGAATGTGTCCAGAGGAGAGCAACAAAGCTGGTGGGGGGGCTGGAGCACAAGTCTTATGAGGGGCGGCTGAGGGAACTGGGGTTGTTTAGCCTGGAAAAGAAGAGGTTGAGAGTAGATCTTATTGCC
Organism: Egretta garzetta; assembly: GCF_000687185.1. Classification (NCBI taxonomy): domain Eukaryota; kingdom Metazoa; phylum Chordata; class Aves; order Pelecaniformes; family Ardeidae; genus Egretta; species Egretta garzetta. The sequence continues at coordinate 1,213,368 of NW_009258305.1, read as the reverse complement.
TTCTACAACTACTGAAAGGAGGTTGTAGTGAGGTGGGGGTAAGCCTCTTATCCCTGGTAATGGGCAATAGGATGAAGGGAAATGGCCTCAAGTTGTACCAGGGCAGGTTTAGATTGGACATTAGGAAACTTTTTTTTCCACCAAAAGGGTTGTTAAACATTGGAATGTGCTGCCCAGGGAGGTGGTCGAGTCCCCATCCCTAGAGGTATTTAAAAGGTGGGTAGGTGCTTAGGGACATGGTTTAGTGGTGGGATGACAGGGTTAGGTTAACACTTGGACTTGATGATCTTAAAGGTATTTTCCAACCTAAACGATTCTATGATTCTAAGTTCATGGGGCCATAGAGGATGCACCCATGAATGCTGAGGAAGCTGGCTAATATCACTGCAAGCCCACTCTCAATTTTCTTTGAAAGATTGTGGTGACTGGGGGAGGTTCCTCAGGTCTGGAAGAAAATCCTGTCTTCAAGAAAGGCAAGAAGGAAGATCTGGGGAATTACAGGCTGGTTATCATCACCTTGATTTATGCAAAGGTGATGAGGCAACTAATACTGGATACTATTTTAAGACACATGAAGGGCAAGAAAGTGCTTGGGAATAGTCTGCACAGATTTATGAAGTCAGTCTTAACCCACCTGATAGCTTTGTGAGATGTTACTGTAGACACAGCTGCTGGTTTTGAACAATAATATATGGCATTTGTATCATAGTGGTAACGTTCTCTAGAACATTTCCTCCACCTCTTCAACTCACTAGTACACTACCCAACCATCCTCTAAAAATTGCCGTCCATATGTTTTTCCACACATTTGCAACATATTTTCATCCACAGGCACTCACTCACAGTACAGGACACAGAGTGTGCAATTAGCAATTTATCGCTTGGAACTGAATTAAGAGAGAGAAAATCAGTAGCTGACCATTCCACTATACGTGACAGGCACCTGGCACCAGGAAATGTCATCAGAGCTCACCTGACATCATTGCACTGTCTCTCAGACAACCAAAACTTTTATCCTATTATTTCAGGGTTGGTCACTGTCTGTATGAAATAAATAGCTGATTCAGTCTGATCTCTGGACCCTGAATTTTCTTCCAGGTTTCTGAACAGTTAAGTATTTAGTTCTTCTCATCTGAACTATGTGCTAAATGTTACTTCTGGTCTATTTACAACTAGGTCAGAACTCAGAAATCAAATACAAAATTGCAAAGTTTGATCCTGGTGCACATAGCGTCAGTAGAAATAATCTGATTAACAGAATGTTGCCGAGCATGTGTCTAGACCCTGTGGAAATATTAAAATGGCTGGAGAAAGTATTTGTTTAATTTTCATTTTTTCATTATAGATTCATGTGAGGCTGAATTCTAAGTTTGATTAATTCTCAGGCTGTCTCAAATGCATAGAACAAGAAATACTTTATGGTGAAAAAGTGCCAGACAAAATCTTTGCTGAGCTGGTCAGAGAAGAATCTCACTTCCATTAGGGAGGTGAGAGCACAGCCAGAATTGGAGCTATCTGGGAAGCAAAAATAACACCTTTTCATTGAGTTCATAAGAGGTAGAACTGGTTGCATAACTGTATGCCAACCTAAAAATGTCTTTCTGGTTCTTCTGTTAAAGCATAGGAAAGTGAGACTCTACCTGTGTGGCACCTATTGGCTACCTATAGGTGGTTTCTCACTCAGTTCTCATTCCAGATTGAATTCAGAGGCATATAACTGACCATGAGTTGTAAAAACAGTTTATGCATCTCACATAAGCTTTCAGATTACACTGTAAGGGGTTGGTTACACTTAAAATTCAAAACATAAAAAAGTTAACCTTTTCAGACACATGAAATCTTACCATTATCTACACAACTTAAGGAACTGAAAGCTTGTTCATTGGCCCAGTTCATTACCGTTTGCAAACCTCTCATCACAGCCCAAAATAGCTATAGAAGTTATAAAAAAAGTCTTTACTGGGGCAGATTTTGCATGTGATTTCATAATATATGTTATGACTAATTACCTTAAGAAATACATTTAAACATATAAACCCCCTTATTTTATATGACCTAATTAAATTTTCTTTCAGAAATCAGCGCTCTTAGAAAGATTTTTAGGACATAGAGTTATATTTCAGTCACAGCAGGACTGAGATTTCTAACAGTTAGAAAATGAATCCATTAACTAGGGCAAATGATAGGAAGAGAATTCTGAGAAAACAGCAGAAACATTTAATACAGAAAATGAATATTAAAGAGTTCTTGAAAATGAACTTTTCAATGTACTTTTCATTTAAAAAGAACTGCTGAAACTGTCTCTTACCATTGATTGCTAGTTCTCTAAAATGTTACTCTGAAATATTATACAACTTGATACCAGAAGAAGAAATCACAACGCATAACAGAGGTAAATACAACTGTAAACCAGTCGTAGAAGCAACATAGCACATTTTAAAATCTGTTAACCCAAAAGCAGGCATTGGAGGGCAGCTATTGTGCAAGATAAACAGTAAGATCTACGTGCCACATTTCTCATACCTAGTAGAAACCTCACCTCCAGTCACCTGACCCACTAGGCCTTGAAGTCACTCCCCTTTGCCATCACTTGACAGGCTTTATCTGCCTCTCTGCCCCATGTGATCCCTGAATGCCCAATGATTGGATGGTAACTGAAGACACATGTTCCTCATTACTGTAGAAATATGTCAAGGCCAGGCAGCCATTCCCATGGCCCAGCAGTGTGCTGCCATTTTGTCACATGTAAACACCATGTAACCGAAGAATATCCTGTGATTGCTTGGTTGCTTCAGAAGGCCCAGAAAGCCCTCATAAATATGTATGTGTATATATATACATATACACACGTATAGAAGACCATATGCAGGATACATATTTGTTTAATTATATAGAGTCATTTACATTTGTTATATAGAAACATAAATCCATAGGTGTATATAAGTGTATACAGCAAAAGGGTGTACACTGTGTATAAATACATACATTTATTTATAAATATAAACTTTTAATAAATATTCCTATAAATCCATATAAATATAAATAGATAAAAACTTTTAATGAATATTTCTATAAATGGTAATTAAAATAATATTTTTAATAGACATATTTATTCAAATTTATTTGTATTAGATATAAAAACGTTTATTTAATCTGGAAAAATTCAATAAATTAATTTTAAATGTGAATGGAAAGAAAGTAAAACGAAAAGACAGTTTGGGTTTCCTGCTTCAGAAGGTTTGATTAACTCCTAACACATTGGGGTGGGGGGACTGTAGAGCTTAAGGTGGGGCTGTGTGTCCTGAAGAGGCTGGAGGGACATGAACAAATCTGAACATGTCTCTGGCTCAAAGGATCACTCCTGTGTAGCTAATCAGGAAACAACCACTGAACACCTATGCTATGCAAAGAGGATACCAGTCCTGGAATTCTGATTAAGAGACTTGGACTTTTTACTGTGCCACAGGATACAGGCACCATTGTCTATTATCATGGAAAGCCAGAACAAAAAGACATCACGTGAGCTTGTACGGGAAAATCCCTAGTGGTATCCTGAAAACAGTTACATTCTTCAGAAAAAAATTATGGATGGGCCAGGGATTTGGGAAAAGACTGAGGTATGTACCACATGGAGATGGTGGGTGGTGGCAAGAACACCATTTGACCACAGTTGTGAGTGAACTTACTGCTGGTAACACCATGATGCGGTGCAGACTTTTTCTATACCAAGGACTTTCCAATTACCTAGCTTTACCCTCACCACCAAATGCTGCAGGGGAGGTGGAGGTGAAGGCATTCCAATACGTGACTTAGAGAATGTGCAGCAGTGGGACTGGCCAAAACTAGAGGTTCAAGGCTAGGCAATATGTAGAAGGATGCTGATTTGTTAATCTGGACCGGGTATTCCTATATGAAGCTTCTGAAGATTTACATCAGTTGTTTGAAGTTGGTGATTATGTTGAGCTCTGTCTTGAAGCCATCAGCATCCATGACTCTCTACATCTGTCCATATGAATTTAAGCAGTGTGAACACAGAGAAATTTTTAGACTGGGTCAGTAATCTACAAAGGAAAAGAGATATTTTCCCATTTGGCCACCTGTAAAAGAAGTTGGAGGTTGGATACACAGAACCATAGATCCATTCCCCATTCTGAAATTTTAAAAGTGGGGATATTTAACTGATCTAAATAACAAGGCAAATAAACTCTGCTTTGCTGGAAGTCTTACAGTGCTCAGGGATCTGACAGATGCAGAACTACTGAACAGTGAAAAAGAGCTGGATGACAAACTAGGGTGGTCAGTGCAAAATGATTCCATTGTTTGAGGATTTGCTGTATATTAATATATGTGCTGTCATCTTAGCTGAGCTTAAAAATAAAAAGGGCAATGTTTTGGCTAAATGGCAGCATTTTCCATGTTGGGGCTATTTGGGGCAAGAAATTTTTGTGAGCTTTGTCAGACATTGTACAATTAATTTCACAAATGTAAACACTACTGCTATGCCTGCCTGTTGCCAGACTGTTCAGACTACAGTCTGACATGCAGGTATGGGGAATGTTTACACTTGGAGAAGGCCCTGGCAATTAAAAAACAAATAGTTTGTCTAAGGTTTTATGTGAGACTTGCAAAGCCTATGTGGAAAAGCTTCACTAATAAAAAGGCTGGCAAAATAGTATGTGCTATGAACAGATCTTAAGTATAAACAAGCCCAAGTGGTTCATGCTCATAATAAAAAGTCCAGAAAAAGAGAAAGGCCATACTTTCTGTGACATGGAACATATGCATAAGCTGGAGCATATTCTGAATTACATTTTTTAGCACCAGAACCATGATAGGATGAAAAAAGAGAAATGAAAAAGAAAGCTGAAGAGGATGAGAGTTTGAAGGGAACATGTCTTGTGGACTTTATTGCACTGTTTATGGACACCAAGTTTTGGGGTTACAGTTTCATAAGCTGACTGTTTTGTGGTTAGCTGGCTTTTGAAAGAAAAAAATGGATATGTAACTAAGGATGTAATATGATGAATTCATGTGTGTGGAAGTCCCCACCCCTGAGTGTATGTTTCATAGCCTCTAAATTTTTCACCTGTGAAACTAAGCAGCTTTTCCCAAGCACTGGGATTTGATGTCTGAAAAGATTATTTTCCCAATTTTTTCAATACTGATGAAAATCAAAACTATGCAGGCTCTCATTGACAATCAGAATATTGTTGAGTGGGCAGCATTATGATTGGGAAAGGAAATCAGTTTTTTGCATAGCCCACATCTAATAACGAAGTGGGTTTTGATGTGGAAAAAGAACCAAGTTACTGCTGTCAACAGGAAGTGAAATCTTTAAGGGAGACCTCTAGACTATACAGGAATGACATTGTGGTGCTGATTTATAATATATACTATGAGAAAGAAGGTGATTAAAACATGCAGCTAGACCAGTCTATACATCATTTTTAGTATCCTGTGCTGGTCTCCGCTTGTATGGTCATGCACCCTATTACATTCTGTAAACACTGTAGCACTCCTGACTCTCCAGATGGCTGTCACAGAGGAGGATAAAGAGATACTTGATCTCCTCTGCTCATAGCTGTATTGGATGCAGGTGCCCAAGCCCTAGCAGTGGGGACTGCAGGGATGAACTCTGTGAGGAGAGGCTGGGGCAGCCCCATGCGGACACAGTTGGTTCCAGCCGGCTCCAACCAACCCACCCCAGGGCACAGCTGAGCCCCACAGCTGTGATGGTGGCATGTTGGAGAAAGTGAATTTAAGAAAAGGCAAAAAAATGCCACATAGGCAGAGGGAGAAGAGAAAAAAGAGTGATAAACACTAGGGCAAAACATACTTTTAAGAAAGTTTAAATTGTGCCCAAGAGGGAGGATGGAAGGAAAAAAAAAGTGAGAAACAGTGAAGAAGGAGGTGGAGGAGGTGCTTCAGGTGCATGAGCAGATTCCCCTGGAGCCTGTGGAGAGACGACACTGGAGCAGTTCCTAAAGGACTGTCTCCTGTTGGAGGTACCCCACTCTGGAGCAGGGGAAGAGTGTGAAGAGGATGGAGGGGCAGAGACAAACCATTATAAACTGACCACAGCCCCCCATTGTCCGTTCCCATGTGCTGCTCAGTGGGGAGGATGTAAGTTTTCAACAGTTTTCAATATCTTGAGAGGTGTTTTTGTCACAGCTGTACCAAATTTTACCCTGAACCACATAAGAATACGCAAAAAGTATGAGCTTTAACATTGCATCTATGCAGGAGCATGAATGGACCACTACAACAAAATCAAATGGGGAGCTTGAAGAGTTTTTAGAAACAAAATGCCAACATTGCTGAATCCCAGAGATGTTCTTTTTAATGGCAAAACAAAGGTAGTCTGCTTATGTTAAAAAAAAGCTACCTGATGAAAAAATCTTTCCTAGAATTTTACTAGCCTCTAGTCCTTCAGCAACCAAATAAAACCATACCCTCCTGAGCACCCTGCAGTTATTCCTGACAATTTGACACATTGACAGCCTATTCTGGTACCCTAAAAGTAAAAGTGTATCCATTTTATGGGATTTTCACCATGGTTTCTGTCACAGTAAATGGCAAGCTATTCTTCATGTACTGCACCTGTGCTGAAAACCTTCAGAGATACTGTATCTACAGACGTGATGCGTGGATACGTGTAATACTGCTGAACTAAACAAGGCTCTGGAGGAGGCATGCAGAGTTTATGAAATCTATGAAGTTTTGCATTTTGAATGGAGTAAAACCAGTTTGGGGGTTGGGTTTTGGTTTTTGGTTTTGAGGATTTTTTTTTCTAGATAATATAAATCCGCTTCTCCATGAGAAACAGAAAACTTCAAGTTACCCAGCCTGGTACACAGATGCTGACAAAAAAGCCTAATACTTCAATGATCACAGGCAGAAAGGCAACTTTGTTTTGCAACCCAAATGTATAAAGAAAAACCCCATAAACCACAAAATTGTCGAAGTGTTTTAAAATTCTCTGTGGGATTTTTTTTTCAGGGATCCAATCTTCCCAGCAGCACCATCATAATAAAAACAGGCAATCTGTATGGTTACCTCTTTTATTTGGTTTATGATGCAAACACCTGTGAATTTGTTAGTGAGAGAGTGGCCACAGTCTTGTGGAAGTACAGCAACAGATGCATGACCCTGGAATGCAAAACTAATGTTTTTATAGCATACTTCACCATTGCATGTGCACTCCTAGAGCTTTCTGATTTCAAAAATGCCCTTCAAGATTGCTGTCTTTTTCATGACATGTGGTATTCATGAATTGTCAAGATGACTGGAACTCTCTGCTGAGCAACTATTTAGGCAAGCCATTGGATGAGAACATTACTGAGTTTGTGTCATTGGGTCCCAAATCCTACAGCTAACCAGAAGTCCAGGAGCAATTGCTGCATGAAAGTTAAATTAATCTTTGTAAACAAAAAAAACAGGGAAAAGCAGGGAAAAGATCACTTTTGAGGTGTTGAGGAACCTTATGTTCAATGGAAATGTTAATAGCCTCCCCTAAAGCTTTTGATAATGGGCATGCATTGCCCATGGCTGGAGACACGACTGGAGAACACCAATGTCTTTCTTTTTTGTTTTGCCTGGCAAGGTTATGTGGTGCTGGAAACTGCTGTATCATCCCTATAAATATCCTTTTATCAAATCTGGGGAGGAATTACCTGAGAGTTTTAGAAGTAACTAGCTTATTTACCCTAAGTAAAATAAATATTTGGTTGTGATCAATGAGTTGATGAACTGTGTGTATAAAGGTGGTGAAACTGAAAAAGCTTTTGCTAAGCATGTGAATCACAGGAAGCTTAGTAACCTGTACATTTTTTCAGGGTTAAAAAGAGCCACACTTTCAATCGAAGGCAAAATGCTCAGAGTAATTTAAGAATCAGCTTGTGTCTCTAACTGGATGCATGAAATCTTGGTAAGACTGGGTTCTTTTAAGAAGCATTTGAAGATGCTACTAAACCTCAATATGGGTATCTTTTGTGTAAACTCTTCTAGGCACGTAGAGGCTTTTAGGCAAAGAACAGATCTTTTTTTTTTTTCTGACATAAAAGCCAACCATTTACATATTGGGGGGGAGAAAAAAAATCGCTCAGAAATATGAAGAGGTGAGCTGACCATACCTGACTGTGTGACAGTGGTGATTAAAGCCCCTGAAAAATATATTTCTGCTCTCAGAAGGTTCCCTGTTTTAGTCAGGAAACAATGATCAGCACATTCATGGTCTAGAGACTGGTCAACAGCAGAGTACAGCCCACAGGCAAGTGCTTCCCAGAAAGCCGTCAGGAAACGATCTTTAACATGGCTGTCAATCATCTGTAAGAGCTGCATGTATTCTCTCATACAGCAGCTGTTGTCAAAATCAAGTGCTGCCTGCACTTCACAAACAGTGAGGTAAGGTGATAACAGTTTATACACCCTTGCTGCTGGGGACCTCATCAAACAAAAACTGTCTTTGCTGAGTATCAGTTTAAATTTTATGTCCATGCTAATCAACAAAATCTTTTCTTGGAAGAAGAATAATGTTCAAGCTTGCTGCTCTGGGCCTTCAGAGCTGACTGTTGCCTAAACCCAATTAAAGATGCCACCTAGCATGATAAATTCCTGATGCCTGGCTGTGTCTTCATAAAACAAGCTCATGCAAAAGCATGTGGTCATTGCGTCTGGGCTGCAAGTGAGAAGCAACTTGATTAATGCACAGTGAGAATTGTTGCTTTGGCTTATAAGTCAGTTCTCCAGTGTGGCATCCAGCTGGATGAAAATAGTTGCCAACAGATAGCTGACCAGAGCTATGAGCATCTATCTCTGTTGCTCAGGTCGAGTCCATCAGCTTTACCAGTCTTGCAGTAAATATACAGCAGATTGTTGTTTCTATATAATCCTTCCCATTCCAGACTAAGAATGTGCTCAGGGCTGCAGACTTGGTGACAGCTGAAATTAGGATCACCTAAGGCTTTCCTTAATGCCGGTCTGCATCAGGTTCACTGCAAATAAATCCAGCTTGAATCTAGCACATTCTTCCAAAAATTTGGAATTAAATCCATCCTTGTTAAAAAGTATCTCATTTTCCAGTAGCAGAAGAGGGCCTCTTTCTTTGCACTTGCCATTTATTTTGCACCATCCAACAAAATTTATTGTTCCTTTTCTTCTTGTCCTCATGAGACTGCTGCTGCTTGCCACAGGAACCTAAGGGATTTGGGTTGGCTTTCCCTCTAGGAGTACGATATGTGTGTCTGTCTTTTAAATTTTCACTTTTTCAAGCTTTTGGGGACTATTCCTCATTTTCCCTATATATACCTGATCCTGTTACATTTCCTTTTTCTTGTGGCTTTCCATTATAGTAGGCAACGTTTTTATGACTTTATTAATGTCAATATTTTAAAATAATTTCTGCATATAATATATATTAATAAATGCATGCCTGCAATTTTTCTATATATGTATAATTATATTTATGCATAATTGCACAGCCATTTTTATATATACAAATGTTTACATGTAGCTATATATAAACATACAGATGGATAGATGGATGGGTGAAGGCTTCCTGTGCCTATAGAAACAGCCAAGTAATCACTGGGCATTCTTACATCACATGGAGTATAGATGTAACAAAATGGCAGCTGTGGCAAAATGTCTCACCTGGTTGGTCTATATGAGGGGCTTACTTCTGTGGTAAAACAGAAGGTGGGGCTTCAGCTGCCACCCAATCACTGGGCACTCTGGGATCACATGGTATAATATCACATTGTCAAAAATGGTAGCCCCCAGGAGCAAAGGGAGACAGGGTAAGCCTGTCATGTGACTGGAAAAGGTGAAGGACTTCTAGGTCCAAGGGGTAATGTGACCATAAAAATGAGGGTTATGGCATCATTGCTTTCTTATGCTGTGTGAAAGCCGTCATTTAAATACTCAACGGGTATATTGAATATCCTGTAATTCCCCACTCTATAGTGTGCATAAATGCTACACTCAAACTTTGTCAGTGTTACTTGTGACTGACAGATTAATTGCTTTTCATTGTGAAGAAAAATTGAAATACAGAATATCAGGGTAAATAAATAAATAAAACTACCATAACAAAACCTCTGCAATTTTATATAATATTTAGTAGTGCAAGAAATAAATTAATTGTGTGGGGAAAAAATAGCAATCTTAGATAAAGCAAATAAAATGTGCTATCAATGTAATTCTGATTTTTTTTTTCTTTACCAAACAGTTCACAGTATTTTGGTTTGTTGCACTTTAAAACAGGTTTCATGTGAACAAAATGGGGAGTGCTGATTTCTTTTTTCTATTCTACTAAATTAAGTTCTCCCAAATTATATTGGATGTCACTAGAGACTGCAGTGCTCAACTTGCAGATGTTTCAATGCTGAGAGATACAGTCTCAGTGCATTTGTGTGACTCTGTCTTGCTGTTCTGCTCCTTTGCCCTAATGAAGAATTGTGACTATATCATAGAATGTTTTGGGTTGGAAGGGACCCCTAGAGGTCATCTAGTCCAACCCCCAATTATATATTAATTATAAAGAAAATATGTTAATATATCTAAAAGTTATGCCCGTTATTCTGCATTTTTGGGTTGGATCGAACTATTTTAATCATGAGGCTTTTGTGATATTTTGCTTCCTTTCAGGTATTTACTAAGTTAACACAAAAGGCAGTATGGAAACTTTGACGTACACTTTGAATTCTAGTCAGTCAAGATCTCCAGTACTCTTTATCAATCCAAAATATGATATAAATATATTTTCAGAAGACTTATCAAATATCTAATAAGAATTAATTATAACATAGTACTATAAAAATGTAATTACACTTTTTTTTAATTAAGTAGCTATTACTAATGCTTATAAGCAGAAAAAAACACAGTTAAAACTTCTGACATCATAAGTATTAACAAGGTATTACAATCAAGTTTGTAATATTGACTTGTCATTTGGCATATTTACACAATTTTCATTTATGAAATGACACATTCAATCTTATAAATTAGAAGCACTTGTACATATATATAAAAATAATAAAACTCTAATTGACCTGTACCCAAAATCTTTGTAATGTAGAATGTAGCCTCCAAACCAGTGTTGTATTACTGGTGCACAAATCTATTATGGTTAGTAACATTTTTAATTATTTATTATTTTGTTGCTTATAATACAAGTTACTCAAGTTAGACTCAGCTATCTCAGTCATAAAGCAAATATCATGAATGTGTCACAGATTCTTATTTAATTGCTTCCATTTCCCAGGCATTGTTGAAATTTTAAATTCGCAATGAAACAATAAAAGACAGCAAACTAGAACTGTGTGATCCTGTGGTCTACTTTCCACTGGCTTAGAAAAAACTAGTGAAGTCACTGGAATGAGATTATAGATATGAGCTCAAAATCTTTTACTAGAGGATGATACATACTTAGGTCCATTCCTACTGCTCTTTCTTTTTTCCTTACAGAAAGAACTCCACTGTTCTTCCATAGTTACTTTCATAAGTAGTCGTCATCCTCCCCCCGAAACACTATCCTTTCCAGAATATCCTGAGTGTAACATAGCCATCATAATAACTCTGTGATGATACTCCTTTTTTTCATAGACATAAACATTTCTTACTATATAAACATTACATAATCAAGATACTGTTTTCCTATGGCTAGATGTGAATTTTGTAGAATCATAGAATCATTTAGCTTGGAAAAGACCTTTAAGATCATCAAGAACAACTGTTAACCTAACCTCACCATCGCACCAAAATCAGTCATGTTTTCTCATTGTTTTCTTGGGTTTGCACATCTGCCTGTTTGTCATCATCTGTTATCTCATGTCTTAAATTTAGATTTTAAATTCTCTCAGACCAGGAGTAACTTCATTCTGTGTCTCTCTCTATATTGCCTAGTGTAACAGATTATGTTTCATCATTTCAATAATCTATTATTAGTCTAATCAATATCTTAACACTATAATTAAAACTTAACTTGTAAAACAAGCAAAATTCATCTGAGTCTAAAGAAAGCCCAGAAAAGTCCTGTGATCCTGCTTCCTGCTCTATCAAGTTAATGTAAAGTCTAAGTCCTTTTATCAGTAATGTGAAAAAAAAAATAATTGCTGGGTTGCACTCTGAGTATGTCAAAATAATTTTGAAGAAAAAACAGATGAGTAAGGATTGCCTCATGAGTAATGTGCTGAAAAGGTAGATAGTCTATGTTTTGAGATCTTCATAAAAGCTTTAATTTGCCTCAACTGATTGATAACTTTTAACTTGTAGCTAAGGTATTTTCAGCAGTGCAGTTTTCCTTGGTTATAATTCCGGTAGACCAGTATAGATGTGACTATGGCTAATAATGCTACTTGATTCTTAGACTAAACTATGCCAGATTGATAAGAAGTCTGAAAATGCTGGTCTGCACATAATGGTGTGGTTTTGAACAGTTATTTACTTGACATTTTAGGATGGTATTAATCTCATGAAAAGTAAAAGTCTACATCTGAACCAATCATTTAAGCATATTTACAGTCAATACAAGGAACTGGAATGTTTAAACTTATTCAGCTTGATAGGTAAGGACATCTAGTTTAGGACAAGCTAAAGTGTCCTATTGGAATGCCCATTTCTTTGAATTGGGTATAAGAAGGACTTGGGGTGACAGCCTCTCAGAAGTGCCTACATTGCAGACACCTCAGAGCAATTAAACCCTAAAAAATTTTGACAGCTCCAGGGTTAGACATTTTCACCCAAACACCAGAGAGTTTTACTAAATTCTTTAAATATATCTGCCTCCCATTTGTGTGCTTGTGAGTGCTCTTCTCCAGGATGCTGGCACCATATGCTAGGGCACTCAGTCCTTTTTGGTGAAGTGATCTACATGGCACAACTATATATTTGTAGCTGGAAGGAATATTTTGCTGTTAGTTTTGTTAATATTTAAGTATATTATTGTAAGCCTTTACTAGATGAAGAACTAAATGAAGATTTTTTACTATCCAAACCAGAACCTAGTTACCTTAGCTTTCTCTTCTCTCTTTCTGGCTCAGTGATAATATAATGACTTCATTCAAAATAAACCAATATCCCTTTATCTTTCTTTCAGTGATACGTTTTTTGCTCCCAGTTCAATAAAGGTCCTCTGACCATATCTCATTTATTGGAAGGAGAAATGTCTTTTTTGTCCCTAGCAGGTTATTGTTTTAACTAGGCTTCTACCTTCTGTTGAACAATCAAGACAGAAGGTCTTCTGGATGTGTTAAGAAACAGATATATGCTTTGCTCACAAGCGCACTGAAATTTAGCAACCTAAAAGTTAATAAGACTAGCAGCAATACAAGCTAAGCACCCAAGTTTCCTATAGGGTAACAAAGAGAAATACTTAAAAGTATTTTCAGAACAAGTACTACTGTAAAGTATTAGGAGTTTAAGTTGTCTAGATTGCTCTCTGCACTTACATATATGTATAACAGTTTTTAATCCTAATTTAGAACAGCATTTTACTGTTAGGCATCTAAAGCTGGATAGAAAGAGTCTGTAGGAAGATCATAGTGAGTAATGGTTAGCATATCTGCCTCTTTTTCCATCCACTAGATGATTACCTCCCGCACATCACTAGAATGATAATCAGAATAAGCAGCAAGTAACCTAGTGGTATTTGGAAGCTGTAATTAATTTTAGTTCTTGTGGGTTTGGTTTTTTTGTTGTTTTTTTTTTTTTTTTAAACTAAATTGTTCTATCATGTTGAAAATATTTTACTTATTTTTTTCAGGATTTCCGGCCAAAAATATGTATATTTTTTCCTCTCAAAAAAGAAAAAAGTTTCTGCTTTTTCGTAACAGCATCATCAGTTATTGTAAGTATATATAGCATGTTTTATATCTCCTTTCCTATCCTTTTTTGTTTTCCTTTTCTTAAAACTCATCCAGTTCACCTGTTACTGAAATCTTTGTTGACTGTTTGCACTGTTTTTCAATGTCTCCACCTTCCATTGCATTATCTTTGTTTTTCACCTAAAGATGCTATTAAACTTAACTGTAATATGAAAATTAATGCAAAATATTTAATATAAATGAAGTATGAAACATTCCTGGAACTTTAAAATGTACTACAGTTTTTAACAGCAGCGAATAGGCCTCTACTTTGTGAGAAGGTTATATTTCCATTTTTTCTGATATGTTTGGATATATGCATTATAAACTGCCTGTAGTCAGTATTGAATCTCATTCTGAAGTTTGATTCAGTTTTCTAACCATAGACAGTTATTGTCATTTGAGATATCCTAAAACATCTTTCTTGGCCTTTGGATGCCTTACAATGGCAAAACTCTCTGTCAGGTACCACATATCTGTCATATATACCAGTTCTATATAGATGTCTACTATAACCTGCAGCATCTAAAATGGCTCTTGGGGGCTATGTTTAAGTAATCGAATTGAGTCTCAACTGCATCACAAAAATATGTATTGAAATAACAGCTTTTGTTGTCTTTTATGTACTGGGATCACACTAAAATATCATTCATATATTTTTCATGAATATCTCTTCTTGATAATTCCTTTGACTTTAAAGCAAGATTACGCATACATTCTTCTGACTTGTCTTACAACTATTAAAAAAAAATCAAACCAGTTGCAAGTCGTTATAGAAAATTTATAGGACCTGAAGGGTACTTTTTGCTGGATTCTAAAAATGTTCTCCTTCTATTCCTTGCTATAAAGTAGGGTTTAGCTTTTAGTTTTACTCGCCATCAGGGACAAGGCCTAGTAGGAGATGTCATCAGCACAAACAAGGAAGTAAAACTAAGCCAGTTAAAAAGTACTTTCAGATTTTGAAAAAGTGAATTGCTGTATAATTTTGTTTAAAATGGTGGAAAACTTAGTTATTTTCATCTGCAGTTAAATTTACATTTGGGATTTGTAAAATGTAAAGCAGGAAAACATAGGGAAATGAAAATAAAAACAAATTATATGCCTGTGAACTGAATTTCATGCAGGTCTAGTTATAATATTCAACTGAACATAAGACCTGAAGATTTAAAACAGAACAATATGAAAGCAACAAACTGTAACACAGCCAAACACTCTAAGGAGATGACAGAAATTAGTCTGAAGACAAAAGATATAATTTAATATTTGAAATGGAACAAGGACAAGAATAAATTGAGAAGTATTTTAGGGAAACCAGCAGAAAGGCAATTTTTAAAAAGGAAATAAAAGGACCTAAAGGTAAAATACTTGGATATAGTGAGACCATATATGAAAAGATAAGAGAGAACAGCTGAATAAATATATATATGGAATGTATATATTTCATAAACATTAAATATTTAAAGAAACCCAGGAGCAAGTATCACTAAAAGTGAGAAAATAACTGCTAAAGGGAAACAATCATTTTCCTCACAGGAGCTGAAAAATAAAAGTTTTTTCTACAGTCCAAGAAACAGAACATTTGTATTTTAGCTTGGGGGGTGTGTGTGTGTGATACAGTATAATTTTCATGTTTTAAACCCAGCTGCTTGCTCACTCCACACACACACACCCCTCTCGCCCCCTGCCTCAGAGGGATGGGGGAGAGAATCAGAAGAGTAAAAGGGGGAAAACTCATGGGTTGAGATAAAGAGAGTTTAATAGGGAAAGCGAAAGGTGAATGAACAAGCAAAGCAAAACTAGGAATTCATTCAGTACTTCCCATCAGCAGGCAGGTGTTCAGCCATCTCCAGGAAGGCAGGGCTCCATCACATGTAACGGTTACTTGGGAAGACAAATGCCATCACTCCAAACATTCCCCCCTTCCTTCTTCTTCCCCCACTTTATATATTGAGCGTAACGTCATATGGTATGGAATACCCCGTTGGCCAGTTGGAGTCAGCTGTCCTGGCTGTGCTCCCTCCCAGCTTTTTGTGCACCTGGCAGAGCATGGGAAGCTGAAAAAGTCCCTGACCAGTGTAAACACTTCTTAGCAACCACAAAACCATCAGTGTTTTATCAGCATTCTTCTCATCCTAAACCCAAAACCACAGCCCTGTGCTAGGTATTATGAAGAAAATTAACTCGATCCCAGATGGAATCAAGACAATACTATTTGATGTAATCTGTCTGAAGGAAGTACTCAAGAGATTAATTAAACTCAGTTTTCTTGAGAAAAAGTATTTAATTAAAGGTCAAACACATTTCTAGAAACATGTACAAGAGGGAACATTAGAGTCATTAGGATATAATCTATAGAAACATGATTGGTCAAACACGACACAACACAGATTTACTTATTTAGATCTGGTCTGCACTTGAAAATGTCTGCACAAGAAAATGTAAAAACTTGGGGAATCCAAGTATAACATTCACACTAATATTTTAGGCACAAGTAGACCATGAAATCAATCCCTTAAAAATTCACTGTGGTGTTCTCCACGTTTCATCACATCCTTTTTTTCCCCTTACATATGTTCCTCTTTTTCCTTTACATAATTTTTTTTTTCTAACCTACTGAGTTCATCTTCTATCAGTTCTTTACTC
This sequence comes from Egretta garzetta, assembly GCF_000687185.1. Lineage (NCBI taxonomy): Eukaryota > Metazoa > Chordata > Aves > Pelecaniformes > Ardeidae > Egretta > Egretta garzetta. The sequence continues at coordinate 1,196,863 of NW_009258305.1, read as the reverse complement.
TTTGTTCCCTTTTTACCCATTCTTGATTTATTCCTTCAATTCTGATGAGCTCACTGTTCCTTATTTTCATTTCTGGAGTTTGGTTCACCTGTCTCCTATAATGCTTTCCATATGGTCTGAGATATCAGGCCAGTTAGGACAATCGTTCTCTTCCTCTTTGTTTAGAACTATTGACATGGACTTCCTCCCAGTTCCTTCTTGTCCCTCTCTGGAGAAGCTGAGAGGAAGAAATTACTCTCACAGTGCAGAAATAATTACACACCTTGGTGACTAGTATGAACATTATAACAGCTGGCGAAACACAGCTATATGGTAGGATTTACATTACCTAAATTTAGCTTTAGAAAATGTTGGTGTCTAATTTAGGCTGGTCAATACAGGCTGTTAGGACTACCTGATGGTAATTTGATTCAGTCCTGAGATAACTGCATAGGTAATTTTCCTTTGAAATGTATCTGCCTCTTTTTATTTGCTGTACAAACCTACATGACTGGCTTTGACAAAACCACAAGCATTGAATTAACCTCAACCAGCTTCAGACATCTGTAGACCTTCATATCAGAAATAGTCATTTTAAATCTGCATATCATGACCAGAAAAAGACAGGGACTTTGGGACAGGAACTAACATCCAAATTTAGGTGAGATGAATTATGCTGTAGAGCTGTGGGGTCTTTCTGTGATTATATGGCCCTGTAGGGTTAGCGGGGACCCACACCAGCAGAAAAGAATGCCAAAGAAGAGAAATGGTTCAAGTCTGTGTCTGCATGGCGGGTGCAGGAGGAAACATGATGCTATGGGGAAGTACCATAGAAAGGCTGTGCAGAAGGGATGCAGCAGCAGCCTCAGACTCTTGCTGTGGGGAAAAAGGAAGAGTCCACACAGAAACATACAGAGCTATGGGTTTGTTGTTAGTCCAGTTATTGTTTTAACCACCTAGTAGTCTAAACTCTCAGTATAGAAGAAAAATCACTAACAACGCAGATAAAATACTCAAATGGGCCTGAAAAATAGTCCACACAATATTCCCTCTGGGCCTGAAAGTTGCCAATGTCATTGTCCTTAAAGATGCTGGGCTTGGGAATGTGACCATAACTCCCTCACCAGGGCCTCACAGACCTGGCCAAGAGGATCAGGATGCCCACAGTGGGTGCAGCCCCTTGGCTGGGGGTCCTCCTTGGGATATGTGGGTGCATTTATCCCGTACCAGATCTTTCAGAGGGGCCCATGGGGGAGGCAGAAAGTTCCCTTCTTGCCCTAGTGACACAAAGGACTGTTGTTGCTCCACCTGGTTCCAACCGGCTCCAACCAGCTCCAACTAGCCAAGGACACCCCGTCACCATGGGGAGGGGCAGAACAGAGCTTTATTTCTGGACTTCACACTTAGTCCTTAAACAAATATTTGGGCAATGAGTGTAAAGAGAAAATGTAACCTTTATTTTGTATCTCATGTTTTTCTAGGGGCTAGCAATGAATACTCAGAGGTACATACTTATGTATGTATTTTTGTACCAGGTCACTGATATAATGATATAGATACTTGAATTTGAAGCAATTTGAATGGTGTCTTTTTGGGCACAGGAATTGGATCTGGCATTAGTAAGCCATTTCTTTATGCATTTCCAGTGATGTACTGTAATATAACTGCTCCAGATTTGTATGGCACATGTCAAATAATAAATTAAATGTTTCTGCATCTATTAAAATAGCAGAAATGTTAATCCATGGATAATGAGGTCTTGATCTTATTATTCCTTCCTAGCTAAAGCTCCCATTGCATTCAACAGAAAAATGACCAAAGTAAATGAAGGATTAGGCCTTTGATTTTTGCCTTTTTTTTTATCTGATTAATAAAAAACCTACCAAAAAAAAAGGTAAAAAAAATATACACCAATGTTTTGGAAGCATCTGAATTTGAGAAAGCCAAGATAATTCTTTTTGCTTATGAGCTGCATGTTAATTAGCCTACTAATAATTTTTGTGTTACTGTACAATCTTTATTCATTTTAAGTAATTCTGTCATTAAGTAGGGGGGTGGGGAAGATAAATTTAGCTTTTTATTATGTTTCTTAGTTGTAAAATAAAATGTATTATTAATCTATTGTCACTAAGCTGTTATGCATGTCATAAAAGTGGCCATCTATTCTAAAGTTACAGGAATCTTTTAAATATGTCACAGGGGACCATGTGCCCTGGTTTTACTAGAACAGCTCTTTGCATTTGATGTCCTAATGCCCCAAAACCGTTTATTGGATTACTTTAAAGTCCTGCTTTTCATCCATCAAAATATATAGGTGCATTGTTTTCCCCTTTCCCTAAAGCGTTTTTCTTCAGTATCATCATGCAACAAGTATGAATTTCTCATAGCTGGAGTATGCCATAACATGGCAGGTGATAGCCCTGTTATTTGAACAGAATGTTTTTATAAACCATTCTAGCTGTTGAAAAATTCTTAATCTGAACCCTCAGTTGTAGGTTATCGTGAAATAAAGGATTGTGGGATGAGTATTCTCTGACCTTCCTTTTCTTTGCCTTACAGTCCTTGTGTAATGATGAGAAACCTAGAAGTGTTCTATGCTGGATGCTTTTCGTAGTTCCACTTCAGAACAAGGTTGCTGGTTTTTTTTCTTTTTTTTTTCTCCTTCATTTGGGCAAAATGGATCAAAGCAAATTCCTGCCCCCCAGTCATTCCCAGAGTATGTTGTCTTTTTTTTTTTTTTTAAACAATGAGCACTTAATAGTGAGCTTAATTTACATTTCAGAGCATAAGCTGCATGTCTTGAAGGTTGGAAGAGTGAAGACAAACTACCATATGTTAGCAGACCATTCACAGAGCTCTTTTGTTTATTTAAGCTGCTCAGTGCCAGCAGTGCTGAGACCTGTTAATTTGGAGAAAGGCTGAAAAGATAAAGTTAATAACAAATCAAAGCATATGTGCTTGAGGTACTGAAATTACTACATAAATAAAAGTAATAAAACTTTGAGATGATACAAAGAAGCCAAATGAAAAATGAAAGCGGCAGCTGAAATCTTGGTACAAAGTGAATCTCGGTACAAAGAAATCTTGGTACAAAGAGAAGAGCTATAGTTGCAAGGTTGGACTAAACTGAAGAATGATAAATAATATTGAAATGAGATTCACATAAATATGTTTAAAGGGTGATGCTTACTTTAAGCTAAAAAACCATAATACACATAGTAGAGATTTGCATTTATAATTATGGTGGGAAGTGATGGGATCAAGTCCAAGAATGACTGCCTGCCTTTGCAATATGATGTTGCACAAAAGATCTATTGGTGTGTTTAATAAAATGTCTTATATGCTAACTGGTTTTGTATTGTTTGTTGGAGATGAAACTGATGAATATTTTTCTAAAAATCTAGCTGAATGGAAGTTTCAAGGAGAATAATAGCTTTTTATCATATATATGGAAACTAAAAAGAAACATAATTTTAAATATTTATTTATTGATTTTACTTATAAGTTTCACAGAAACAGCTCATCTAAATTTAGACATCTGTGATGAAAAACATCTATGTAAGCTGGCTAGTTATTAACAATGGATTGATGGACGCTATGACATAGTTCATGGTGTTTTCTGATGTCTACTTCAGATTAGATAAACTACATCTTAGAACTGCATATTTCTCCATCTCTCTCTAAAGAATACTTAGGGTGTTTGTCTCAGAACAAGGTATCTAGTCCATAGATGCTTACTTTCATATCACCCACCTTCCCTTGAGTCATTGTAAATATATGCAAACTCAGAACCTGCTATACAGCAAACAAGGAAGGATTTTTAATTGTCAGCAAGCACTCTTAAAAAATTACTGTTTTCTCAACAGTAAAAATCTCACACTGTTGAGAGAAGTCTTAGAAAAGAGGAATCTTTGTTGAAGTTGTAAAAGACAACAGCAAAATTGAAACAATTTTGAAGAGACCTGACCTCAGTCATTGAACAATGCTGAAATCAAGTTATGGTGGTAAAAAGATAGAGCTTCAGAAGAGCAACAACTTCCCTAAATACGTTCAAGGAATTTGGGCTACATTTCTTATATCAGACTATTTAATGTCTTTAAAAGATGTGGACAAAACCCTGAAGAGGCTTCTAGAAGCAGCTTATCAATAGGATGATCATGTGGGTGAATGAGTAATTAATGTATTATTGATTAATTCATTGTAATCACGGACAAGATTGACCTTCCCTAATGCAAGTGCCTAAGATGTGGCATGTAAATCTAAAATAAGCACGTGCTGTCAATGTGGATAATAGGTATGGTAATTTCTCTTTGTCATCTGTTTTCAGATGGGGTTTTTTTTGCCTCTTGACCTTTTCAGAGGAAGACTGAGTATCAAACATATCCACCTATTGATTTGAATTTGATGATTTCGCTGTCCTCATAGTTCCACACAATAGAGGGAAACACATCTCATCTAAGATATGTTTTCTTTTATCCCGGTTTAAGCACTGTGAAAACATCAGGTGACTCATACTTCTCCTCCTCCCTCGCCTCCCCAAAGATTTTTCTCCTCTGACTTTAAAGGGAGACTAGTGTGATCAGCTACAGTGAAAACATCAATGTTTGGATATTTGAATATCATTCTCAGTATTGGCAAAGCATTAGAGTCCTCATTTTAAGTGAAATTAATCCCACTCCTTGTTTTGAACAAAAGTAAATTTTTTTTGATTGGCTGGTCCCACAGGTGTAGTTTCTGGAACTATTTAAAACCTGACCTGTTTTCTTAACATTTCTTTTCAAATATTTCTAGTATTGCTTAAAAAACAATTAACTAACATTTTTGAAGGAAATAACTGTATTTGCACATGTGCATCTGTACATGTAATATATTTATGTAATATTAATATGTTTATTGGTACATATTCAATACAGATTTAGTTTAGTAAAATCAAAGTGTCATTTCTGAGAGTTAAATATTAATTTTATTTATGTCTTCCTATTTGTCTTAAAAAAATATTTTTAGAAATTATTGAAATTCTGCTAGTTTAAAATGAATGTTAATAGAATATAATGATAACTTTTGGCATAAGTATAAAACTTTTTTGACATAAGTATAAAGTTTGAGCTAATGGTTTTATTTTACACTTGCAGCAATATGGGTCCTTTGTTTCCTCCTATAATCTTACATATTTTTTTTCTGTATCTTACATAAAACTTTTATGTGTATATTAAAGTGCATGCCTGTCTACTATTATGAAGGGAAAACCCTGCTTCCACCTAGCAGAACTCTTAGAGTATTTTTAACAGTTGTATATTCTGGAGGTCAGTTGTCTCGATTTGCTCTTGCACTGAAGTAATTTGAGTGTAGCAGAAGACTGCTAGTTGGCTGGCTCTGTCGGGAGCCCTGACACTGGAGTCAAAAGGACCTTTGTGGTTCCTTAACAGGGAATATGTTTCTTTCACAAGAAGTCACTGTTGGCCAAGTTGGTCAAAGCGTCCCAGATCCACTAGGGGACCTGATGCTGCAACAGCCAGCAATGCCTAAAATTTACTCAGAGAGCTCTAAGGATCTATTTCACAATGCTGAGGTATGCACCGAGCACTCAGAACAACTAATGTTTGGGGCACTGTGATGTTTAACTCTGGCAACATGAAATGCAATAAACACGTTTTCTTGCATAACACTCTAGACTTTTATGCCCTGTTACAACAGAACATACTTTATGCTCCTAAGTGCTTTTTTAGAATAGAATAGAATAGAATAGAATAGAATAGAATAGAATAGAATAGAATGCTTTGGATTAGAATGGACCTTTGGAAGTCATCTAGTCCAACCCCCCTGCAGTCAGCAGGGACACCGCTAACTAGATCAGGTTGCTCATGAGCCCCATCCAACCTGATCTTGCAGGTTTTAAGGGATGGGGCCTCCACTACCTCTCTGGGCAACATGTTCCAGTGTTTTACCACCCTCATTGTAATGAATTTCTTCCTTAGATCCAGTCTAAACCTACCCTGCTTCAGTTTGAAACCATCGCCCCTTGTCCTGTCACAACCGGTGTTGCTAAAAAGATTTTCCCCATCTTTCCAATAGGCTCCTATAGTACAAGGGAGTACATATACAAATATGCTTTAGGTTAAAATTAGTATTTTTAATTGAAAAGCCTTTGAAAACAGGATGCATTTATTAAACAAGGAGGGTTCATTGCCTGTAACTCAAGTACAAAGTTTATACAAAAATATCAAAGAGAAAACTTTTTAGGGTTCATTGCCTGTAACTCAAGTACAAAGTTTATACAGAAATATCAAAGAGAAAACTTTTTAACCAGGTTAAAACAGTAAGAGAAAAAGAATGAAATTATTTTTGATATACCATTATTATTCAGAATTAATTGCCAGAAAACTATCTTTCTAAAAGTAAAAAACTCAGATTTTGTTAAAAATATTTTTTTGAGCAAATTTCTTTTTACAGGTCTGCACCAAAATAAGAACCAAGCTGTTGAAAAAGGAGGGGAACCAGACTTTTGAACATGCAGTCTTAATTGTACTGAATAACAAACTAATTCTGCCATATATTAAATCTATATTTATGTGTTCATTTGAAATAATTTCTAGCTTTAGAACCTTTCAAAATGGGCTGAAAGGCAAAAGACAAAATATATAAAAAAAAGAAATAGTCCCCAAGAGGTAAAAGTTTTGGAAATACAATAAATCCTCCAGAAATCATTGTAATTATTCTACTAATATAAGAAAAGAAAATGATTAAATTTGATCAGAATTCTAACTTTTTTCTTGAAATCTTTGTAGGAGGTTCTCTGTAGTATGCCTAAATTCCTAAAGATATAGAGACAATGACTTTTTAGAAGTCAGCTAATGCTTTCTTTTGACTCAAGAAAATTCTGATGGAAATATCTACCCAAAGTTCATTTCCTAACATGGAAAAAAAAAAAGAATCTTGGAAAAAAACCTCTTTCCTTCCAATTAATTGAAATTTCCTCTACTCGTGTATGTCTCTGAACCCCATCAGTTAAGTCACAACACTTTTAAACAATGTGATACAGAGTTGTGAAGGAAATCAACAAATCAGAGAAAAAGGAAAGGAATATGAGTAGAAAATTGTAAGAAGTTATATTTCATCTTCTGTGAAATTTTTACATTTAAGGTGTTCAGCAAACGAAAAGTAGAAGTATAATTTAGCTGTTGAGTAATCTCATCCATCATGCAATTTTCTGTTTTGAGATGACATATGCTTTAATGATATTTAAGTTAGAAAATAAACTCTCCATCCAAATTCTTTTATCAATAATTACACCCCTACTATGCCATGAAGTCCGTTCTTTCCTATGATGTACAATATATGTTTCTAGGACGTAGTATGTCACTCCGGGTGAAAAATATGTATTGCATATTACAGACAAAAGACTGTTCTTAAGCTTAAGTTTGTTTTCATTATGTTAATCTTATTTTCTGTATATTAACTATGCAAGCTAAGTATTTATGTAAGGCTTTTGAGTTCTTCTGAATCAATATATTCTGTATTCTATGTGCAAATTTGAAAGCACAGCAGATGTTGAAGTGTGATAAAGATAATACTACAATATAAATTGTAAATTGGAATTTCTCCTGGTGGTAAATTGTCCCTTGGAACTTTTACTGGGTTTCCATAAAACCTTGACCAATGACCTTAGCACCAGTTTACCAGCGTACACTGTCACATAATATTTAGGTCCCAGCTATATATAGCAAAACAATAAATTAGACCACATTCTGGAAAAAAGTCTGTTAGAAATATCACAGCATCAAAATTTCTTGGGAGATACTTGAATGTCATGTCTTTACAGTGATGGAAGGATGGACAATTTCTCCAGCTTTGCACTAGATGACTTCTGATGTGCTCAGTGCTGTTTGTTTTATATTCCTCTCTTCCTACCATTCAATCGCTGTTGACCTTACTTCTTTCTTGAAAAGAGAAAAAAGTCAACTCTACTTCTGAACTTTCACCTGTCAGGTGTGACAAACTACATAGATGCAACAAAGAACTTAGTCCTCTGAGTTCACAGATCTAGTTTATATGTAACAAATGGTAATAAATAACCTTCTCTCAAAATGTGTCTCTAATAACATTTTCAAGATGGAAAATGTTTTAAAACCTTGAAAACGACATCTTCTAATGTTAAATTTAATAAAGCTGGTATGAGTATCTTATAACTGTAGAAGATAATTAAGTTAATTGTAGTACCTGAACTAATTAGTTCCAAGTTCCCTCTCTTATTATGTCTAAAACTTTCAGGACATGCTTTTAAATGAAATAAAATAGTCAGGGCTTAGCCTAATTTCCTATATTATATACTGTATTTTGTTGTTGTTTTTATCATAAATAACATACCTAGCCATTTAATTAAATAATGTGTTTTCCGTCCAAGGTTAGATGTGTGAACTCAGTAGTCTCTGAGTCTCCTTCCTGCTCTCTGTCCTGTATTTCTACAATATCTCTGGATAAATAAACAGAAGTTGTCGTCTTAAAAAAACCCCTAACAACAAAACACCCTTAAAGGTCTGAATATTTCTGAATACATTCCATGTAAAAATAACTCTTTTATAATATGTGCACAAGAAGAATTTCAGTGCAATATAATTTTGGCCAAATGTGTGTGTGTGGGGTTTACTTTTCTTGCTCTACACCATTGTATGTTTAATGTGCTAGCCAGTGGATGCCAGCAGCATGGAGAGAGTTAGGAAAGAAATCTCTAACAGTTATCAAGCTTTTATATTATTCTTCAGCTTACTGTTTTTCAGTCTATCTTCTGTGAATTTACAAAGGTCTAATGTACTATCCTATGAAAGACAACTAGGAGAAAAAGATACAGTGGTATGTGTAAGGCAGTATGAGACTAGTTAAGGGTACCATATTCCAAACTGAAATTAGGGATTTTGTGATCAAGAAGACTCTTAAGGATGAGAACAATCAATTAATCAGCCAAAGGACAGTGTGATTAAATACTGGAACAGAGAACATGATTAAAAATAAATCAATATTAGTAGGTGAGCTCTTGAATACTTATTAAAACTTTTTTGCCTAGTCTGATAATATGATGGAAAATTCTAGATGAACCTGAAGTATAAGAATACATGTGGCATTTCTGTAAACATCTGTACCTCAAATATCACTTCTTAATGATATTCTTGTTGGTGTTGTCACTGCAAACATAAGACAGAAACTTTTTTTTTTCCTATGCATGTTGTGTATACAGGATTGGTAAAAATCTTATTTCTCTAATGAAAGAGCTTTAATGTTACATTTCAATCAACTGTTCTCTACGTCTGTTTACAGTTGCTCAGAAATTAGTGTTTCAAAATAGAACATATAATTTCTCTGAATGCAGTCTAAGCATCAAATTATTTTGATAAAAAACAAGTTGTATCCCAGTTTTCACTCCTATCATGACTCCCACATATTTGCTGGAATTAAATTAATCATTGTGTTCCAAATGGGTTACTAGAAGTAAAACTTTATCAGTAAAATGCCAAAAAGTAGAATTTTTGAAGAAAGAGGAATTTTTTCAAAATCACCTGCATTGTTGAGGAGCGTAATTGGATGAAAAAAAAAAAATTGCAAAGTTTATTTTCCCATTTTGCACCAAGAAAAATGTTGGTTTTCCTCCAAAAAAGCTGCAGTTTGTTAGAGAAAGAGCTTTTAGTCTCTTGGTTACAATGATTATATGGAACATCCAGACTGAAGTCACAATGCTGAAAAAATCAGAAAACAATGATGATGCTATCAGAACAAAAATTAAGCAGGAATATAAATAATTAAAAAAAAGAAAAAAAACCACATCACACAACAACAACAAGAAGGAAAGAAAAATAAGGAAAGAAGGAAAGAGAGAAAGAAAGAAAGAGAGAAAGAAAGAAAGAAAGAAAGAAAGAAAGAAAGAAAGAAAGAAAGAAAGAGAAAGAAAGAAAAAGAAAGAAAGAGAGAAAGAAAGAGAGAAAAGCAAGGAAGAAATGTAGAAAGGAAAGCAAGGAAGGAACGAAGAAAGAAAGAAAGAGAAAAGGAGAAAGAGAGAGAGAAAGAAATATTAGAAGATAGAGAGAAAGAAAGAGAAGAAAGGAAGAAAGAGAGAAAGAAAGAAAGAAGCTTAGCACGGACTAAAATACAAATCTAGGAAAACATAAGATATGTGTAACTCTACCTGCATTTGTTCCCCACTTATCTTTCACATACTGGTTGTATCGCAAAATTTGGACCTTAGAAGTCAGAAGGAAAGCCCGTGCTACACACAGCAGTACAAAGTGATAGAAATTCCCTTTGCTCTCCTGAAGTAATTAATTTGTAGGGTTCAGAGGAGGGCCTTGGACAAACAGGAGGTCAGGTTCTGGCACAGAACTGTAATCCTAGTTCTGGCTTTTGGCTTAGCTAACTGTCTCAGACCAAATAGCATATATGCTGTCAGTAAAATGTAAAGGTATCATAGTTTTTGCTTATTTCGGTTCTATAGTTAAATTATTTCAGAAACAACTGAGCCTTTTTGTGTATCACTGTAAAAGCTTTGTGTCGCACTATACTGGCATAGACATATAGCAAGTTATAAGGCAAAAATACAGCTGCCCCTAGGAGTACAATAGACCTGATTCATATGCTACATCTATGTGATGGAGAAAATAAAAGAAAACCTATGTAGATTCTAATAAATTGAAGACTGACAAGCAGTTCCCAGGCATTAGAAGGCTATTACTTGTCTGGTTATATTGCGGAAAAAGATCCCTAAAACATATTTAGCTTATGTCAACAAGCATTCTCCAAACATCAGTCTGGGAACAGTTCAGGATTTAACACAGGATGGGCACTACTGTTAAAAGGGTTGTTGCCACAAGGCTATCTTGTTTTACAGAGTAAGAAAGTTTAATAATAGCCTGTTCAGGTAATTTGATCTCAGGGCTAGGAAATGGCAGGAATGTATTTTTATAGATTAAACCAGAGTAATTTCTTTGCAAGAAATCCCACTGGAGATGCTAATTTTCCCTAAGTTTAGGACTGTGTCATGTAGGGGTGGTTCAGGTAAGCAGTTGTCTCTAGCAAATTTTGTTCATGCTGCTTTTGGTGCCTCTTTTCCCCATTCAGCTCTGCTTTTCCTCCTTCTGTTTACCTCTTATCTGTGAAGTGTTGTGGCTTTGTCATTATTCTTCTGATAAGGCTCTCCCTTTTAATAGTTGCAGGGAAAACAAGTGGGAATACATAGGTGATGCAGTGGAGCACTAGTGTTCCCTGCTAGCTCAAAACCTTATAGGGACAATGTGGCGCAAAAAAAAAGGACATGTTTCCCACTGTTTATTTCAGTCTGAATCTCTCTTACAGAATGCAAAAGGGCTGTATGGTTCCCTTCATACAGTTTCAGTGTAAAGGAGATGATATAGGAATTCATAAATCCAGTGTAATTAACAGTAAAAATCACATCAAATATATACACTTAAAATGTCAGAGTGGCGCTGGTCGAGTGTATTATCTCGATTCCAGTACATGATTGCTCTCCCACTTAACAATACTGAATCTCCAAGGTGACAGTGTATGTGCATATGCTTGTGGGTGTATTACATTTTCCTTGCATCTAGTATGATGAAAAGCAAACAATCTGTAAAGACAAACGCTTCTTTATTTTTTCATATGTGGGAAGTGAGCAAACTGGAACATCATGTTCTCTTGCTCAAATCTATGTAAATGAAAGTTAAATGCCTTTGGAACAGCTAAGAAAATAAATTAGAAACAAGGAGAAGGAACAAGAAGCAGAAACCACTTCTTTGGCTCTGTTTTGAATCAGTCTTGGCATTCAGAGAAGATGCTGGGGCAGCTGCTACAGGAAACCAGGCAGGAACAGTTAAACCATTGTGTAAAAAGAAAAAAAAAAAATGACTGCTAGTTAAAAAATGCAAAGCCATAGCCATTGGTAATATACATGGAAATGTGCTTGGCAGTAACTGCAGAATCAGGGACAGAATGCAGATGGCTAAATGGCAGTGTCAGAGGCATCTTCTCCCACTATGCTCTCTAGGGCAAAACACATTTTTGAGATTCATGCCTTGTACCCATATTGTCCAGGCGGTTCATGTTCTGAAATTTCCACTGTAGCTTGACCTGAGCAGTAATGTTACTGTTTATGATAAAATGTATGTAAAATATGTAAATAACTCAGAATGGTAATGTCTATTGATTAAACTGATATAAGTATTTTTTATATTTCATAACTATATATAAGAAAAAAGGTATGAGTTATTTCCATTAACTATTCAGTAGAGGTGAAGGTGACAAATTCAGACAGAAACATCTGCATCTTATGTAAATGACTCTCAACCAAAATGTTGTGAAGTCATTAACTAAATAAATCCTACTACATCTCGCTTCAGATGTATGCATACTAAAGGATGTGTTGCAAATAGTAAGCACTTACGCTGAAAGTGACCATTTCTTAGATCACTCTGGAAAAGATTGAAATCACACAACTTGGTGCTTTAATACAAAGTTTAAAATTGAAGTGAGGATAAGCCCTAAGTAAGTCCACATTGTATGTCTCCCTCCTTGAAGATATTCAAAAGCCTACTGGACATGGACCTGGGCAGTTGCCCTAGGTGAAACTTCTTGAGAAGGGAGTTGGACCAGATAACCTCCAGATGTCCCTTGCAATCTCAACCACTTCATGATTCTGCAATTTTGTGATTCTGGATATGCACATATACACATGTGCATACACAAACACATTATAAATGTATACGAATATCCAGTGAGTACTAGGCTTAGAGGATACATAAATATCTAGTCATGTTCATGCACACGTATGAATAAAGAGTATCACAGATGTGTGCTTGTATTACTGAGCTGTTCTTATTTGCATCTCATGTAGGCATTTAGCCAAGCGAGTGTGCCTATATTAGGCATGCAAATAATGTTAAAGACTACCTCTAGAAAACTACACCCATGTTCCACAAAGGTTTTTGAATTTTCAACTCATATTTTTATGCTCAAGTTTTCAATGAAAACTTTTAGGAACCTAAAAATGAACCTGAAGCTTAAGTACCTTTTGGGATTTTGATAACTATAATGCAAATTATCTATTTTTTTAAATACATTGCTGCATCTAAGCCTTAGTTACACTACATAGGCAAATTGATAACAAAACTTTTAAAAACTGTGCATGTGATTAATGGATTAAAATGGATTAGTCTCTTCTGTTTTGTTTTTACTTTTTTACCTGCTTGTTTTTATTGTAGTCTTTTGCTTGCTTGTTCTTATTGGGGTGCCATGGAGAAGTACTGTGAAAGCACTTTTTTGTAGCTAGTCTCTAATAAATAGGCATTGTTCCTTCAGGATTAAGATTAGGTTATATGAAAAATGCTTTAATGTATACTGAAGACATCTGGAATTGTAATTCATTAATTTAATCTACCCGTTAGAGCCTTTAGGCTTTGCAGATAAAATAGAGTTCAGAATGTATATAATATTCTTTATTCCTTGGACCACATTGTGTTAAAATATCGTGCATGAAAAATCTCACATAAATATTGATTAAACTGTATCTTGTAAACCAACAGTGTGCCTCAATAGGCTGTCAGATTGTACTCCAAAATTTTACATCGTGGCAGTTGTTTGTGGCTGTAGGGGGGCTTCAGATCACACTCATCAAAACCAACAAGCTAATAAATGCTTCCTTCAATACAATTTCAGCAACGTAATCAGGTTGAATAAAATGGATTTATAAAGAATTCTTTATGTTACAAATAAGTAAAGCAGTAACTGCAATATTAAATTTCTTTCTTTTAATAGTAACGTAGGCTAAGTGGTAATGTCGCTGTTAAACACCTTGAAGTGCTAAGGAAAAATATGTGATTTTTGCCTATGGTCTTTTACTATATCTACAGACGGCCAGTGTCAGTACTACTCAAGAAGTGCTCCTGCAGAAGTTAAGAGGCAGGGAAGGGACTAAGTTGGATAAAATATGTTCTTCAAATTGAAGAAGAAAATGAGTGCTGGTAATGCATCAGTTCAGGGAATGGGAAAGCCCTACAGGGACATCCTACAGCTGGGAATCCAGAGCAGTTGGAAGGAAAGATAATTAAAATATTACATAGTTATCTGGACTAAGATTCACAGAAAAACAACAGACTCTTTAAACTTGAAATTAATTAAAATTACATGAAAATATAACTTGAAATGTTTCTTACTTTTTACATTATTTTAGCGTTATTTTCTTGAGAAAAAGTCCAGCACAGGTGCTGTCTCTACTGCCTTCCTTTCAAGCTCATTTTCCAATGAGAATAATTTCAAATTTTGAGCATCAGCAAGATAATTGATCTCATGAAGATTTTTTTAATGCAAAGATCTTTGCAGCTCACAGAAATATATGTTGAAAAATGACTGAAAGAATTCACATAGGAATAAAAGTTATAGGTACATGCACACACACATACACCCATATATACATATGTGCATGCAGACATACATACATATATATATATAAACATAAAAGATGTGGAACTCAGCAAAAATGTCAAATGCGAGCTGTGTCTTTGGCCAGCAGCTGAGGACACACCATATAAATTACAAAATGTTAATACTGTCAAAAAAATTTAAAAATTGCCAGCATGAGCTTTTGATACACACTTACTCATTGTGAGTCCTTTCCACATAGACTTAAACAGATGTATATCTAAACACTTATTCAAAGTTTCCCTGTCCCTAAAGTTAAACCCTATCTCTTAAAAGACCTGGGAAGATAATATATCATCTAGATGACATCTGATTTCTGTCCCTCCTATCAAAATCATTTGTATAAGAACTGTGAAGAAATGGGATTTTAGGAGAGGTGGATTGCACAGTTACTGGCACCTTCAAAAGAGCAATGCTGAAGCAATTTGCAGAATGGTTAAATCAAACATCAATCAACACCTCAGTATTACTTGGTATGTGCAGCTATACATGAACTGCACATACTGAAAACGGCTGATATGTCATGAATTATGTACAAGTTATTATGACTCAAACTGGAATGGATGTTGGGACTGATGTATTCAACAGATCAAACAATTACTTCGCTTAGTTGGCTAAATAATATCCTATCTGATTACTTCTGATTTGAACAAATGATCCATTTTCTTTAGAAATGCAGAATTGTATGGTATATAAGGTGCTAAATGTATGAATTATGAAAATGGTGAGATTGGACCTAAGAATAAAGGTCTGCCTGCACAAATGTTTAGTGTTCTTTGAAATACTCTAAACTACTTAAGAGATTAAAGATGGTCTGGTGAACACGAAAGTCTTTAGGACAGACAGGTGGAGAGCTGCTACAGGACATCTCAAATGGACCAGAAACTTATGCTTAATCAACTGAATTAAGCCATGGCAATATTCTTGACCACCTTTTCATTGACCATAATGTCGATGAATATCATGTTAGGCATTGACATTAGGTATTTGGCTCACATGAGGATGCCTTCATGTGTGTATGTTTGGCTGTGGAAGACTTTGCCAACGTGTTTGTGAGTAAACAGAAATCAGAAGTCTGATCAGCTTCTTCAATAACTACATTGTGAATCACAAGTTAAAAGTGTTTTGGAAAAAGAGGAGGTACTCATGGACACAGTGGAAGAGAAAATATTTTTTCTTATGTGTGGCTGTGAAGATTTATTTTAGATTTTTTAGTCAGTGAAACAACCATGGGAACTTTCAGACAAATTTACTCTCAAATTAATATGCATTCAACCTTTGGTCCTGATGTGTCCTTTACTTCCCTTAAAGCTCAACAGCAGTCATTAAAAGTCTCCATATAAATACCTGCTCATTTAGACTTCATCATATAATGCATGCATTCTGTGCCGTAGATCCCAGGGTGTACTTCTCAATTCAAATTATGAAAAGAAAGATTAAGATGAATCATATCAGACCCTTATTACCATAGAAAGCTGCAACTTCAGCTTTTGTGTTAAAGCAGAATGAAGTGCCTTGGAAAATAATGCCCTCAGCCCAATGACTTGGCTCAATTTTAATTGCCAGGGCATGTCTTAGGAAGATATTCCAGTTTATCATATGCAGCTGCATCATATACATGGGACTCAACCCCAGAGCAGCATATGTATGCGTATCAGCCCCACTTACAACATCTGTCATACGTGGCAGGGCATTCATCATGTGGTTGCCTGTGGTTCTGTCTGTACCAGATGTATGCAAGGATTTCTGTGTGCAAGTTCACCCCAAGGAATATAAAATCATAGAATCATAGAATGCTTTGGGTTGGAAGGGAACCCTAGAGGTCATCTAGTCCAACCCCCCTGCAGTCAGCAAGGACACCCATCCAACCTGGTCTTGAATGTTTCCAGGGATAGGGCCTCCACTACCTCTCTGGGCAACCTGTTACAGTGTTTCACTACCCTCACTGTAAAGAATTTCTTCCTTACCTGTAGCCTGAACCTACCCTGCTTCAGTTTAAAACCATGGCCCCTTGTCCTGTCAGCTGTCCCTACTAAAAAGGTTTTCCCCATCTTTCCTATAGGCCCCCTTTAGGTACTGAAAGGCCTCAATCAGGTCTCCCTGCAGCCTTCTCTTCTCCAGGCTGAACAAGCCCAACTCTCTCAGCCTGTCCTCATAAGAGAGGTGCTCCAGCCCTTGGATCATTTTAGTAGCCCTCCTCTGGACCCGCTCCAACAGTTCCATGTCCTTCTTGTGCTGAGGGCTCCAGAGCTGGACGCAGTACTCCAGGTGAGGCCTCACCAGAGCAGAGTAGAGGG
>NW_009258305.1:1171356-1180061 GCF_000687185.1 Egretta garzetta | reverse complement strand
GGACCTTGCACTTGGCCTTGTTGAACCTCATGATGTTCACACAGGCCCACCTCTCCAGCCTGCCCAGGTCTCCCTGGATGATATCCTGTCATTCTGGTGTGTCAACTGCACCACTCAGCTTGGTGTCATCCACAAACATGCTGAGGGTGCACTCGATCTCACTGTGTAAGTCATTGATGAAAACGTTAAACAGCACCGGTCCCAGTACGGACCCCTGAGGGACACCACTTGTCACCGGTCTCCATCCGGACATCGAGCCATTGACCACTACCCTATATGGCTTATATCACGCTGTCTGGAAATTTTGTTGTAAATTAGTGATATTGTTTTCTGTTTCTTTAACAGTTCGCACTAGGCTGTCAAAAAGTAGATGTTGTATATGGGATTAGCAAAAACCTGCAATGTCTCCTACTGCTTCTTGAAGACCTTGATTTGTCAGGCCTCTGTAATTACTATCTCAAGGAATTGACACATGAGTGTCAAGGTACAGCTGTTCTGACATGCAGTGATCTGTGATGCCATAAACTGTATGACTCCATATGATCTTGTCCTGAAGTCTGCAAATGAAGGTGCCAGACTTAACTAGAATTTAAAGCATGTGATAAATTTTTCCACTTATTCCCACTCTGTATCACAGAATCACAGAATGGCAAGGGTTGGAAGGGACCATCGTCTAGTCCAACTCTCCTGCTAAAGCAGGTTCACCTAGAGCAGGTTGCACAGGGCTTTGTCCAGGTAGGCTTTGAATATCTCCAGAGAAGGAGACTCCACAACCCCCCTGGGCAGCCTGTTCCAGTGCTCTGTCACCCTCACAGTAAAGAAGTTCTTACTCATATTCAGCTGAAACCTCTTGTGTTTCAGATTGTGCCCATTGCCCCTTGTACTCTCCCTGGGCACCACTGAGAAGAGTCTGGCTCCATCCTCGTGACATCCACCCTTAAAATATTTGTAAGCACTTATAAGATCCTCTCCCAGTCTTCTCTTCTTCAGGCTGAACAAGCCCAGCTCTCTCAGCCTTTCCTCACAGGGGAGATGCTCCACTCCCTTTAGCATCCTAGTTGCTCTCCTCTGGACTCTTTCTAGGAGTTCCTCATCTTTCTTGAACCGGGGAGCCCGGAACTGGACACAGTACTCCAGGTGGGGTCTCACCAGGGCAGAGGAGAGGGGGAGGAGAACCTCCCTCGACCTGCTGGCCTATTAATGTGCCCCGGGATAGCACTGGCCTTCTTGGCAACAAGGGCACACTGCTGGCTCATGGCCAGCTTGTCATCCTCCAGGACTCCCAGGTCCCTCTTGGCAGAGCTGCTTTCCAGCAGGTCAGCCCCCAGCCTGTATTGGTGCATGGGGTTCAACCTCCCCAGGTGCAGCACTCGACACTTGCTCTTCTGAACTTCATCAGGTTCCTCTCTGCCCAACTCTCCAGCCTCTCCAGGTCCCGCTGTATGGCAGCACAGCCTTCCGGTGTATCAGCCACTCCTCCCAGTTTTGTGTCATCGGTGAGCTTGCTGAGTGTACACTCTGTCCCCTCATCCAGGTGATTGATGAACAAGTTGAATGAGACCAGGCTGAGTACTGAGCCCTGGGGAACTCCACTAGCTACTGGCCTCCAACCGGACTCTGCACTGCCGAACAGAACCCTCTGAGCCCTGTTGTTCAGTCAGTTCCCAATCCACCTCACTGTCCACTCATCCAACCCACACTTCTTGAGCTTCCCTATGAGGGTGTTATGGGAGACAGTGTCAAAAGCCTTGCTGAAGTCAAGGTAGACACTGCTCTCCCCTCATCTACCCAGCTGCTCATGCCATATGAATGAGTCATATGTGTAAAGAAACAAAAGAAGGAATTAAAGGGATTAAGAAATATTAGGAAGGGACAAAAGAACAAACCCAAACTCACCAAAGAAAGCAGCATTTTTTTTTTTTTTAATCTAAGATACCTGGATGAAGAATAACTTGATGTTTTTAATTTGTGGTTCCACGAAGTACAGAGAGGAGTCAATTTGTTATTCTTCTGGTTTGCTCTTGGCTTTCCTAAAATAGTTAATTCTCAGACCTGTCATTATCAACCTTGTAAGTAAATTGCCTTGGAATGAATATCTCTGTTAAGAAGTTGTTTGTGGCCATTGCTTTCCATAGAGTTTTCTTCACAAATCCTCTTAAACTTGTACAGTGTTTTCAGGGTTTCCATGATCCGACTTTGCCACAAAATTTAGAACGATTTTGTTACTTAAACAAAAGCTAAGTGTACTCTGGTCTGCAGTGTACTTTTATTCATTCTCAGTAAACCAGCTGTATTAAGATGAACATTTCCTGAAAAATTAAAGGAAACCATGGCAACTTCTTAATGACCCATATATTTACACTCTAGTAACAGTCTGCATAAATTGTATTACTTCACAAGCCCCAACTATTACAGCTTTGTACAACTTCATTTCCTTTCTCACTACTGATGAGAACAGGTGTATTGATTAAGGAAGTCGATCAAGAGATGATTTTCTAATAATGATTTTAACATGCAATACAAAATAGCAAATTGTAAAAAACTGTAAATAATGAATGTACATTCAGTTCATGGCAATAGGGACCTACACAATATGTAGCCTTCCAAGCAATGTATTTAACTCACTACCAAATGGAAAAGATCTTTTCCCCCCTAATCCTTTCTCAAGAGGCAGCTGATCATGCAGAAGCAGCATAGAGAAGGTAAGTCATCTTGATAGTCAATTAGTTGGGAAGAAACATGGAAGTGTAATAATCCTTTTTCTTTCCATAAACCCTCCTATAAGATCCCTGCACCGTGGTTTAGCTCCAGAGAAATGACGAAGATATTTGGAATTAATGTGTCTTAGATAAAGCCTACTAAAGTCCCTGAATTTGTGGGTTTTGACTCAGAATCAATTTGGAATTAATGTGACAAAGGAGTGAACTTCACAGAGTGTTAGTTGTTTAACAGTCCTTAGTCAGCTGACACCTAAAAATCAACAATTTCCTATTGCAAGCTGGAAGCAGAGATTACCCTTATGGCCATAAATAGAAAAGAACTGAAACAAAAGAGGATACACATGAATAAATTTGTTCATATGAGTTGCATTTCATTTTACCCTTATGTAGAGGCTGTAGTCTTATCAAAATGCTGTGGTCTGGTTTTATTTGAGATACCCTGGGGCAACCTGCCTTGTCTCCTGAAGTGAGTCCAGACAGATGTAGGTTACCCGTGTTTCCTTGTCCTACATCTACTAGTTCTTTTGTGGAGGGATCATGTACCTTATGGCATCTGAAATATTGAAAATCCCTATGTTTAACACCACTTTTGTTGTTTAAGTTCATATTGTATTCAACACATCCAGTTCAATCTAATTGGTAGTGTGAGATTCTGTTGCTTGAATATAGGAATCCATTGACATTTCAGACAATTTAAATTTTCTAAAAGACTGGAAGCCTTTTATTATTTAGGATAGGCATGATGCTGTGTTGAGCTTTGCAAGAAGTGAAGCATGAAAGGTGAAAAAATGGAATCTGTATGTTCTGTACATACAAGCCATAAAATGTGAAAATATGCCCTCCACCTGTTTTCAATCCAGAATGAAAGTAATTATAATAAAAATTCAATGTGAATAAACTTATTTACATCAGTCAGATTTTTGCCAGACCTGTAGAATATCTACTTTGAAAAGGACTAAATTATTTTAAATTGATTAATTCTGAAACTACATGTTGTTTCACTGCCTAAAGCCATGTAAGCTTCATTAAACTAGAAAGTCAGAGGTCAATTAAATTAGGCAATTGTGAAAGGAACTGTTTAAGGGAATTTTGTGAGAAAGCTTACCTTTAAGTTTGAGTTATATATATGTTTGTGGGATTTACTAAGTTTCAAAAAATTAAGTAATATCATAAATATTACTAGGTCAGAATTTAAATAATCAGTTCAGCAACATGTGGGTATAATACAGAAAATAAGTGGGTTTTGTGGATGCGGACAAGGCATGTGTTACTGCATGATCTAAAATTGTTCCTACACACTTAGAGTTGCAGGTATAAGTGTAACCTGTGAAACCTACTGTAACTATGGAAAAGAAGGAATCTGGTGACTCTTTATTTACTTCACATTCATTTCTTAGAAAAAACAGCAACAACATAACAGGAGTAAATGCAGAAAAAAAAGAAGCATTAAGAACTCACACAGTTCCAGTGGAACATGGAATATGTTATATCTTGGGTTTTTTACATTTAATATTTGCCTAAGGATTTTTCAGTAGAGTAAATACATCCATCTGTCATTTGCTTTTTACAGTTATCAATGGCCAAGTTTTAATGTTAAGTGTGAATTGACAAAGACAAAAATATTTGGAATTAAATAGATTTGCGAATATTGATATGTGTTTTGAATAAATAAACTTGTATCATGCACTCTCGAGTTACTGAACAGTAAATTTTGTGAAAGTGTAAGCTTTGGAAATCATATATACATGAATTATTGCATTTTAAATATAGATCACATGGTCAGGGAAAAACTTTCTTGAAGCTCCAGGAGAGTTCTCAAACAGAAAATTGAATTGAGACCATTTTTGTTCAACAAATGGTTATGTCAGTTACAAAAGAATTTATAATATATAAAAATAAGTCACTAAATTAAAGCACTTTGTGACAGGCAATGGAATAAATGATTGAACAGAAGTGTATGAATGAATGAATAAATGAATGGAAATGTGTAAGGTTATACTTTCATGTACACAAGTACATGTACACAAGTATTTGCATTGGCACTGAACAATAATCAGGATAAATCTTACCTGGTTTTATCTTATACATTAACTGCCCACCCCAAATACCTGTTTCCACACTGGTAAATAAAAATATACTACTGCTCTGATTTTAAAATGAGAAAATATCTTTTAATTAACCCCTTTTATTATAACTAGAGCAATATTAAAGTGGAAGTTTTCCTAATATAAATTCCATAGAAGGAATTAATGATAACAAAGTGAGAAGATCACGTACTCAATACTCTTCAGACTCTTCAGCCTCCAAGAAGAAAACCCATGGATCTGTGGCAATCATGACTGAGAGAAGCTGGAATTAATCACCCAGATGGAGTTTATATGCTTAGAAGAAGACAAGCTTGCTGCCTAAAATGTCTCACTACAATTTCTGTTTAAACATCCATAGGTCTCATTGCCTCTCAGGGCAAAGCTTCTTCAAAGCCCCCACCTACCTATGGGTATTTCACTGAATCCAGAAATCTCAGTTGCCTACATGTAGCTGTTTATCACTACCCCAGGCTTAGTGAGAAAATAGACCCCATCCTTCTCAGAAGTAATCATAGAATCATTTAGGTTGGAAAAGACCTTTAAGATCATCAAGTCCAACTGTTAATCTAACAAATAAACTAATTGTATTCTTCCAGTTCATGCTGAAGCTGTGCTTTTACCATATCTTATGTCTTGCTTTCCTTTTCTTCACTTATGAGAAGATGGTCCATAAACTGTATCTCCTAGGAACTACTGCATAACATAAAATTCCAATGAATAATTCAGTAACAGCTTGATGGTTACCATTAGGAAATTATTATGCTTTTTTCTCATGTACATACAAACAATAAGGAAAAGAAGATATGAACTAGCTATCTGAAAAAAAAAAAAAAAGGCAAGCTTAAAATTTTACAGACTCATTTCCTAGTCTCCACTGTAAAAGATAATTTTTTTCTTTGTGGTCTGCAATTGGACAGCAAAGGATTGACTGGATCATGTAACACAAGAAGTATCTCTAATAGATATTCAGGTCAGTCAGGATGACCTCATTTATGATTGAAATCTCTTGTCCCTCACCTTGCTGATGCTTATGACTTTCAACTATCCTTTTTTTCCTGTGTGTGGTTTGCTTAGTAATGTCATGTAATGTAATTTTTGCTGTTGTTGACTGAACAGGTAAAAAAAACATCTGCCTTTTGCACATTAAAAAAAAAAAAAAAAAAAAAAAAAAGTTTGTTCTTTCTGCCTCAGGAAAAACTACATAGCATTGAAATTAGATGCTTCCAAGCAATCTGGATCATTACAGTAGCTGTTACTCTCATGCTGGTCAGTTCTTGGTCTTACAATTATGGCTGAGGTCTCCATCAAAATATCATCAGACAAACCACAGATCAGGTGCTCTTTAAACACCGAAATAACAACAACAACAACAACAACAACAACAAAATAATAAAGTTGTGCTAGAAAAGAAATAACTTTTTGTTTGTAAATGTGGCGTGTTTACCTTGGCTGGTTGCCAGGTACCCACCAAGCTGCTTTATCACTCTCCCTCCTTAAACGGATAAGAGAAGAAAATACAATGAAAAGCTCATGGGTTGAAATAAGGACACTCAGCGATTACCGTTATGGGCAAAACAGACTCGACTTGGGGAAATTAATTTATTTTATTGCCAATTAATAAAGAGAGTAGGAAAATGTGAAATAAGGACAAATTTAAAAAACATCTCCTCACCCCTCCCTTCTTCCCAGGCCCCACTTCACTCCCAACTTCTCTAACTCCTTTTCCCCAAGCAACACAGAGTTATGGGGAATTGGGGTTTCAGTTAATTCATAAGACTTTGTCTCTACCACTCCTTCATCCACATGCTCTTCCCCTGCTCCAGCATGGGGTCCCACCCACAGGAGACAGTCCTTCACGAACTTCTCCAATGTGGGTCCCTACCACGGGCTGCAGTTCTTCATGAGCATGGACTCCTCTCCATGGGGTCACAGCTTCCTTCAGGGCACACCCGCCTGCTCCAGTGTGGGGTCCTCCATGGGCTGCAGGCAGATGTCTGCTCCACCATGGACATCACGGGCTGCAGGAGGACAATCTGATTCACCACAGTCTCTACCATGGGCTGCAGGGGAATCTCTGCTCCAGCACCTGGAGCACCTCCTCCCTCTCCTTCTTCACTGACCTTGGTGTCTGCAGTGCTGTTCCTCTCACATATTCTCACTCCTCTCTCCCAGCTGTTGTTGCGCAGCAGTATTTTGCTTCTTAAATATGCTATCACAAAGGCATTACCAATGTCATTGATTGGCTCAGCTTTGACCAGCAGTGGGTCGACGTGGGAGCTGGCTGGAACAGTCTTTGACATGAGGGAAGCTTCTAACATCTTCTCATAGTATCCAGCCATGCAGCCTCCCCCCCACTACCATAATCTTGCCACATAAATCCCACACAGTAAAAATAGAGTGCATCAGGACCTGAAATCAGAAATAGAGAAAATATTTTTTTTAACATGTGTTTAGTCACTTTAACTGTTGTAAAACATATTTATGGGTTTTTTATTGACAAAAAATGAGGGAAATAATAATAATAATTTTCAATGTGTTTGTGCTGGTTTTGGCTGGAGTAGAGTTAATTTTCTTCATAGTAGCAAGTGTGGGGCAGTTTTGGATTTATGCTGAAAACAGTGTTAATAATACAGGGATGTTTTAGCTATTTCTGAGCAGTATTTAAACAGAGTCAAGGCCTTTTCTGCTTCTCACACCACCCCACCAGCAAGTAGGCTGGGGGTGCTCAAGAAATTGAGAGGGGACATAGCCAGGACAGCTGGCCCCAGGTGACCAAAGACATCATGCTCAGCATATAGAGCTGGGGGAAGAAGAAGGAAGGGGGTGACTTTTGGAGTGATGGCATTTGTCTTTCCAAGTAACCATTAAGCGTGATGGAGCCCTACTTTCCTGGAGATGGCTGAACATGGGAAGTAGTGAATGAATTCCTTGTTTTGCTTTACTTGCGTGGGTGGCTTTTGCTTTACCTGTTCTCAATCCACGAGTTTTCTCACTTTTACCCACTTATTCTCTCCCTCATCCAACCAGGGGGGAGTGAGCAAGCAGCTGTGTAATGCTTAGTTGCCAGCTGGGATTAAACCACAACAGTGTTCCAGTGGTTTTCACTAGAAACTTGAAACTGCTGTTATATTTTAGAAGACTACATTTTACTGCAAATTTAATCTTTAAAATTTTCTGAAACTATCTAAGTTTTGGTCTAAAACTACATAAAAGCGATAACACATTCAGCAAATCACAGTGAAAGGGAATCTCTGGGTATAGTTTGGGTTATAGTTGGTAAATAACAGAATCTGAGCTATTATTGTTTGCATCAGCAAAAATCAGGGATTAATTTCTTCTGTTTGAAGATGGTATATAATGTGAATGAAGTGTTCTGCTGACGATTTCACAGAATCACAGAATGGCAAGTGTTAGAAGGGAGCTCGGGAGATCATCTAGTCCAACTCTCCTGCTAAAGCAGGTTCACCTAGAGCAGGTTGCACATGGCTTTGTCCAGGTAGGCTTTGAATATCTCCAGAGAAGGAGACTCCACAACCCCCTGGGCAGCCTGTTCCAGTGCTCTGTCACCCTCACAGTAAAGAAGTTCTTACTCATATTCAGCTGAAACCTCTTGTGTTTCAGATTGTGCCCATTGCCCCTTGTACTCTCCCTGGGCACCACTGAGAAGAGTCTGGCTCCATCCTCGTGACATCCACCCTTAAAATATTTGTAAGCACTTATAAGATCCTCTCCCAGTCTTCTCTTCTTCAGGCTGAACAAGCCCAGCTCTCTCAGCCTTTCCTCACAGGGGAGATGCTCCACTCCCTTTAGCATCCTAGTTGCTCTCCTCTGGACTCTTTCTAGGAGTTCCTCATCTTTCTTGAACCGGGGAGCCCGGAACTGGACACAGTACTCCAGG
>NW_009258305.1:1154728-1171319 GCF_000687185.1 Egretta garzetta | reverse complement strand
CCCCAGGATACCATTGGCCTTCTTGGCAACAAGGGCACACTGCTGGCTCATGGCCAGCTTGTCATCCTCCAGGACTCCCAGGTCCCTCTTGGCAGAGCTGCTTTCCAGCAGGTCAGCCCCCAGCCTGTATTGGTGCATGGGGTTCAACCTCCCCAGGTGCAGCACTCGACACTTGCTCTTCTGAACTTCATCAGGTTCCTCTCTGCCCAACTCTCCAGCCTCTCCAGGTCCCGCTGTATGGCAGCACAGCCTTCCGGTGTATCAGCCACTCCTCCCAGTTTTGTGTCATCGGTGAGCTTGCTGAGTGTACACTCTGTCCCCTCATCCAGGTGATTGATGAACAAGTTGAATGAGACCAGGCTGAGTACTGAGCCCTGGGGAACTCCACTAGCTACTGGCCTCCAACCGGACTCTGCACTGCCGAACAGAACCCTCTGAGCCCTGTTGTTCAGTCAGTTCCCAATCCACCTCACTGTCCACTCATCCAACCCACACTTATTGAGCTTCCCTATGAGGGTGTTATGGGAGACAGTGTCAAAAGCCTTGCTGAAGTCAAGGTAGACAACATCTACTGCTCTCCCCTCATCTACCCAGCCAGTCATGCTTTCGTAGAAGGCTATCAGGTTGGTCAGGCATGATTTCCCCTCGGTGAATCCGTGCTGGGTACTCCTGATGATCTTCTTTTCCTCTACTTGCTTGGAGAGGACACCCAGAATGAGTTGTTCCATCACCTTTCCGCGGATGGAAGTGAGACTAACTGGCCTGTAGTTCCCTGGGTCCTCCTTCTTGCCCTTTTTGAAGACTGAAGTGACAATATGATTTTCCTGACATTATGGATCTTTAACAATTCATTATATTTTTTACTTGTAATAAGCAAAGGTATAGAAGGTGATAGAAATTTTGCAGTTGGCATATTCTTGCATTATCAAGGATAACTAACTGCCATAATAGAGTAAAAATGTTGGACTCTCACAGTTACATATCACTACAATAAACTAACAACAGCTGCTGCTGAGGAACTAAAATTGCTATGTGTGTTTTCATATCACTTTTTTTCTAAAAACACTACTTCTCAAATATCTAAAATACTAGCACTCCTGACAAAATGAGTCCCTCTCAGGGATAACTAAAGAAATATTTTCTATTTACTTCATTTTTAGGAGCTTGGGTACTACTATGAAGACAATCCACAGAAAGGGGACCACAGTTCAGAAAGCTGAGAATAAAAGTCATATTTCAGGACAGCTACATGTCTCATGACTTCCATAAGAATATGCATTAAGTTCTTAAAAAATCAAGAACTTCAGTTGTCAAAAAATGTCAACAGATTCTAATCAGAAAAGGTTACTCAGAAACAATTGCTTTGGCAGTATTTTGTTTCTCAAAATATGACTATGTTAGCAGTTTTTTGGTTACTGTTTCTGAATAATTCCTTGTTTCTTCTTATTTTTCTAGTCAATAACATTTTGATCAATTCTTACAATGAAGGAGTTTTTTTTTCATTAAGAGAAGACTTATCAACGTTTATACTACAAAACCAGAGAGTATAATCATAAATTTTCATAACAGAGCACTTTTTAAGACTACAAGGTCATAGAAGATCATGAATTCCAGTGGCTGGCTAAACTACAGAGAAATATGCAACAGGCTTATCTCATTGCAATAGGCATTTTGGATAAAATTCCATCTGGCATATGGTCCCAGCAATTCCCAGTTAGTGCATGGTCCATTGCGCAGTCTATAGCCACCCCTGGTGAGTTAACACTGGGCAGCAAATCAAAAAGCTGCTTTTGGCTCTCTAACAGACACTCAAATGCTGAAATTCAGTGCATGAAAAGCTGTATGAATAAGACTCAAAAAGTTCAGTGGTAATGAGGAAGAAAAAATAGTTGCATGAAAAATCACAAAAATATTTATACTGTCTAGCTGGGAAATTCATCTATCCTTTATGATCAGAAAAGTAGATAATTTTTTGAGTTATTAAGTGTAGCAATGAGGAGTTGCACTATGACTTAGTGACATTAACACTGACCTCGTATTTTGCTGCAGCTTTCACTTTAACACCATAGCAAAGTGAGTGAATGGGGGAGGGCAAGGGGACAGAGGCATAGGAAGCAAAGCTTAACTGCATCGATTGGATAAAGACTGTATTCTACTGGCACTGCTAACACTGAGAGAATTATTCTCATTACATGTAATCTAAAGATTTATTTTAAATTAAGTACTTGAGTAAAAAGATATGGAGAAAAATCCTTTTTGCTGAAGCTCATGATAAACATTTAAATGGGTAAAAGGAAGACCTGCACAGAGGAAAACTGATACATGCCACGTAGTAAATTGTCGTGGTTTAACCCGGCTGGCAACTAAGCACCACTCAGCTGCTCGCTCACTCCCCCTCCTCCCTCAGTGGGATGAGGGAATCGGAGAAAAGAAAAAAAAGTAAGACCCGTGGGTTGAGATAGAGACAGTTTAATAAGAGAGAAGAATAACAATAGTGATAATAATAATGGTAAAAGAATATACAGAATATATGTAAAACAAGTGATGCACAATGCAACTGCTCACCACCCGCTGACCCATGCCCAGCCCGTCCCGAGCAGCGATCACTTCCCCCGAGCTGCGATCATATCGCCCAAGCTGCGATCACTCTGCCCGCGACCGACCGACCTACTAACCCCCCCGAGCATGATGTTATATGGTATAGAATAGCCCTTTGGTCAGTTTGGGTTAGCTGTCCTAGCTGTGTTGTACTCCCAGCTTGTTATGCACCTGGCCGAGCAGGAGAAGCTCAAAAAGTCCTTGAGTAGTCTGAGCACTACTTAGCAACAGCTGAAAACATCAGTGTGTTATCAACATTCTTCTGGTACTAAATCCAAACCACAGCACTGTGCTAGCTACTATGAAGAAAATTAACTCTATCCCAGCCGAAACCAGGACATAAGTAAATACATCTCAGCCATAGTATAATTAAATTGGAGTAGTAATTCAGGATTTGATGCTGTTTCCAAAATCTCCTATTTGGATGGAGGCTCTGGAGGCAATTGAACCCATGGTTGGTTATTTGCTCATAACAGCAAGTCTAGGCAGTCATATGGTTGTCTTCTGTCCAGCCATAGGCATGTGGAAGGATATAATTCATATTGATTTCTGTATTCTTCATGCACTTAATGAGTAGGAATACTGAGGGATTTTTTTACCATTATAGATTATCTACACAATATGAAAGATGTAAGAACCTCCTTCAGGATTTTATGAACAGTCTTTTGTAGACAAAACTAAAGAAGTAAAATCCCAAACTTGAAGTTGCTAATGGGTATGTTAATATTGTTCATGCCTCTTTCTTTCGGCTGGAAAGAAAATGCATCTCCTTGTGAACAGAGTCATCTGCAGTGGAATATTTAATTGATTCTTACATGGCTTTATGTGATGACAATACATCTCTTACACTGCAGTTTTACCAGAGAAGTAATATTGAGGCCTTTCACCTGACAAAATTCCTTCCTAATAGATTTCTGAAAAAGTAAAGGGGGAAAAGAAGTTATTTGTGGCTGCCTCAATTAAAAATTGTGTGACACTGAAGTATAAGCATATATTCCTGGGCCACTGAAATGAGTGTTTTATTCTTTATCATAATTCCTAAATTTGGAATAGAAGATGTCTATTCGTCAATGGATTTTTCCCTATGAAAAATACTAAGACATCATTAAAGCTTAAGAAAACTATACTTCTTTGAAAGGAAACGCAGAATTTAACTATTCGAAAAATCTTTGTAGTTGACAAACTTTATAACGAGACAAACTTTTAAACTGTACTCATTGTTTGTTAATATCACATTTATTACTGTTACTTAAATTATTACTATCTAATAACACTAATGTAAGTAATTGTCTGGATGTATAAGATAAAAAATCATACCTTATAAGAAGGGAAGTTTACTGTCAGTCTTATCACTATAGAACACTGCAAGTAACTGAGTGAACATGACATTCTACACTAAAAATATTTCAAATGAAAACAAAATAAGAATTAAATAAATATCAACAACATTACTTAATAGATCCAGACTGTAAAACATGTTTTTATTAGGCATTTCAGAATTCATTGTAGGAAACAGAATTAGTATTTTCATTTTAGAATGGTTGGAGTGGCAAAAGCAAAACCCTAAGATACTGTATTTGAAAGATTCTCCAACAGAAAGAGGGTTGCTGATTGTTGCTGAATTTTTAGTTCATTTTTAACCCACATGGGCAATATCCCTCTTAATAATTTGTATAGATAGTGTTGCATTTTTCTGTTCATTTGTGCACAGCTCTAAAGATATAAATATGTAAAGAAAGAATTTGATTTCTGTTACTGCTAAATAGTCATAATAATTCTTTTCTGTTCATTTGTGCACAGCTCTAAAGATATTATAAATATGTAAAGAAAGAATTTTATTTCTGTTACTGCTAAATAGTCATAATAATTATCAGTCCAAATTCAGTATCTACAGTTCTGTCCTTTACCTCCATGAAGTACAGAACCCTACCCTTCACCAAAGTGTGTCACTTATGATTTTAAACCCAGCATGTGGCTGATTAACCCACCACATTTAAAACTAAGAGAGGAAATTATAAAAGCCAAGGATTATCCCAGCTCTGCCTTGACAAACAGCTGAATAAGATAGAACCACAACAGGAGCACAGAGTTACTCACATCCCTATGAGTGGGTTTTAATTCAAAATACTCAAAGAACTTTTTTCGCCTACTCACTCCAAGGAAATATATAAGTAATCTGACTTATTTAATAAGGCTTCCAAAAGTTGTTTAGTTGCAGGGGGGTTGTTGCTATTCTTTGAAGGTAACACAGATTTAACTTAACTGCACACAAAACCATGACAATGTTCATTTCACTATTGGATATTATTGGTAGTAGCATGGTGATGTTGTAGAAGAGTAAACTTGTGAAATTTGAAGCTACATGAAAGCTCCACAAACAATCTGGTGCTAGCTATCTGTCTCTGCAGGAAAAAAAAAGTGCTACTCTCCTTTTGTTATCATCCATTTCTAACTCCTTGATCTGCCATAGAACAGCTAATTTTCTTCTAAACTGTGGTCTTGTTTTTCCTTCTGGTGTGAGAGTGAACCCATATGCAATGCATAGGGGGTTTCAGGCCAGGTGCATTGAACTAGCTGAGCATAAGCAGTGCATCTGACATGCACATGGTGGGACAGGAGGTTGCTTGCAGTAGTAGCTGGAGGGTGCTAGCAACTGTGGAGAGGTATGGCATGGGTCACTTGTGCCAGGGCTATGCTTCACATGCCTCTGCACTGAGGCTGGGGAAGCAAGGTTTACCTCATGGTAGTCATAGGATTATTCACACTGTTTTAATTCTTGGAAAACGGGAATTTTATGTAAGTAAGTGATTGAACAAAATCTAGAATGCTCTGAAGTCATCAGGGTTATGTGCTTGATTTCAGTGTACCTATGATGAGGAGATGAAAGACCAATATATTTACTATTTACTTAATATTAGAATATATAGTACTTTCTTGCTTAAGTGCTCAGATGCTACTGTACTGATGTATCTCACTGACCAGAAAACGCACCATAATAAAGAATTAAATTAGAACTGTGATAAGAGACCCAATTTACTATCCCAAGTAGTTGATTAAGACAAGATGGGAATGTATTTTTCCTTATAGACAAGTGAAACAGCCTTTTAATTCTTCAAAATAATGAACATAGCATGAGAATTGTGTAGCTTAGTAACTAAACCTGCCCTTGATATTGGCTGGTATATAGCAGGAGCATGGTAAGTTAAGTGTTTTTCTGACCTAATTCTTGACCAAAATGAGGTCAATATATCTAAGTGTTGCTCCCTTGTTTTTAAAAAACTTCACCAAATACAATAATAATAAATTCTCCTCTTGATTAGTTCCATTGTGCTTATTAATATAACAAAATCACTGCAGAATTTACTGAAGTATTATGAAATTCAACTAATTTTATAACATTTTTTTTTCCTTATTTGAAATAGTCTAGTTACCATGACACATATAAAGTTAACATTGAACGAGAAAGTAACAAAGACTACTTGGATAAGAAATTATTGTCACATTTCCACCTAACAGATTAGAAGCCTTTGTATAACATAACATTTATTTTTGCCGAGTTTCTTATAGTAGTGACTTGTGCAGCTGCAGCAAGGAATTCAATTTCTTCTTAACCCCATCCAACATATAATTTTAAGGGTTTCTGTTTATGTCAACAAGTCTTGAAAACCAATTGCTTTGTCTTGGACTTTTCCATTGCCTTTAGAGCCTGCACATACTCCATGAAAAGTATCTTTGCTGTTGGTGTATGTGACATTGCATTTCTAACCAATCACATTCCCACTGTTTAAAATTGTGCTTTTCTATATCTCAGGACTAGTTTGTAACCCTTTATAACATACTTAGACTTTTGATCATGTAGTTTGTTTTCTGGTAGTTTAAGCTATGTCTGGTTATCTTTTTCAAAAAGTTCACGAATTCCCTTTTCTCTGAGTCTATATACAGAGTGAAATGTCTTTTTAAATCCCACTGCTGATTTTCAACAGTTTCAAATTGCTTGTCTAGAGAAACCACTCTTATTCCTAGGTTATATCACTGAGAAGTTGTATTTTATAAAATGATCCTGTGTCTCCATAATCATCTTCAAAATACTTGAATTATTTGCTTAAAAAATACTCATATCTGTACTCCAGAGGTAACCATTTGTTTTCAATAAAAGTCTTTGTCATTGCAACCCTTATGAAGTACTGAAGAAATCCAGTTACTTAAAACCAGACACAACCATCAAAAGTATTATTTATTATGTACTACACATTTAGGACAGCAGTAGATTATATTTTGTAGTTCCATTTCCACCCTTTTTAAAAATACCTAGCACTACCACCCATCACTTTCTTACTGATGCAATTCAGAAATACGTAACATTTGCATGTAAATAGAATTAGTACAACTTAATTGATCTAAGTGAATAAATCCAGGCAGGTATTTTCCAGTTTATATATCGCAATTCTGGATTATAGGTACTTTATTGTAATATAGAGAAGTGATCCAAGTGCTTGCTGTAATATTCAGGGGTGGTTTATTCATCACAACAATTTTATACATTAATCTTTTTTATATATAGAAATTAAAATGAAACAAAAAGCTGTAATAGAAAATGTTTGCTGCCTAGTTATATAAATACTACTCTACAATAATTCTTCAAATAAAGACAGAAGCTAAGTACATTGGCTCTTTACAAATAGTCCACATTAATATACTGAGAAGTAAGTATTTTCTTGTATTTTTCTCCTATTCCTTGGCAACAAATGCAGATCACTAGAAAATTATTAGCTTCCCTCAAAAAGAATGGCCACTCCAAAACAAATAAATCAGGTGTAACTAAATAAAATTACTCATTTCAAACAATTTATCACATTATTTTAGTTTCAATTTCTGTTCATGAATAAGCTACTTTTTTGGCCATGGGTTTACTATAGGCTGTTTATAGTGAACACAATTGATTCCTACAAAAAGCAATATGTCATCATGATTGACATAAATCATGATTGATCCATCATAATTGATCGTGTGATATGTTCTGCTCCTTGTCTGGGAATCAGGCATTTGTGAATTAGGGACTTAATGAATGAAAAGCACTGAAACACAAATAAATAACATGGATTTTTTTTCTCCAGAATATCCCTGTTGCATACCAAATATTATCTACATAAAGAATAATCACTGTCAGCTTTTAAATAAACGAAGAATTGTATTTCGAGTTATGAGGTGGCACATTTATAGCCAAATGAGGCCCACAATGCAGAAGACAAGTAGTTACAAATACATGATTTTTATTGTTTCATTTTCTAAAGTATCGAGCAAATTACTGAATGATGTTTTCATGCTTATCAATTATTTTGTTACATAAGTTATTGTGTTGTTTTCAGTTACAGTAATCATTTCTAAAAGACACCTTTTGTTAGATGAAGATACCTTTCAGGTATTCTATATATTTCCTAAAGTTCTTAATGACAAGTTAACTACGTTTATATTCTCTCTCAAAAAAAAAAAAACAGTGCGCTAATTTGTTCTGGCTTCGGCTGGGATAAATTAATTTTCTTCCTAGTAGCTGGTATAGTGCTGTGTTTTAGATTTAGTACTACAAGAATGTTGTTAACACACTGATGTTTTTAGTCCTTACTAAGTAGTGCTTAGACTACTCAAGGACTTTTTGAGCTTCTCCTGCTCGGCCAGGTGCATAACAAGCTGGGAGGGAGCACAGCTAGGACAGCTGACCCCAACTGGCCAAAGGGCTATTCCATACCATATGATGTCATGCTCAATGTATAAGCTGGGGAAAGTTGGTTGGGGGAGAGCAATCACTGTTCGGGGATAGGCTAAGTATCAGTCAGTAGGTGGTGAGCAGTTGCATCACTTGTTTTTCCTGGGTTTTACTTCTCTCTCTCTCATTGTTTTCCTTTCATCATCATCATCATCATCATCATCATCATTGTTAATATTATTAATATTATTACTATTATTACTACCACTCTATTATTATTTAATTATCTCAGCCCATGAGGTTTTTCTTACTTTTGCTCTTCCAATTCTCTCCTCCAACCCTCCGGGGGGGGGAGAGTGAATGAGTGGCTGTGTGGTGCTTGGTTGCTGACTGGGGCTAAACCAGAACAGAGTCTTAAACTCCTATTCTAGGAAAAAATAAAACTGTTTTAAAGCCAAATCATATCGGTACCCCCTCCTTCTTTGAGTTGTGACCAGGTATCTTTGGTTTCTCTATCTCCCTGATCAATACTTGAAAGAGATGAAAGAGTGATAGGAATGCCAATTGCAAATAACCTTATATGATCTTTACCAATCAAGATATTTCCAGGATGTAAGGAGCACTGGTTAAGAACTCTTCCCACCTTTGGAAATCGTACTTTTGAGGACTGATGTTGATGAATACAACAGGAATGCTGCAATCCTCCTGTGTTTCAGCTTTGGGTTTATTTTAATATTGTGAAAAAAACTGAACAGAGCTGAGGAAAAAGGAAGAGAAACCCAGAGAAAATAATCCCTCAAGCTATGCCTACACTGCTGTTGTGGCTCACTGTTTGAGCTCATATTGGAGCTTGAACTGCCTAGGCGTTCATATTTTGCCTGGCACTTCAACTTACTCTAGAAAACCCCAAATGGCTGTCCTGGTGTATAAATTGAGCTACATTAATGAGGCTGACCACACTTAAATCCTAATTACCACTTGTGATTTTAGGTAATAAGATCTCTTAGTGCTGTAAACAGATGCTGAAGGTGAAGCAGAGCAACCAAAGAGAAGACAGGTATGTTCTTTATTCATCAGTTTATCCTGAAATTCTTCACATTCTGATCTGTAGAATCAAATAATGATGTTATATTTATTTATTTATATTTCTCCAGATCAGTTATTAAACTTTCTTCATTTGCAGTTAGAGCTGCATAGAGCAGTTCCTATACTATTACAGGATGCAAAGTAATGTTGAAAATGCCCTTCATTATTGAAGAAGAATCATATCTATAGCAAATTGGTGGTTTTTTCTACAACTGCTACACAGTTCCCCCCTAACCTGCAATGAGCAAAATAAGTATGGTTATGGAGCTGCAAATACACTGCTAAATAAAATAACAAGGCACAGCTTCTTAGCTTTTGTTGTTAGTGGAATGAATTAGCTTTGTTAGGTACAGGAGAGCATGTGGACTGTCCTTGGGAGGTTGGGTCAGAAAAATATTTCACCCAGTTTAGTTTATTCTCCACAACAGTGACATGCTTGCAAAGAATATGCTTTCTACAGTTCAATTCTTATCCTTTTCCCTCAGCATCCAAAATTGTTTTAGCACTGATATTAAATGGAGGATCCTTGTCTTATCCCTCTAGTATATGTTTGTAGACCTATTATCCATTAATTTGGCTAACACTTCTGAAATTGCTGGTAGGGTTTAACTCTACAAACTACTGTGACAGCAATTTCCAGAGGTTCACTACCAGATGTTCAAAGAAGTATTTTAGAAGACCTGTATTATACCAATCTCTTGCTAGTTTCACTGAGTGCTTCTTAGTCCTGGTATGGTGGGATTTGATGAATAACTGTTAAATTTTCTTTATTACCTTTGAGATTCTGTGAATTTCAATCCCTTTAATCTCTCAAAGTTGGGTGCTTTAATTGATTGATTGATATAAACTTTCTCCAATTTTTCTTTCTCTACTATATATTTCTAAGAATGCGAAGATCAGAACAACACACAGAACACATTATTCAGGGTGCGGGCACACAGAAATTTTAACAACAAAGTTAACCCCTTATTCTACTTCTCAGTATCCCTCCTGATGATTGCATATTTATTTTGGTTTTGTTGGCTTCCACTGGACATTAACCTAATACCAGAGAAATGCCAATGAAGACCCCTAAATCACTTCTTTGCAATGTAACTCTTCGCCTGAGCTTTTTATCATCTGTAAAATGGGACACAACACTGTGTGCTCTATTTTCCAAGTCATTTATGAAGATGTTGAATGAAATCAGTCTCTGTAGTCATCTATGAGGGACCCTGCTTCTGTCTCAAAAAAAATGACCATTTGTCCTGTGTTTGGCTGGGATAAGTTAATTTTTTTCCTAGTAGCTGGTATAGTGCTGTGTTTTGGATTTAGCATGAGAAGAATGTTGATAACTCACTGGTGTTTTGGTTGTTTCTAAGTAGTGCTTACTCCAGTCAAGGACTTTTTTCAGTTTCCCATGCTCTGCCAGGTACACAAGAAGCTGGGAGGGGGCACAGCCAGGAGAGCTGACCCCAACTGGCCAAAGGGATATTCCACACCATATGATGTCATGCTCAGTATATATACTGGGGGGAGCTTGTATCAGATTTCTTTTTTTTTTTTTTAATTCTCTCCCCCATTCCACCAGGGATGAGGGAGAGTGAGCAAGCAGTTGTGTGGTACTTAGTTGTCAGCTGGGGTTTAACCACGACACCATTAAAATTTATCTGTTGCTTCCTGTTCCTGTTGCATGCTCTCAAAATGCAGTTTCATAGCCTGAATATGAAGGTGGATGTTACAAGTCTTCAAGTATAGCAGAAGGCATGAACTGGTACTTGAGGATAGTGTTGGCAGACTGTAGAGGGAGCTAAATCTAGAGGAATATGATCTTTAGAGAAATGCCACTAAAATGAAATATCATGGGCTTGTATCAGATTTGTGCCATACTCCTTTCCCTAAGTATTACTAACAGGGAAAATGGTTTACAATGTTGAAGTTGTTTCACTGTATGAAAGTTCCTCTTCTGCCATTGTAAATTTTCATATTATTTATATGCAAGATGATTTAGTATATGTGTATAGAGTCTATATTCTTCGACTACTTTGTATATCCTTCAAAGTCTAAAGCTAAACTCTTCTCAGAGGTATCTGGTGAAGGAACAAGAGGTAAAGGGCACCAAATGAAACATAGGAAATCCATTTAAACATTTGAAAAAATCTCTTTTATGGTGCGAGAATAGTCTAAGGTGTTGCCCAGAGAAGTTGTGGCATCTCCATTTCTGGACATATTTGGAACCTGACTGGTCACAGCCCTGAATAACTTGCTCTAATTGACCTTGTTCTGAGCAGAGTGGTTGCATTAAGGGATCTCCAGAGGTAAATTCCAGCTTCAACTGTTCAGTGATTCTTTGGTTCTATGAATGTTATTATTTTCATTAATAAGTAGTGATTTCCTGATTTGCCTCACTTATTTCCTTATCCCTGAAGAACTTTTTATGTGATGGTATTTTTTTCTAGTATTTAACAGTTTCATTAACAATTTTACTTCTACAAAATGTTTTTTTTAGAAATCTGATTCTATAAATCATTTTCATAGAGAATTTTTGTTAAATGAAGCAGCCTGTCTCTCTAGAGGCTCAGCAGTTGATCAATGAAGTGATTAATCCAAGTAAGCATCTCTTCTCTCATTTCACTAAAGATTTTTTCTGGCCTCAAAAACCTGTTCGTCCTTAGCTGAACTAGCAAGCTCTTAACTGGTGTCATTAAACTTTCCTGAATCTCCTTATATCATAACTCAAGAGAATCAATATATTAGTATTGTAACCTTCAGGTATTTGAAATTCATCCTTTCAATTTTTTAGGTTGTAAGTTTATCAGTAAATTAGGAGTGTGCAACTTCAGCTAAACTATCTATTCACTAAGTGATAATAAACTGCCAAAATTTCATCTTTCACATTTTAACAATATTTTTTTTCTTATTTAGCATCATCATAGCACTGAAAGAAGTGTTTGAGAAGTTTCCACTGCAGTTATGTGTAGTTCTTATTTTCCTAATGCACTAAAAGCCAAGTTCAGAGTAACATGTAAGTACTTGACACCCAGTGTCTTGTATCATGCCAATCACATTTGTTCAATCTGTTAATTTTCAGAGAGCTAGGGTGGGAGCCTTGATTTAAATACAAAATTTGTTTCTTTTCCAGTTATTTTAGAGCTGCATCAGTTCCCCAACCCATTTCACCACATAGCCATTCAAATACATGTGTCAGTTTAAGCTGCACTGGTGCCTTATAGCCTACACAGTTTTAATTGATGCTTTAACAGTGATATTTCTCTCAGATCTCTAAAGCAACGGTGAATTATCTGCAGAGACAGATGCAAATAGATTCTCCAGAAGGTGT
Organism: Egretta garzetta; assembly: GCF_000687185.1. Classification (NCBI taxonomy): domain Eukaryota; kingdom Metazoa; phylum Chordata; class Aves; order Pelecaniformes; family Ardeidae; genus Egretta; species Egretta garzetta. The sequence goes on along the minus strand of NW_009258305.1, from coordinate 1,158,615 downwards.
GGCTTGAATGCATATAAAAAAATGCATGCAATACTAGGTAGCATTGAAGAAATAACCTGGCACCTCAGTTTAGCATCCAACTGAGTGGACATGTTGACCCCCATCTAAGTAGGCTTTATTCTGTAAAAACGCAAAGATCAAGAACGAACATCAAGAAATAATTTTACTAATATTTCTAAAGCTATCAGGCACAGTAGAGAAGATCGTCATAGAAAACTCATAGGGAAATTAATGAATAATTTAAATCATATTAACAATTAGTAATATCTACAGTTAAAAATTAATGTTATAGCTTTAGGGTTGTAACACAGTCGAACAGCTGTTGATATATTATTAAAGTGACTTAATTACAAAATGTCTAAATGTAAATTACTGTTTTTCTTGTTGGTAGTGTGGGTTTTTTAGTGTAAAGATGAAAGTTAAGCAATAGAAATGCACAACTAAGGCATATGGAGGAGGCTGAAATTATTATTGCTGTCTCTTTCTTCTTTTTTGAGAAGAAAATCTTATTAGAAGAGACTACTTATTTTAATACCCTATTCTGTATACAGATTAAATTCAGATTTTAAAAAAATGTTGCTTAAGATAGTTTTCACTATAAATGGCATTGACTAAAGCTACAAGGCCTAACAGAAGTTTTAAAAAATGTATATAGTTGTTCTTTTAACAATTTTAAACTCAACATCAAGTGTTCTTAAACTTTTATTACTTAGCACCTTATTTATAATTTAAGTGTAGCTACCCTAGTTATCTATTATTTAATTACACATGTGGTTATTGTAAGCATGTAGTCAATATAATATAGTCATGTGATACAAAGCCCATATTCTTTCTCAATCAAAAAAAAAAATTCTGAGAGTTACAGAAAGTGAACTTTGCAGAAATTCTGTTATTCAGAAGAAAAAGCCCTTCCACAGAGGGGTTTGGGTTTTTTTCAGACTAGAAACTAAGAGGAAATGGATTTGAGAACATATATGCTGAGAACTAACAAAAGAAATATGACTATACAGCTATACAGTTTTTTTATCACAGAAACACAGAATGGCAAGGGTTGGAAGGGACCTAGTCCAACCCTCCTGCTAAAGCAGTTTCACCTAGTGCATGTTACACAGGACTTTGCCCAGGTGGGCTTTGAATATCTCCAGAGAAGGAGACTCTACAGCCCCCCTGGGAAGCCTGTTCCAGTGCTCTGTCACCCTCACAGTAAAGAAGTTCTTACTCATATTCAGCTGAAACCTCTTGTGTTTCAGATTGTGCCCATTGCCCCTTGTCCTGTCGCTAGGCACCATTGCAAAGAGTCTGGCTCTGTCCTCGTGACATCTACCCTTAAGATATTTGTATGTGTTGATGAGGTCCCCTCTCAGTCTTCTCTTCTTCAGGCTGAACAAGCCCAACTCTCTTAGCCTTTCCTCATAGGGGAGATGCTCCAGTCCCTTTAGCATCCTAGTTGCTCTTCTCTGGACTCTCTCTAGGAGTTCCTCATCTTTCTTGAACCGGGGAGCCCGGAACTGGACACGGTACTCCAGGTGGGGTCTCACCAGGGCAGAGAAGAGGGGGAGGAGAACCTCCCTTGACCTGCTGGCCACACTCCTCTTAATGTACCCCAGGATACCATTGGCCTTCTTGGCAACAATGGCACACTGCTGGCTTATGGTGAGCAGTTAAGCAGGATTTTGTTTGCTTGGCCTGGCTGGTTGTTTTATTTGTTTGTTTACTTTTAGACTCTCCAGTTTCAAATTCTGGTTTAGTAAATATTTTGTGCTATGAGACTCAGAATATTTTTGCTTTAGTTAATAAAATTCCTTTTGATAAAATGATCCTTAAGTGTCATCTATTTGTTGAGTAGTAGTTTACCATTACTGAAACAGAAAATCAGTAAATGTATAGTTACAGTATGGCACATACATCATAAGTAAATGTTATGATTAATGAACATAGGATTTAACATTTAGGATACTGGCTATTTTTATTTAAATAGATTTAATTGAATAACTAGGCTTTTTTGCTATTTTTGTGTTGTTTTCTATTTTGTGCATTACTGTTCAGAAAGAACAGTGATCTGAAACATTTCAGCTATCATGTTGAGATGAAATTTCTTGCGTGTCGGCTTGTGCCCATTGCCTCTTGTCCTGTCACTGGACACTATGGAGAAGAGTCTGGCTCCATTGTCTTCCTTCCCTCACATCAGGTATTTACCCATGCTAATAAAGTTCCCCTGAACTTTCTTTCCTCCAGGAGAAAGAGGCTCAGCTCTCCCAGCTTCTTGGTTTTGCACTCCTTTGCCACAAATGAGCTTTGCTGGCTCATCTTCATTTTTTTGTCCACAAGGACTCTGCAAAGTTATTTTCAAACTACTTGTCCCCCAAGATGTACTGGTGGCAGTAGTTGTTACTAACCAGAGGCAGGAATCTGCCATTCCTTTTTTTGAAGTTCAAGAGATTCTTGTCTGAATATAGCTCCTTCTGGTGTATCAGCCATTCCTCACAGTTTTGTATTGTCTGAAAACTTGCTGAGGATGCACTCTGTCATATCACCCAGGTCATTAATGAAGATGTTACACAGTACTGGCTCTAGTTCTGACCCCTGGGGTACCCCAACAGGGACTGGCCTCCAGATGGACTTTGAAATGCTGACGACTATGCTCTGAGCCCAGCCAGTTTTCAGCCCACTTCACTCTCCACTTATCTAGCTCATACTTGTCAGCTTGTGTATGAGGATGTAAAGGGAAATAGTGTCAAAAGCCTTACTAAAGTCAAGACAGACAACAGCCACTGCTCTCACCTTTTCTGCCAAGCCAGTTGTTTCATTATAGAAGATTATCAGGTTGGTCATTCATTTCTCTTCTCCCTGGTAACAGATGTTAGGACGAGGGGGAATGGTTTGAAGCTGCGCCAGGGCAGGTTTAGGCTAGACATTAGGAAAAACTTCTTCACAGAAAGAGTTGTCAGACTCTGGAATGGGCTGCCCAGGGAGGTGGTAGAGTCCTCCTACCTGGAGGTATTTAAAAGAAGGATAGATGAGGTGCTTAGGGACGTGGTTTAGTGGTGGGATGTCAGAGTTAGGTTAAAGGTTGGACTCGATGATCTCAAAGGTCTTTTCCAACCAAAGTGATTCTATGATTCTATGATTCTCCTTCAAAAATCCATGCTTACTACTTTGGACCACCTTGTTTTCTTATACTTTCTTGTCCTGTAGTTTCCTGGATTCACCCTCTTGTCCCACATGAAGAAAAAAATTGGCATTTTATTTGTTTCAGTCCTCAGGAAACTCTCCATTCACTATAAACTTTCAAAGATAGTCAAGAGAGGATTCACAGACATCAGCCTGTTCCCTCAGTACTCCTGGATGCATCCCATCACGTCCCATAGACTTGCATATGTCTGCTTTGTTTAAATGTTCCCAAACTTACTCCTTCTCTACTGGCAGTGAGTTTCCTTTTCCCTCTGGTCCCAGAGGTCTGGGATTCCTGAAAGCCAATCCTACTAGTAAAGACTGAGATGAAGAAGGCTTTGAGTATATCCTTCTTCCCCATGTCCTTTTTGATGGAAGGATAAGGGAAGAAGAATAGAAGGGTGAAGAGTTCACATCAAGCTATCTTAAAATGCAACAGTAGGCAAGCTCCTTTTGGATTTCATGGAGCTAGGCAGTCCATCTCAGATGAACTGACCTTATATCAGAATGTGGTTTTTTTCTGGGAGATGAAAACCATACTTAACTCATAATGGAGAGCAATGTTTATCAGAGGCAATGTAAGACTGGAGTCCACCCCTTATTCTATACTATTTACATCATGCTTAGGTCCTACCCTTACAATACATTCCAATTAATCACCACCACTTTCCCATTTTTTGATATATACACACAGATATCATTCCCTTAGTCTATGG
>NW_009258305.1:1149250-1150452 GCF_000687185.1 Egretta garzetta | reverse complement strand
CGAGGTAGGTTTTCCGTCCCATTTCCTCATGTCCTCTCCATGGTCATGCAGGTAAAACCATAGCATGCCCCGTGGTGTGTACCCTCGATATTCTTTTCCTTGAGCAGAAAGGTGCTTATTTCTAATGGCTGAGATACTGGTCTGTACAGGAGATGAGTAGGACCTACACTTTTCGAGTCATTCAAACTTCCAGGACAGCTTCTCCACAGCAGAGACGAGGGAAGAAGAGATACTTTCTTCATATTCCCGGAGCTGGCTAGCCAACTCATCCACTGTTGGTCCCCGTCCAGCTTCCCAGCTCATCATTGCCCATGTGTTGGCATATGATGTTGGTGCGCTCCGTAACAACTTCCGCCACATGGGTCGTGTGCACTGGACACTATCTGGATCTTTGGGCAGCTGGTCATTGTCCAAGTCACTATAAATCACTTCCAGGACAGCCAATTCCCTCAGGTACTGGATGCCTTTCTCCACGGTGGTCCATTTGCCTGGGCGATGTATGACATCTTCCTTGAAGGGATATCTTTCCTTCATGGCTGACAGTAGTCGTCTCCAGAGGCTGAGGACTTGTGCCCCTTTTCCAATCGCTTTGTCAATGCCCCCTTCCCTAGAAAGGGATCCCAGCTGTTTGGCTTCCTTACCCTCCGGTTCCAGGCTACTGGCCCCATTATCCCAGCATCGGAGCAACCAGGTAACAAGGTGCTCTCCTACATGATGGCTGAAATCTTTTCGCATATCTCGCAACTCACCCAAGGATAGAGACCATGCGTTTTCTGTCTCATTTATGAGCTCTTCCTCTTTCTCCTCCTCTTGTGATGGCCCTGGTCTTTCATCCTCCCTTTCTAAAAGAGTTGACTTTCACTTCCAAAATTTCTTCTTGTGTATAGGGGCAACTGATAGTGGCACAAGTTCGTTCCCTGGTTTAACTGCAATGCCTGTCGCTGGGGTTTGAGTAGCTACAGTGCATGTCACAGGGGTTGGAGTAGGTGCAGTGCCTGTGTCCATAGCTGGAGTAGCTACAGTTGGTGTTGCTGAGGTTGGAGTAGCCGCAGGGCCTGTTGCAGGAGTCGATCTTTGGATGGTATATAATTTATGTAGGAGTCTAACCCTGAGTAAAAACTGAACAATATTCAGGACACCTAGCAATAGGACCATGCTGGTTTGCACATCCCAAGGATATTCAACATTCTCAAGAACTCTTA
>NW_009258305.1:1118304-1148954 GCF_000687185.1 Egretta garzetta | reverse complement strand
GAACAAGGACAACAACTCTGAGAGCAAATAAAAACATTGTGACCAGCGACTATTAGACTAATATAATGAATGCTTATCACACATTTGTTTTAACACATTCAGATCTGTCATTATCTAAACCATTCATGCCCCATGCTGGGCGCCAAAAAAAGGACTGTCATGGTTTAACCAGGCTGGCAACTAAGCACCATGCAGCCGCTCACTCACTCCCCCCCCTCCCTCAGTGGGATGGGGGAGAGAATTGAGAAAAAAAAAGTAAGACCCATGGGTTGAGATAGAAACAGTTTAATAAGAGAGAAGAATAACAACAGTAATAATAATAATGGTAAGAGAATATACAGAATATATAAAAAGAATGATGCACAACACAATTGCTCACCACCCGCTGACCGATGCCCAGCCCGTCCCGAGCAGTCATCACTCTCCCCCAAGCCGCGATCACTCTGCCCGAGCTGCGATCACTCTGTCCATGACCGACTGACTAAACCCCCCCGAGCATGACGTTATATGGTATAGAATAGCCCTTTGGTCAGTTTGGGTTAGCTGTGCTAGCTGTGCGGTACTCCCAGCTTGTTATGCAGCTGGCCGAGCAGGAGAAGCTCAAAAAGTCCTTGAGTAGTCTGAGCACTACTTGGCAACAGCTGAAAACATCAGTATGTTATCAACATTCTTCTGGTACTAAATCCAAAATACAGCACTATGCTAGCTACTCTGAAGAAAATTAAGTCTATCCCAGCCGAAACCAGGACAAACTTTCAAGGTATGTTCGTAACTTCAATACAGAACAAACTGCCATACAGAGAAATGTACATCATAAATATAATGGTCCTGAGATGCTGGGTCTTATGTTCTTAGTTAAAATTAGGAAGATCCAGCATTGCGTGGTTTTGCACGCGCACGCACACACACACGTGCACGTGTTGTAATGGATATCTGCAGGTCATCCAGTCCACTGTGCTGATTCAAACAGGTTCTGGGTTTGCCCAGCCAGGTCCTGAAAATTCCAAAGAAAGACGTTCCACAACAACTCTGGATAGCCTGTTCCAGTATTTAACCACCTTCATGATGAAAAAAAAAAGTAAACCAACCCCCCCAGAAACACATTAGCTTATATCTAATCAGAATTTTTCATGTTCCAAGTTGTATTCATTGCCTTCTGCCCTATTACTCTGAACCTCTGAGGAGAGTTTGACTCCTTTTTCTCTATACCTTCCCATTAGGTACTTGAAAATCTGTTGCTATACCTTAAGTTTTATTTTTCACAAAGTCAAGGCTGATGACAGTAATAACTTTCAGAGTGTCCAGACAGGCACAGGAGGGATCCAGTAAGATATGCGTCAGTCACTATAAGTACTTTGGAGGGAAAAATGAGAATTCTTTAAGGATAAAAGAGACACTGAACCAAAAATACTAGAGAAAATGTTAGTGTGTTACCTAGAAGTGGAATGGGAAATATTTTAAAAATATTTTAAAATTTGAAACATGGTGTAAGACTTGTGTTTTAAGGCCTTGTTAATACATTAAGATATGAAAATTAGAGAAGACTCTATGTTTTAAAATGCAAGTCATGATCATAATAAGAAGAGGCTGTGAAATGATAATCAATATTCCCCTGTTGGAAACAGATCACAAGACTTCCAACACAGTACAAAAGGTTGTGCTTGAGGTGGAATTACTACATGTGGAAGCCAGGCCACCAGCCCGGACTCAGACATGGTGACAGTTGGAATGAGCTTCCTATTTTCTCTGAGTCAGTGGTGCTAGCCACCACTGGACCAAAAGGACCAAAAGGTCAGGCTCTTTGCTTGGTGTGAGTGCACATTCTTTACAGAAGCTATTTGTGTGCCATAAAATAGAAATCTTAGAATATAAATTGGAGCAAGAGTTTATCCTAAGGTGTGATTTAAAAAAAAACCAAAACAAAACAAAACCCCCAAAAGAGTAAGATTGTATTGCATTTGGCTGACTCCACATTGAACAGTTTTCAAAGTTTTGTAACAGGCATTGCCCTCTCTCAGCAAACTTCGCCTCCTGATGCCACAGATACATAATTACATGTGACACATACCATAGGCTATATGCTCTACTTTATGCCATATTCTAGTAGCCAACACACCAAAAAAAAAAAAAATCAAGAAAAAACATCAGATGTTTTGAAATAAGAAATAAGAAAAAAAGAAGGAAAAAATACTAATCCTCAGTTATTCATTACCAAATGGAGACATCCTAAAAAGTGATACGGGGGCTGTGAACAATTTTATGTAGCAAAAACCCCCACAACTGTGCTCTCTTAGAATGAGGGAGACCTGAAGATAGAAATTATTTTTGCAGCACACAGGGGCAGCCAAGGACTACAGAAATGATCCAGGACCAAGAATTACATAGTATGGATACCATCAATCTGCCTTAAAGAGTGTTTTCCCTGTTGGGGTAAGATAAATGGGGATTACAGACACTTGCCCTCAGAGTCTGAGATCATTCTTACCCATACTTCATTTAAAAACACAGACACTTTTACTATCCTTCCTCCCAGTGAGTTATACCATTGTCTTGTATCTACACCATTTGATATTTGGAAGAAATGTTTGGCATTCATAGGCAGCTGGAGTTTCTGTGTTTGGTAGAATAGTGCAGACTAGTGGGATCAAAGTTTTCCAAACCTGAGATAATCAACAACGCTATCTTTATCATGTAGCACTTCTTGACTTCTACAGAGACAGTTCATGCTTTGCAGTTCAAAGATTAGAGGATGAAAGAAGCACTGCCAACACCAATGAAGATGACGATTACTTTGTAGATGATGGTGGCATATGGGTTTCTTTAAAATTTCACGGAAAATCATCTCATACCAGAAATTCTTTGGAGAAACTATTCTCATATGGCTTGGGAGAGTTGTTACTTAGGTTCTTCTACCACAGATGTCTTCCTGGTAAACATAAAGATAATAATTTAGGGCATGAAGTGAACAGGCTATCAAGATGTTGTACCACCATATGAAGCCTCACAGAAGGAAGGAATAATTTCTTATGAATGATTCAGACATTACTGAATCACAGGACAAAACTTATGGACATGTAATCAAAGAAAATCTATGCCAGTTGCATTTCCAAGTACACTGATATCTTTCACAAATTTCAAGCAGAAGATTCTCAACCCTAACATCAGCCCAGGAACTCTTAAATGCTTCTGAGGAATACTGCTTACCTTTCCACTGCATGATCAATCAGCTGCTTTAGTATTTTAGAGTGATGCTAAAAATGTCACTCTGTGAGTGCTTCTATATTCTGCTACAGGTGCAATATGCCATAATTCCCCAGGGTACACAGATACACAGGGCACATTTACTCCACAGCACTTTTATATTGCTTGACTTCAGCAGCTTCACAGTGATATCCCCCTGAAGCATTTCTTTTATTTGCTTGCTCCTGAGCCTTGCTAATACTGCAGCAGGTGCATCTTGTAAGACCACTGCACTTGAGGGATGACAATATAAAAATATCACAGTAGTGGTAACAGTAGATTTACAGAGAGGAAATAAATGTTTATACTTCTCTGTAGTTATTTTTCCAGTCGTGGTCAAACAAAAAGCATTCCGCTTGATGGAAAGCTTTCTGATAGACACCTCTAGCCCTTCTGCCAATAGAATATGTTTTGGCTAATAGTAATCTTTTCCTGCTATTTGATTATAGCAGCATCTGCCAAGAACTGTTATGACAGCTCAGTGGATATAAAAAAATCAAACCGAGTTCCAAGGCATTGTTGCATTTACTAATGTTTCTTTGTTATAGTTGAGAGAAGAAACAGAAAAGGATTACTTCAAAAAGCCAGGGATTTTCCTACGATACTTGTGGCTATAGACAGCAATAGTATCTGTACTAGTACTTGCAGAGTGACAGGGAGACAATCCTACAAAGGGAGAAAAAGCTAAGACATTCCCGCAACATCAAGGATCTCCCATATGAGGTGTTTGGGTAGGTTTCTCAAAACAGTGCACAAGACTTTTATATGCATGAACAGCATATTGCATATTATTTTCAATACTTTGTCAGATCACTAGAGACTAGTTTATATTGCAGGATGGAAGCTCCAGATAACCTTCTGCACCTTTGTTGGTGCAAATATCCTTGTTCATCCATTACCAAATGAAGGCGTCCTAACAAGTAATACTGTGGCTGTGAACAATTTTGTGAAAGTACCACAAGAAGACATTACTTTTTAGAATGAAAGAGACATTTTCTGGAAGCTTATATTCAATTATTTATTCTTAAAGAAGAACTCTCAACAGTATAATGAGTTGTCTAAAGTTTTTCAGCAAAACAGCGCTGAATGTGCATAATTTTTTCATACAGCTTTTAATATTTATTCTATTGCTAGTTCAACCTTTACTTATAATTCATTCCACAGTTTTCATCAGAATTAATTATTGATATGGAGGAAAAATATTCACTAAATTGCTTAGAAATGAAATGTGAATTATTCTGAAGGGTTTATGTATGTAGATGAAACAGATACATTTGGTAACTATTGTAAATTTATTCTAAAATGTCAATTTCTTAATTGAATAATTGTTATTCCATCATTCAATAGGAATTTTCCACTTAAAACTAATAAATACTAAAAATTTATAAAATATTTACATCACATATTTATTAATAATTTCTAAATGCTGTATTGAAGTATCCATGACTGTGGAAACAATCAAAAAAGTGTTTGTTAATGAAATATTGAGAAGTTTTAGAGTCTGATTAGTATCTTTTACATATTTGTCAATCTTGTTTTAATCTTTTATGCACTCTCGTTTTGAATGAACTCTTACTTAAGTAGTATCCTTTAGCTAATACGTGATGAAGAATTAAGACTGAAAAGATCCTGAAACTCCACAAATTTTTTTTTTGAAAGAATACAGGGAATTATCATGAAGAGGAAAGCAGTACACAGAATGATACTACCAATTTCATTCTACAATATTTCCAAATATGCCACAAATAATGGTGTTTCAAATAAAAAATTAAAACCTCTGAAGAGAAATACTAAAATACAGTATGTTCCTATACAATAGGTGAACCAAAGAAATGAACTTCTACAATATTTCCAAATATGCCACAAATAATGGGGTTTCAAATAAAAAATTAAAACCTCTGAACAGAAATACTAAAATAAGCATGTTCCTATACAATAGATGAACCAAAGAAATGAATATCATGTATGTCAAGTTGACTGTATATCCATTTTCTAAGAGTGTAATCAGCTCCTTATTTGGAGAGAGCTAATGGTTAATCCATTTTCTAAGAGTGTAATCAGCTCCTTATTCCTTATTCCTTTCCTTATATCTTCTTCTATTTCATTTACCAATATATTGGAAAAATATAAACCAGTCCCTGCATCCTGTATTTTACTTCTGGGTGGTAAACCAACTCTAGAAACATATAAAATTAGAAGCACTTCAGTTATGTAGCATATGTATGGTGAGGCATTTAATGTTTTCTGCCAAGGGTAGCTATTTGGATAGAGAGAATGCCATCTGCAGCAACAAGGAAGTATAAAGAATGCAGTCCTTCTCACTTTTGCTTTTCTGCTAACACATGTTCTTGAAAATTAAGAGAGTTTATCACCATCAGAATGAGGTGTAAAACTTTCTTCAAAAGGAGGTTAAACAAATCAGTTAGGGTTAAGACTGAGTTTGATAAGATTGTATGATGCAGTTCAGTTTGCTTATTTACCTGCCACGAGGTCTACATTGAGTGTGGATTCAATGACCCAAGTTATCCTACATTGCTAAAAATATCTTCTTGTCTCTAAGTTAATAAAGGACAAACAAAAAACTTTATTTCTTGATATAAAATATGTATATATATAATTATTGGTTCATTTTTGCACAACAAGCTGCTTAGTATTGTACAATCATATTAGCTATCTGCTCATTTCATAGTAAGATGTGGAAACTGCTAAGAGGGAAACACCAGACAGAATGAAGAAAACATGATGAGATGAAGTTCATGAAAAACTAAGGTGTCCAGTAAACTTCTACTTAATAGAGATCTAGGATCATTTGAGTTGCTCTGTGAAACCACATTGGAGATCTATGAATGGGAAACTGAACTGATCCTAGAATAAATTTCTCAAATGTAGTGACTGTATGCAGTACTATAAGAGTAGGTATTCAATGCAGTTTTAAACACTCTTGAATATCCTGCTTAGCCGCCTTTTTTCCCTCCTACTACACAGTGCCTTGGTTATCCTTTCTGTCCTTTCTGTCCTGTGTCATCTCTGTTAGAACTGTGTATATGTCTTGGATATTCTAAAACATCTGATATGGCACTAGAATATTAAAAACTTACTTACATGTAAACATCTAAGGTTTGGCTAGATTAGTTCTGAACAGGATCCCACTCCTAAAATTTTGAAGGTAGACTGTATACAGGGCAAAACATACATATCATAAGGGCTTAAAACAATTTCTGATAATGATGGGCAAAGGAAAGAGGGTCAAGTTCAAAGGTCCAAGGCAGGTCTTTAGTGGTTCACACTTGTGGGCCATTGAAAGGATCAAGTTGAACTTTTAAGGTTTTAGCAGTTTGGGGAAAAAAAAAAGTCTTTCAAAATGTAAAAAACAAATCTCATTATCCAATTATTAAAAATAACTCAAATTTCAGTCTTTTGTAGCTCTGGTAGATAATATTAGTAGAAATTATGTTCCCCAGAAATTTGGGAAACACTAGGTTTTAAGAAAATGCTTCATAAAACTGGCAAACATGGAATGATACAGACAGAAAACTTCATGCAAATTTTTATCTATTAAGCATCTATCTATTATCTATTAAATAGAGAAGATCTGGAAACTTTACTGTTCATATTACTTGCAATAAGTTATGTGGCATTTTTGTCTAGATACTTCCCTGACTGGTTGCATGATTTTCACTTTCAGTGAATATTCATGCAAAGAAGATATCAGAGTAATTTGATGCTCATTTCTGCAACCATGTTGAACACTTTCGAAGTATTGAAATGTAATATACTTCTGCTGCTATAATAGTAATATAAACACCTTAGGACAGCATTAAACTAATCTAACTTTCAAAGTCTACAATGAAATGAAAAGAAATGTGTAAGTGGCTATTTCCTTCTTTTGATGATAACTGGAACATAAAGGTGGGATTCATATGCTTAAATATAGGCATCTCATCTCATTTTAGGTACTGCAGTTTAAGAACTTCCTACATAATCTCTGGCAAATACTCTTAGGTATAAATAAAAATATATCATGGTAGTATCATAATGAAGGTTGGCTAACTAAATGCTGTAGGTATGAAAACGATAACAGTGTACAGGAAATAATTTTGTCGTGTATTTTACAATGAAATGCAGCATATCTTCTTATCTTGTCTTTCTGTTCTTCATTCTTTGCCTTAAGTACCTCATAGTGATAAATGAGCTATTTCAGTACATTTGAGATAACTGCAGGAGGCTGAAAATTATGACACAAAAGACAAACTTCCAGACTGGCAGCTGGAGGTCCAGGAGAATAGCCACTGAAATATCAAGCTGGACCAGATATCCAGCTTTGGGTAACATAATCAAGATTTAATTCTTGAACAAAGTAAATTTTGGATTCTGACTCCAAAAGAAAAGATTTAATTCAAATCCCTTAATCTGTATTTAGTTCCAGTACAGGTAATATTTACAAACATAGTCTGCAGTTAGTGGAACTACTGATAGTGGGATGCAGTTGCCTAGCATATTAAAATAGGGGCCAATGAGAAGCCAGGTGTGATAATCTGTAGCATATAAACCATCATAAGTCATCTGTGCTTAGAAAACTGAATTTAAACATTTCTGCATTTTTCAAAGTCCAATTGTTTATTTAATAGTTTAATCATTAAGAAGCTAAATGTTCAATTCACTCGCCTCAAAATAGGCACCTGAAATGCTCTAGTGCTATCATTCTGTCTAGCCTCCAGTTGATGGTCTGTTAAAATATGAGTACTATTACTGTAAGGAGTAATGCTTCAACTTCCTTGTGTCTTCTCAGCTATGAGTAGCCAAGTGTGCAAAAATAATTGATCCAGAGACATCAAACAAAAGCAAATGTGACTCTATAGCACAATGATGCTGGCATTCTCTTGAAAACAGCAGAAGTCCTTGATCTTTTTATTTCCTTCTATAACTTCTTCTCTCTTTTTTTTTTCTTTTTTTTTTTTTTTTTAAGGTATAGGAAAAAACCCCAGACAAGCAGTCTTTAGACCAGAGACTAGAATTTCCCTCTTCATAGCCAAGTGAATTATATTGCCTTCCACTTCATGAAGTTCAGTTTTTTGGCTGATTAGTAGCCTAATTTATATACAGGAGACTAAAAGCACTCAAATTCAAATGATTTTATTTTCTTCCTAGTACTATTTTTGCAATTATATTAAGCAGTCAATAAATAACATTTTAGGAAACAGTCTTTGTAGGACTATTTATACACATATGCTAGGCAGTGGATAAGTGACAATCTAGAAAGCTGTTTCCTATTTCATTAGTCTGGAATCACATTCATCCTTGTTTCCTGTTCATCTATCCCTGCAACCATTATACTCACAGCTGCATGGCAGCTTAGCACTAAAAAAGATAAGTTAGAGATTATCCTTCTAAGTCAATCAATAGACAGATGGCAAGACTAACTGGTGAAAGAAATACTGTACTTGGATTCAAATATCTTCAGAGTTAGGAGAACATAGATTTCAAACTTTGCTGGGTCTGGCTTGGATGGAGTTAACTTTCTTCATAGTAACCTTCATGACACTGTGTTTTGGATTTGTGACTAAAATAGTGTTGATAACACACCAATGTTTTGTTATTATTAATTATAATTAATTTAACATTATTAATATTTGGAACAGTGCTTTCACAGCATTGAGGCTTTCTCTGTCTATCACTCTGCCCCCTTCCAGAGAGTAGGCTGGGAGTGGGCAAGAAGTTGGGAGGGGACACAGCCAGAACATGAACTGGTCAAAAGTATATTCTATACCATGTAATATCATACTCAGTAATAAAAATTAAAATTAAAATAAATAAAAAATAATAAAAAAAAGGAGAGTGTTCGTCTTCCAAGGTAGCTGTTGCTCAGAGAGTGGCTAGGTATCAGTCTGCTTGTGGGAGGCAATGACTAATTACCTTTGCATCACTTCTTTGTTTTTTCTTAATTTTTTCTTTTTCCTTCACTTCTTGGATTGTCTTTATCTCAAGCCACAAGTTTTCTCATTTTTGTTCTTCCTATTCTCTCCCTCATCCTTCTAAGTGTACATGAATGAGCAAGTGGTTGTATGGGTATTTAGCTGCTGGCCAGTGTCAACCCATAACACAAACCTGCTCCTTTGCTTGGTCTACAAACCTAGAGCTCCAGATAAGGCCCAAGAGAATGTGCCTAGGAGTGTGCATTGGGGAAAGAAAGAAGGGAGGAATGGTCAGCAACAACCCTGTCATTGACTAGTTTTGTTGCTTCTACTCATGTTCCTACTGAAGAATCCTACCATACCTGAGAGAAGAACTGGATTTCAGAAATAGCCCTCATAAGCAGCCTTTGCTTAGCATAATAGCTTGTAGAATGTGACTCCTAAAAACCTCAGATACTCCTAGAGATTTAAATCAGACTTCTGAATGTCCCATCCAGAAATGGGGAACTTAATTACCTTAATTTCTACTGCTTCTCTGTTATATTTATTTGTTTACTGGTTTATTTAATTCACCATCTTTTTTTTTCATTCCTACTGAGGCTGCTAACACGTAACAGCTGGTGACATTTGTGTCTGAGTCCATATCCTTGTTTTTTTACCAGCTAGAATAGTAGACCTAATGATTCATTACTCAGTCATATGTATCTAGTACAAGAAGTCCAGGATCTAAAGCCTATCCTGAACCATCATATTGTCTCCATCTGTAAACTGTTCATCTTCTAGGAAGTAGAAAGCAAAGAAATTCATGTTATATTAGGACACTCTGTTCAACCAAATATCTTGTAATATTATTTCAGTAGTCTTCATTATTTTTTATCAGACTAAAAGGAAGAGGCCTCAACATGAATCTCCAATTATATAAAATATCCAAATTATCTAATTTCTATCTATATTATTTGTTTGTTTCTCCATTGTTCTTAATCAGACTGGACTCAAGGAAGAAGGACTACCTCATGGCCATTTTGCTTTTTGCTTTGTGTTTTCACTGTATACAAATCAGATCAGAATGAATAAAACATAATTCCTAATCCGACAAAATACTCCCAGTATTGGCTTGATGCAAAACTATTTTTTAAATTGCAAAATCATAGTGGATTTTTCCTCTGTGTTATTTTGCTATAGTGAATTTCTATACCACTGATTTATCAGTGAACATGTATAAAAAGAAGTCTCTTTGTCTTGTATTCTTAAAACTCTGACAAATAACAACAGACATTAAAATTAAAATTCTGTTGTCTGAACGTTCCATAGACAGTAGCTGAGCACATGACATGTGTGTAAGTATGTGTTTAAGAATAAGTTTAACATTCTTCTTCCCATACAGAAAAAAAATTTTGAGGCAAGCTGAATCATGTCTGTAAGGAAACATAGATTATAAATCAGCTAAAAAAATCTCCTGATATAACTCCTGAATTTAAGAAAAGGTATACATTGATCTTCTGAATGAGACCACTTTTTTAAATATTAAAAAAAAAAGTCATTGTGATAAAGTTACTAATATTGACCTTCAAGTTATAGTGAGGTTCACTTCAATAACACAACTATATTATTCTCATAACCTAAAGATATCAGCTATATGCAGCTGGCTCTGCAGAGCACTTAGAAACAATTGATACTGTAAAGAGGTAAAAGGATATTTAAGAAGTAAGATCCATATCTCACCTTTCTACTGTGTTTCTGGAGTGTTCTAAAACCACCTTTTGATCAGCCTACTAAAATTGATACCTATATAGTGGGATTAAATTACCTAACATGCATCTGGTAAAATTTCAGATATTATAAGGTATCAAAGATACCTGCACAGCACCAGCTGAGAGCCTCAGAGAGACATTCAGCATTCTGAAGAGCATATAGAAGGTCACTCATGATGAGCTCAGATATTTTAAATGTCACTACATACTTATGTTTGCACAGCTGAGTCTCAACCTTCATGCCTGTTTTAGAGTGAGCTGATATATTAGGTATGGCTGAGAAGGAGACAATTTTCTTCACAGCAGCCTGTATGGTGCTATGGTTTGGATACACTAAAACAGTGTTGATAACACAACAGTGTTTTTGTTACTGCTGGAAGATGTTTACCTTTTATTTTTCCCACTCTGCCCCCTCTAGCAAGTAGGCTGGGCGTTCACAAGAAGCTGAGAGGGGAAACATCTGGAACAGCTGACACCAACTGACCAAAGGGATACCGCCCCATAAAAGCTGGGGGAAAGAAGGAGGAAGGGGGAGTGTTTGGGGTTATGTCTTTCGTCTTCCCAAGTAACCGCTACACGTGATGAGGCTCTGCTTTCCAGGAAGTAGCTCATAGTCTCACAGCAAACCAATTAATCACAAACAAGTATCTTTCAGAAAAGTATTAAAATAAATGTTCACAATTAAAACTGTATTTTCGAAAATGATCAGTCTGAAGTAAGTCCATTGGATTTTCAAGAAAATTGTTAAGGTGCCATTGTTAAAAAATATGAATTTGTCATTATTAATTTATTCCCTGAATCTCACTCTTTATCCTTTGTGAAGCCAAATAAACCACTACTACCAGTTCCTGAAAGTAAAGCAAACATTACACTATAGAACAGCATGCGCTGACACAGAAAAATTAGTTGCCTTGCTGTAGGGAGAGCCAGCCAGGAGACAAATTGTCATTGTTCAATCACATCAGAACAAACATTTAGAAATTTCGATACCCATGTTTGAGTACTGCTGTATGAAATTATATGAAATAGGCTTTCATGTCTTAAAGTATGTGCCTCAGCAAGTAAGCTGAGCTTACTAAAATGTTGCATTTTGATTCCTTACTGAACGGAAGACAAAAGGTCTGAGTGACCTTTACAGAAATGTATTTCATACTTTCGAACCAAAAACCTATGGTTCATCCAGGAAGTCTCATATCAATTAAGACAAGTGGGTCCTCAGATTTTATCACTATTTTCAAAAACATATACAAAATCTTGACAGAGTTAAAACCAGTATATACTGAACTGTTTAGTCCACAACATTTTAGATATCATGTAAAAATATTAAAAAGTTATTAAAACGGAATGAACAAAAAAAAAAGAGGAAATACTGTAACGCAGAGAAGGATGTAAAGAACTCAATACAAAGGCAAAAAACCCTAAAACTTAACCAAACAATTTGAAATTCTTTGAGATGTCATATCTCAATGGAGAATAGAAAATAAAGTAAGTTTGAAGAAAATTGACAAAATGGAAGAGGAAATAGTGGACAATGTTCTTTTAACAAACAAGGAGAAGGAACAAAGAATGTGTGACTGCAATGAAGTAGTACACAACGGTATGTTTCAGGAGAGGAAGGCTTGATAATCATACTTGCAAAATGGCTACAATAGCAGTTATGTGGCAGAGCTATTCTGCATCCTTTCTCTTACAGCTGAAAGACAAATATATGAGACACCTACTTATAGCTGGAAGTACCAAAAAGAACACAGGTTCTCAAAATGGATGTGGGGAATGTGACTATTTCCAAAACAGTGATGCTGGAGAAAAATATTCAGTTGTTGCATAGTTCTTGAAGCAACTGCTTCTAACTAGTTCCATTTTTTCACCTTGAGATCTCTCATGAGCATTTCTGTTTACACACAGGATTTCAGAATGTTGAGTGATGAAAGTATTGCTCCCAAGCTTTAATTATTAAAACTATGAGACCACTTTCCTCTTCTGAATAAGTATTTCCTGAACTAAGTATTTCTTGAGAGGTTAATTTTTTCAGTCCATTCAGGCTAAAAGGTTATTAGTTTGATAACTGCTCTGCTCTGAGTAATTCACTAACTTAAACCTTTTAAAGAAGAGTCATACAATTATAGAGTAACTGAGGTTGGAATGGGCCCCCTTTCAAGAATCAAGGTGTTGCTCACTGGCCTGTATCACTTCCCTGGATCTTCCTTCTTGCCTTTCTTGAAGATAGAATTGGCATTTATTTTCTTCCAGAAATTAGGAACCTCCCCCTGTTACCATGTTGTTCAAACATAATTGAGAGGGGGCTTGCAGTGACATCAGCAAGCTCCCTCAGCACTCATGGGTGCATCCTGTTTGGCCTCATGGGCTTGTTTATCTCTAATTTGTTTAAATGTTCCCTAACCTGATCCTTCTCCAGTGAGGGCAATTCTTCCTTGCTCCAGACTTCCCTTCTGCTCTCACTGGCCTGAGACTCTTGGAGGCCAGTCATACCAGTAAAGACTGAGATGAAGACAGTGTTAACTACTTTGTTTTTTTTACATGTCCTACGTCACCAGGACTCTTGCTCCATTCAGCAATGGATCCACATTTTTCCCAGCCCTCCTTTTGCTGCATGTGTACTTGTAGAAGCCCTTCTTGTTGCTTTTCCGATCCCACACCAGATTCTGCTCCAGACAGGTTTTGGCTTTCCTGACCCATCCATGCATGTGCAGATAGTGTCTCTGCATTCCTCTTGGGTCACCTATACCCTCTTCCATCTCTCTTATGCTTCCTTAATATATTAGCATTTAATCAGGCAGTCATTAATCCATGCAGGTTTCCTGTCAGCTTTGCTTCACTTCTTGCTCATTGGGATGGACCATTCTTGAGCTGATCCTTGAAAATCAACTGGCTCTCCTGGATCTCTCTTCTCTCCAGGTCCGTATAACCTGGGATTCTTTCAAGAAGGTCCCTTTACACACTCTGCTTTTTACTTTCCCCCTCTCTCTCACAACCCTGATCTCAATCACTAGAGACAAGGCTGCCTTTAACCTTCACATCACCAAACAGGGTTTTTTTTCGTTTGTGAATAATAGGTCTAGCATAGTGTCTTCTTTTATCAGCTCGTCAGTCATCTAAATTCTTTGCGTCAGGAAATTGCCATCAGTATTACACCAGAAACATCATAGATTGCTTTGTCTTGTGTATTTGGCTTACATGGCAAGTTTCTGGTAGCAGGGGGGGCTAAAGAGATAACCTTTGTGAGAAGAGATCAGAGGCTGCCTTGTGCCAGACACACCCAGTTCCAGCCAGCTCTGCAACAGACCCACCACAGGCCAAAGCTGAGACACTCAACAAAGTTGCTGACACCTCTGTAAAAATATATGTAAGAAAGGACAAAAATACCACACAGACAGAGGAGGAGAGAAAAAAAATGAGAAACAATCCTATGAACACCAATGTCAGAGAATAAGGAGGAGGAAGAGGAGGTGCTCCATGGTGCCAGAACAGATATTCCCATGGAACCCATGGGAGAGATCATGGTGGAGCAGATATCTGCTCTACAGCCAATGGAGGACCTTGCACTGGAGCAGCTGAATATTTCCTGAAGATACTGTGGCCTGTGGAGAGCCCATACTGTAGCAGATTTTTTTCCTGGAGAGCTGAAACTTGTGGAGTGGACGCACAATGGAGCCGAGAAAAAGTGTGAGAAGAAAGGAAGATCAGAGAGGAGCTGCTATGGACTAATCACAACCACCATTCACCTGTGTCTCTCAGGGAGTGGGGGTGTAGAGGAGTTAGGTATGAAAGTGTGAAATGGGGTAGGTGGAAGGTGGCATTTTTAAATTTTTAGTCTGTTTTTCACTACCCAAATTTATTTTCAGTGACAAGAAATTAAATTAATTTTTCCAAAGTTGAGTCTGGTTTTCCCATGATGGCAACTGGTAAGCAGTCTCCCTGTGTTTATCTTGACTCATGAGGTTTCTCATCTTATTTTCTCCCCCCATTCTGATAAGAAGTGTAAGTGAGAGAGTAGTTGGATAGGCATGTGGCTTCTGGCCAGGACTGGTTGACCACACCCTGCTGCCTTGTCCCTCCAGCAGATTTAAGGTTGGTAAAAGTCCCCCGTAAGGATCAGGAACTATGTGAGACTTCTTCCAGTTGTTGGAAGAAGACATCATCTTGTTCTTGAGCAGGCATTCTTTAGCAGACATCCATCACAATGGCACCCACATTGGTCTGTGCACTAATCCTGTCCCATAAACTTTTACCTGTTTTATAATTTTATCTCTAGGTAAAGCTCAGCACATTCCCACTGCTTTCTCATGTAAAGGGCCTGCCTCCCTACTACCTTTCTGCCTGTCTTTTATAATAAGATTATAACCACCTATTGCAACACTCCAGTTGTGTGGGTTATCCTACCATGTCTCTGTAATCCCAATGAGGTCATAGCCCTGCAACTGTGCACAGACATCTAATCCATAATTCATAATGTTCCCTATACATTGTGCACTAGTACACAGGCATTTCAGAGAGGCACGCAGGGGTGATGAGTTCCCAGAAAAAGTGTGAGCACTTCTGCCATCATGCTGACCTTTTAACACTTACTTATTTATGCATGTACACTTAAGGTAAGCCCACTTCAGCCTTATTTTGTTGAATACAAAATTTCTCTTGTCCACCTCACCCTGACCCTTTGTTTGCCAATACAGTCCACCACTTCCTCACTACTGTATGGGTTGTCATCTCCTATCTGTATTGTTCCTACATTCAAGCTCTCCTCCCCATGTCAGTCACCCTGTTGGAAAAAAAGTGCTTTTATTAAATTAAATTAGATTAGCTTAAATGAAGGAACACTTTTTTTTTTCCAGGCTTTTATTTCATAGTAACCTATCTGTTGTTTTAGCCAATGAACGGGATACCTGGAACTTGTTATAGACATGCCCTTCAAATATAAATGCCAGTTCTGCTTTTCAGCACATTCCAAAATAACTATGGTCCACTGCATGAAATAACTACTAAAAGAGAAATTATGAGGAAGCATAAAAATCATATAAACCAGAGTGCTAATCAAGGATACTTTTCAGGAATATATATGTGTAAATAGAACAGTAAATCGTGAAGTAATCTGGAGATTATTATATGAAAAATGGAAATATTTTTCAGAAATTTCTCTGAAGAGAGACCGAAGCTTAAACACAGGCAACATTTTTAATTATAAGATTTAAATATGCTAGCCAAAAATCTTGAATTCTCAATAAGTCAACTATGACTCTCTCCAAGAATTTTAGCTTGATTTACCAGAGAATAGAGAGCAAGTGTTAAATAATCCTATCTATTCCAAATCTAATTTGATAGGCAACAATTAAAATTGATAACCACTTATCTGGAGATAAAAATGGATATGTAAGTGTAAACAGAAGAACATGAATCTTTCATTTACCAATATGTCTTAGTTTCATACATCTTGCTATATCAGGTATTTTGTGGTAGACCAATCTGTGAAATATTTATATTCAGGTATAAATACATTATGATCATTGTGTGCAATGATAGTAAAACAACGCATTACAGCTCTACAGGATTGTACAAAACCCCAATTAATTAAAGGAGAATTAAGAAACAATAGACTTGAATAATAAAGCCTACTCCATCCATGTATCGATTTTTACTTTAGTCCATAAGAAAGTATAAAATCTATTTCAGTGTATTTGGTCCATATGACCTAAATTAATTTTAGGAAAAAATGACCTTCTAACTAAAAACAAAAAAGAAAAAAGCATGTGCATTTATATTTTTCCCACAAACACCATGTCAACTTTTAAATTGAGCTTAGATTAGAACATTTACTTCTAGTAGTCAGTGGTCATGAAATTCGTTCTCTGACCCCCAAATGCTTGATCTTGGAAGAACTTCAAATGACTTTTCTATTAAATATCACTGAATTGATGCCTGTCTAAAACAAAGGTTAGAAGAAGTTGTAGTAGAGATCCCTTCTACCTGGCCCTCCTAGTACCTCAGAATTATGCCGAGACATGCCAAAAAATGACAATTCGCCTTCCCACCAGAGTGGCTGAATGGCAAAGAAAGATCCATTCTGAACAGATAAGGTTATTTATGCAGATTGCATCTCTCTTTTGTTTCCTATAAATAGATCTTAATATGGCTTGCAGACTAAGTCATGTGATTTATATATAGTACTATCCACTCCCATATAAGCATGGCTATACTGAGCTTTGTGGAGTTGGTCTCCTTCCAATTCTAACTAATAAAAACTTTTCTTTCACAGGTATCAGCATAAAATAGATATGATAGACTGAGACTTCAGGTGTGAAAACAAAATAAATAATCAATACCTGCTAACTTAACTTATATCAACCATCTGAATAACACCAAAAAATCCCCTAAAAGGTAAAGTATTGTGATTAAAACCAGCTCACTTTCATTTCTGTGGGGGTAGTTCCTTGTTGTTGGCTTGGGACTTTTACATTTTGACTAAACAATGAAAATGAGAGTCTGGTGACTGACATTAAAAAGAGTGTTACACAAGCCTATATTTTGATAAAAAGACAATAGTTCTTTAATTTAAGAACAAACAATTCTGTTTCAGCCATCTACCTCAAGATTTCATTTCTCTTTGAGAGCACTCCAGCAGCTTTCATCTTTTCAGTCTTCTCACTCTTTCTGGTCTTTGTAGTTATCTTGATCATAAAAAGCTGCCCTGACTATAAAATATTTCTTTTGTGTGTTTCCTCCTTTATGTTGACCCACTTTGTTTTGGAGCTTTAATCACTTTGTTTCCATACATTGGTGTTCAAAAAAAATTAAACAAAACAAAACCAGGCAAAAAAATATCACAGAGCTGATTGCTAGATTAGCAGAAGCTTGTTTAACAGCCAACCTCAGAAGAAAAGTAGGATCCTCTTGTCTGCTCTGCCTTTGCTTCTGATGATAGCATATGTTTCCTGGACTGACTACTATCTACTCACTTTACAATATTTAACATAACTCATTTCCTTTCATATTATATATTCAATTATGCCTTAGTCACAGTATCTGGAGAGAATTTTTATTTTGAAATATGGCCAGAAGTGAAGCTATCTGCCCTTTGCATCATAATGTTATGATCAGAACATCAATTAAGATTGTTTCAGACCTGAGTACTAGAACAAAGAAGCTGAGAATCCAGGACCTAGTTTCCAAGTTTGCTGGAGTAATTTTTATGGTAACTGGTAATTCTTCCCTCGCTGTTCTTGAAGTCAAATCATCATGAGGTAAAGAATGTATCATTTACGGTAAAAGAAAAATGATTTGAAAGAGGAGTCAATGACAAGGATAAAATCCTGTAAGGAGCTAAGGAATTACCATTATTTTCAGCATGTTTCAGGTATTTGTATATATTTCTTTTAGAAAAAAACAAACAAAAAAATATTATGTGAACAGTAGCATGACTATGGATCAGGATCTAGGACCTTCCCGCTTCCCTGCCAGAAAAAATCATTCATCAATGAACTACAGAGAATTATTTTTATTCCTCTATGCACAGTCTTTCAGTTCAGGGAGGATAGAAAACAGCACCATCACAGTTAAGTGTTTTCTTTACGTCTGTGACAAATTCCTGGAGGTGAGTCAGTGCAATCTGATCCTTTCATTGTAAAGCAGGTCTAAACCCCATTCTTCAGCTTCTTTAGCAAGTTCTTGGACAGCCAACAAAGTTTGAACTTTTCCCCTCTTAGTCCCTCACAAGCCAATCCTCAGAAGAATTGGTTATAAACTTCAGAGGATGGAGAGCTTTTTCCAGATACCAACAATTCCACTGTTATTCATATATTCTGAGTACAGTGTTTCCTATTGACTGGCTTTATAGAATATATGATTGATAAATGGGAAGCACTAAATCTCCCCAGATACATGCTATGGGGTCAAGAATCATGAATGATTCTCCACATTGCAGTAAGGTAATCCCCTCTTCCCATTAACTGTGTAAAACCAGATGTTTAGCATCTGGGCATAATATCTAAATTTTACATATTCAGCTGCCTAACCTTATATATTGAGTACCATCTGACATGCAATGTGTATCTGAAACATATAACACAGGTCTGATAGAGAAGGCACAGGACCTGCAAGAGATTTATTTTCTTCTGAGACACCAGCTGGAAGCAAAGGGTACCAAATAGCACTAGATGTTTATGCTTAGGGTTTGTACCCAGCCCAGAAGATGTCATTCAGCCCACAAGTTAAAAAAAAAAAAAAAAAAAATGTTCTCCACATGTGAAGGTACCTTTATGTAAGCAAGTTTGGTCAACTTTTCAGTTCACCCAGAAACAGCAGTAGACATCTCCATTTGATCAGCTGGTTTTCTTTTTAAAATCTATTCTTCATAAGATCTGTAAGGACAGTAGTGGGAGGCCTGAGACCAAGCTCATGATTAGAAACATAAATTAGGAATTTTAATATGGAAATTTAAATGAAATATACATTGAACAGACATATTCCAGCTGCTTTTAGATTCTCTGGGACATCCACATAGGGCTGATAGTTTTGGCAGAGATTCTACAGGAAGTCTTTCTCAGGAGGGATGTGCTGATATATCTCAAGCACTATTAGATGCTTTTGTATGAAGAATTACATTCAGCCCACAGACATGCACATCTGAAATTGTTACCATAGTCATAACCAGACATTCCTAGAGAATGATTAATCTGCTGTATTTTAGAAGCCAGCTTCTGGATTAGATCAATTATGACCTATAAGTGCATATTTCTTCAGAGAAAGAGAAACAGCAGATATCTACATTTCATTAGATAAACCCCTTCCTAGGTTAGGAAGTCTTGAAACAGCCAACAATGGAGTCTCTGAAAATTCAGTACTTCCAGAATTAGTAACATTTGTAAATTCACAAGTTAATTTTATTATTAAAGTCAAACCCAAGCATTTTAATTCTACTTGAAGTTAAATGTTCAACATAACTTTAACTATGGGTTCACCTCTATATGATCAAAGGTTGAAAAATTATCCAGTTTTATTTTTCTTAATTATTTTCTTTCTTTCTTTATGAAATACAAAGGAATTTGCAATTCCATGGCCATACTTAAGATCATGATTATTCAAGTAGTCAGTCAGCACAACTAATGAATCCTTACAAGTAGCTAATTTTAATGCAGGTAGGAGGATAATGACTTTAGTGACTTGCCAAGAAAATCATCAGATATATATATATAATCATCACCAGTTCACTCTTCAGCTGCACAAAATGAAAACCTTCTAGATCTTTCTTTAATGGAGACAAATGCCTCTTTAGAAACCCCTGGATATATTTCATTCTATCAGTTATTACATAAAAAGGTTGACTTTAATTGACATTAAAGATTAATTTCCTATGTCCTATCCTGTACCTTCATGATGTCCATTTCAGTGCATGTTAATGCTAGCAGAGATTACAGTGCTACCTAATTCTAGGCATAAGCAAACAAGAGTAACAAGCAAATACTTTTGTATTTATTTAGAATATATATTTTAAAAAAATTTAGGATTTTTCTTTTAGTTTTTTTGGGGGGGCGAAATGGGTTTTGGTCACAAGAACTGTGACAAAACCAGAACTGTAAAAATTTCAAATGCTTAAAGAGCTTTTGCTGCATGCTACCGCTGACCATAAGTTTCTTAATAATAGTGTGTAGATTAACACAGGGTATCACTAAACATGTCTTGTTAGTGTTGTAGTGGCAGGGTGTATACAGACAGGGGAAGGCCCTGGTTTATCAGAGGGAGCCTCTCAATGTTGTCATGTTTGGGTCAAATGTTTGGATTTTTCCTCTCAGTCTGTGAATTATTTTTCTGCTGTGGAATTTGCCTTTTAGTGCTGCTTGGAACATCGCTTTTTGAAACTATGCAGTACTATTTCCTTGCAGCTTTTCTGTAACTTGTGATTTTTGGGTGGTGTTTTTTTTCCCCTGTTGCTGCATGCTACCTTTTTTTTTTTTTTTTTTCCCCAAAAGGAAACAGCATTTCATGAAGTTTAGTGCCATCTGTGTGTGAAAGTAGATGTTTTGTTAAAAAGCTGAAGAGATATTCTGGTGAGAAACATGAAAAGAAATGCAGGAGAAAAAAACTTCTACAATTTTTAAAGCAAACTTGTATTACACTAGTAACTTTGCCTTGGAAGACAGTTTTACTCCGTTTCCAAGACACTTTGACTCCAGGAATAAAACATACTTCTACTTAAAGACACAGAAATGTGACAACAGGATGTTTACCCCTATGTCAAGAATCATTACCCTTGCATTTACCAAAACAGGAACACAAATGTTTCAACATTAGGAGGTAGGGCCAATCACACAAACTGACTAAAAGGCACTGCATGCCTGAGTTTCAGTGCCTGAAAATAATTTAAGATAATACTAATGAAAATAAGACTTGCGAAGTCATAATTTAAAACACTACTCCCTCTCTGTAATAATACCAAGTAAATTTTCTGTAGCACTTTGATTATTTAATAGTGAAATATTTAACAGAAATGTAAGATTAGTGGAATCAGAAAACTGATCAAACTAACTGAGCAAGTACTATACTGTGTAATTTATGTATTCAGATTTCAGAAATACGGGGTTTTTTTCATTAACAAAAAAATTACAAGTCATACAATGCCCTGTCCAATTATCATTACATGTAAAGATCCTTTTGTATATCTGACTGAAGGGAAAAATTGTTAAACAGCAATAACAATATTTAATTGCAAAGATCTTTAGCCTTACAGAGTTTGAAAATGGAGTTTAATTACTTCTTTAAGTGGGCAAACAATCTTTTACCTTTTACATTTGCTTTTCAATCCACAGGAAGAAAACACATCTCATAAGGTTGTGTTAAGTCCTTAAATGAAACAATGTATCCTACTTTGCAAATACTATTTAATGCTACTTCAGTTTCTCATGAAATTGACTTCTTTCTCCTATTCTTTTAAAGAAATTAACTCTTTTTTGGTTGTCTGGTGGCAGTTTTTTGGCAGTTTTTCAATTCCCAACTTAACTCCTCCAGGCTCTGATGAAGGCTCGTGGTTGTTTGTTTCATGTATTATTGACAATAAAATGAAATGTTTTCTACTTCCAGATGCTGTCTCCAAAGGAGAAAAACAGCAGCAGCCTTTTCTAGGAAAAGATGAAACAGCATTTCTGAAACTAGGTATCTTATAGAAGTATTCCATTGCAAGTAGAAGAAAGAGGCTTTAGGGAAGGGAAGAATTAGCATACACTGGATGAAGATATGAATGAAAAACTTCAAAGAAGTTATAACAATTTAAAATAAAGAATGCAGCTGATCAGTACAGACATAAAACTGATAAACTAGTATGGCCAGAGAACTGGAGTGTCTTAAAGCTACTGTGAAAATGGGTGTGAAGCAGGCTGGTACCTATAAAAAAGCTCAATAGCAGATAATGAGAAAGTTGAGGGTCCTATAGGTTCCTACCCAGTCTCCCATCAACATCAAGAGATGTAAAAATCTCTTTTAAAACTATCAAGATAGTGCTGAGCAGCCCAGCACATTACTATAGAGATATAAGGAAGGTCAATGTCTTTGAATGACTTTTGCATTAATGAGTGAAAATGAGTCATATCTACTTTAAAAAAAAATTATAATTTTAAAATCTCTGTATTAAAGATCCATGATTAAAATCTTCCATTTCTGATGACCAAGACTGTTTACTCCTTAAGATAATCCAATCTGTTGTTTTCTACCATGAAAACTTGCAAACACAGATACTGCTTTCTTCTACTGCACTGTGTGACGGTTTCAGCTTCCTGCTTTTGGGCTTCTGGCTTCTGCAACAAATCTGAGAAGGGTGCATAAGAAATTTATGATTGAATATGCCATATAGTACTGTATATATGCACAATGGGGCTTTTACGTGCATCTTGGGAGAAAAGAAAGATGTTATAGTTCCCACAGTAAAGGATTAAAAAGCATTACTGGAAAAAATTGGTTGTGAGTGGTGCCGCTGTGATGAGTTTTCAGAGGAAAAGCAGATCTTAACACTAGTTTGGATTCCTTTGGCAAACACTGTCTTTGCTGCACCTGGGGAGGTTGAATCCCAGGCACCAGTATAGGCTGGGGGCTGACCTGCTGGAAAGCAGCTCTGCCAAGAGGGACCTGGGAGTCCTGGAGGATGACAAGCTGGCCATGAGCCAGCAGTGTGCCCTTGTTGCCAAGAAGGCCAGTGCTATCCCGGGGCACATTAATAGGCCAGCAGGTCGAGGGAGGCTATCCTCCCCCTCTGCTCTGCCCTGGTGAGACCCCACCTGGAGTACTGTGTCCAGTTCTGGGCTCCCTGGTTCAAGAAAGATGAGGAACTCCTAGAGA
Organism: Egretta garzetta; assembly: GCF_000687185.1. NCBI lineage: Eukaryota > Metazoa > Chordata > Aves > Pelecaniformes > Ardeidae > Egretta > Egretta garzetta. The sequence goes on along the minus strand of NW_009258305.1, from coordinate 1,125,718 downwards.
GAGTCCAGAGGAGGGCAACAAAGATGATGAGGGGACAGGAGCATCTGCCCTGTGAGGAAAGGCTGAGAGAGCTGGGCTTGTTCAGCCTGAAGAAGAGAAGACTGAGAGGGGACCTCATCAACACATACAAATATCTTAAGGGTGGATGTCATGAGGACGTAGCCAGACTCTTTGCAGTGGTGTCCAGTGACAGGACTAGGGGCAATGGGTATACACTGAAACATAAGAGGTTTCAGTTGAATATGAGTAAGAACTTCTTTACTGTGAGGGTGACAGAGCACTGGAACAGGATGCCCAGGGGGGTTGTGGAGTCTCCTTCTCTGGAGATATTCAAAGCCCACCTGGACAATGTCCTGTGTAACATGTTCTAGGAGAACAGTGCTCTCTCAGCCAGCTGGTAAGGAGTGGCGGTAGCCTCCCCCATGGCTCAGGGGGAGGAGGGGAGCAAGGCGTGTGCATGTGTGCACGTATATATGTACATGTGCATAGCTGTGTGTGTAGACAACTTCTTGGCACTAGTTATAGAAGAGTTGCTATTAATATGTAGGTATATATTTACGCTTGGAAATATTTAGTATTGTGACTTATCTGTCATATTGTTGATAATTATCCTGAATGTATAGTTCACTGATTACCAATTCATTACATACTGTTGACAAAAACCATGAACTGCTTTGATCCTGATTTGTCATGAACTGTATGAACAGAGCCATTTTCCCCTGTGACAGTGATATCCTATCATAGTTCAGAGTATGAATTTGAATCACAAATTATTAATATCATGGAAAAAAATATTTCCTGTTCATATTTTGTCTGTCCTGAAACCTCTTTGGAATCTCATTCTTATGACATTTGATCTGATAATCTTATTCTGTTTATACTTAGCCAGGAGTAGGAAGTAAGTCCTTGAAGGAAATTCTTGCCTTGTGTAAGTCAGAATTGTGCCAATGCTTCAAAAGGATTTGGAATTTTCTCTTCTGTTTAGAAATTATTTAATTAGGTTTCACATTTTAAAAAAAATAATTTTTAATTTCCATTCCAATATTATGTTGATTTCTATTCTTCATATTTATTATGTTTACAAACTGTAATATACAATGCAAGCTGTTCAAACCCATAATTTCTGAAAGTAAAAGTATTACTTTCTACAATTTTATTAGTGTAGTAGTTTCGGTAGTTTATTTGACAGCTTTAAAAAGAAAATTGCATGCTCAAAATACTCTTTTAATATTAAACAATATTCTTCATTTTCCTGTTTTCAGTTGCTGAGCCACAGTAAAAGAAAAGGAAAGCAAAAAATTGACCACTAATTTTAGGAGATACAGAAGACCTAAATTTTTAAAGTACTACACATATTACACATATTTTCAGTGACTGATATTTCAAAGGATAGTGTCAAACTGTGCCAGCTAAAGACTCCTGCATAATTAGTTTTACAATGTTTCTTGTTGAGCACATGGAAAAGAATAAAGCATAAGATTAATTAATATCGGTGATATAATAACTTGTCAACATGACATCTGAAGAACAAATAGAGAGATACAATCATGTTCTCTAGGAAATATTCCAGCTCAACCACAAGATTTATTCCTCACATTCCCTCAACACCTAACTCCTTAGCCAGGTTGGATGCAGGAAAGTATTCCTGAGCAACGTTTGCTGTCACCATTTACAGTGTTCAGACTTCTAGTTCTGCTCTTTTTCTCTTCCTCTGTTGCCTTCTGTCTTTCTCTCCCCAGATCCCCAGTTTCTTCCAACCAGCTCCAGTTTATCAGGAAAAGTCTTTAATTGGGAACACCAATGCTCAGCTGTAAAAAGCTGATCCAGTGAGTGTCCAGTCTGATTCATATTTCCAGCCAAGGTCTTTAAATGGCACAGCATGAGGAGCATTCTGTAGATAAAAATTGTGTATGTTAGTATAAAGTAAATATCTGAATTAGAGAACCAACTTCAACTGAGGAGCATCTTCTGTTTTGTCAACATGTCCATATTTTTAGGACAGAAGAATTTTAGGAAGGAGAATCTTTATGATTTAAATACTGCTGAGAGCAAATTGTATGTGCTTTGCTGAAAGATGTCAATCTTTTCATGGAGAGGTATGAAGCCTGCTTCACACTTTGAAACACTGACAGTATATTTAATTTTTAATTTATGACACATTGTGTTTTGGGATGACATGGGAATTGGAAAACCACTTCACTATGTAAAATTTAAATTTTTTTTTTTTTGGAAGAGTACTTCAAATAAATTTGCTTGCTTATTTGTTGATTCATGCTTGCTTAACCACATAGTCTGTTTAAATTAGTTAATATACTTCGTAGAAATCAGGAGATCAATTTGACCTTTCATGGAATATTTTTTGTTGAATTTCATTTTTCAACATTTTTGATAATTAGGGATAAAAAATCATTGAAATATTATTCTTCTTGACTTTTTACTTCAGTCACTGATATAAAATGGAGAATTATCTACATAAACTGGAATTTCCAAAACTGTTTTGTCCCTTAAAACACAATATTCCAAACAGTGCAAACATACACTTAAGTGTGTTTGAGGATTTCACTTTTGAAAAGCTGCACCTTATGAAGACAGCAAATAGTATCAGCGAGCCACGCTTCATGCAGTACTGAATTATTAGATATTTTGTAGACTGTTTATTTCTAACTTTATTGTGTGTAAAAAAGGAGCATAGTTACTCGCAAGTGTTTCTTAGCCTCAGCTGTTTCGTCATTTATTCAACATAGTAAACATTAGGTGCCTGAATATCGTAAAGTTCTCTCTTTGCTTAAGATTCATTTGTATTTAAAAAAAGTCATTTAATATTTTTGTCTTCATAATTACTTCTGTGATATATGCTCATTTCCCTAGTCAGATCCTAACTTATGATACAGTACACCATTCTATGTAGAAAGCAATCTTAAAAATGAGTATGTTCCTTTGAATAAAGCACAGCTTGCAAAACATATAAAACCAGCAAGACTACAAGGAAATTTCAGGCTTTCTTATACTTGCAACCATGACATTACAAAACCATGATACGTGCTGTGCTGTTTTCTAATCCATGGTTTTGTTCTTGCTTCCAAGGTTTAATTGATACAGAAAATGAGGGGGTGGTATCTATCCTGCCTTAGATGCACGTCAACTCCAGTTGCCCAGCTGTCTTATTTCCTATGTGCACCTGTCTATCTGATACTGATACAATATTTTTAATAATAAATTCTACTGAAATGCCAAAAATGTGTATGATACAAATGTACATATTCAATATATTAATATATGCATATTAGATATACACAATATGTTTTAAAACAAAATAAAACAAAAGAAAACCATTATTAGGATTGCAGAGCTAAGTCTTACAAGCTTAAGAATTTTTTTAATTAACTTTTCAGTGCAAAATAAATTCTCTTCCTCTTGTCGATGGCTTCTGAGAAATAAAAGTACATAATTAAATATTTTGTTTTTTCCATCCTGCCCTGCAAATGAATACAGAAAACTATTTCAGACTCTTACTAACTTTGATTATTTGCTGTATTCATGTGTAGTAAAAGAGTAGACTGCAAAGAGACAATGGTTTTAGTAAAAGTAGCTTGAAACCATCTAGAACTGATTTTCTTCATCTTAGTTCTCCTCTTCCATGGCAGTCATATTTTTTCTTTTCTAGGCAGGAATACAGGGGATCAGAAGGAATCTCTTATGTCCTTAAATCCAGTTATACGCTAGTTAAGGGAAGAAATCACTACTGGCAAAAAGGCAACCTGCATTTTACTATAAGTTTTGTCCTTTCTACATCTAGTAGTAGTCTATTTTCACCTCCATTGTTCAGAAACTTTCTTTTAATTTCCAGTATAAATGCATTCCAAACCAGTATATACTGATACATCTTTCAAACCAATATATACTGATACATCTTTGTATCAACAAGGTTTAAGGTTTATTACCTTAAACAGGAATCCTTTGTCACTGGAGCTTATCCCATACATATTTAAAGACACCCATTATATCCCCTTTCAAATTTTGAATTGCTAAATTAAGCACATTAAGATAATTTAATCTCCATTCTAACCTTGTCCATTTTTCCTATCATAAGAGTATTCTTTTGCTGGGCCTACAACACTTGAAATTCACTTTTATAACAAATTCAATCAGATTTGTACTTATTATTATGAAGACTGAATTTGTAACTTGTACAATGTCATTATGAGTCATTTAGAATTACAGGAAATAACCTTATTTGGTATGGCCTAGATGTATACTTTTATCTTTCTTAGCTGCACTATGTAAACAATGTCTTGACTTGTGATTGCAGTGTATTCTATGGCATGCAGAAGGTTTCAGAAACTGGGAAGTATTTCCACGTCTCAGAGAAAGTCAGCTAATATACCTATTTCTTAGTCATTTCCTAAAGAAAAATTCTGATCTTTTAACAGAAGTGTTTGCTTGTCCCCTAATGGATGACCTTCCTTTCTATATTTTTAAATTTCTGTTCATTTCTATCCCTCCCACCCTCGAGATCTTCTAGCTCTTCCTATAACATTCAGTCCTCTTGTATATTGATCAAACCTCTTCAGCAAACCCGTCTTCACCAAATATCATCAGCATTTCCAATTCTTCTTCCAAGACAACCAAAGAAAAATTCAGTCAATCCCCAAACTAATCCTTAAGAAAAACTTCAGGTAGCTTCCTCCATTTATTTCCCTCACTTAATTTCTTCATTCACTTCTTATACTAATCAGCACGTTCAGCATTTTAGATAGAATTTCTACAAGTGAGACGATATCTACTGAAGTTCACATTCTCAGGATTTACCACATTTCCTAGGCAAAAAGAAAATTAAAATCTTATCCAAGAGCAATATTTGGATTTGGCTTGCCTGGCACAGCCCGCCTTTGCAATACTCATGGTGGAGTTTATTCTGTTCTTCGTTTATCCTCAGTTTGAATATTCTGTATTCTTCTCCCTTTCAATTTTAATCTCAAACTTTGCTTAACAGTGAGACTGGACTAATAGGTTTTCATTTGTCTAGGTAACTTTTTCTCCATTTCTAGTAAAGCCTGTGAATGAGTAATGAATGTGTAATAGTCATATAAGAGCCAACAGATGTAATGATTCTCATCAACAAATCTTCAATAAAGCATTTCAGTTCTTTTTTTCAGAGTTCTGAAACCAAAATTATCTAGGTCTCTGAGATGAGTTTTCTTTAAATTTGGTGTCACATCTATTTATATCAGTATGTGTTTATTTTTTAGTTCTAGGTTATCCATAATCTCTCTCTCATCTATAGTTCATAAATGCTTCTGCTTGCAATTTAAATCCCAAGCATAGCATCTGCACATTTGATTCAAATCAACTACAAATCTCCTCATTTATGCTCTGCATTTGAATTCAGCAAGGTTTTAGTAGCATTTTATGTTTCATGCTAATAGATCAGCAGAAGTAAACAAATTATCCCAATGTTTCCATTATTTGAGAGACATTTATGTTTAATCCTGCAGTTGTATGTATTTAGTTTTTCAGGTATATGAGAAATAAAGAATTTGAACTGAAAATTTCAAAATACACAGGACTTGATTTCACAGTCTTTCATCTCAGGTTTTCACTATAAAATCCATTTACATTTGTGCTGCATGACAACATAAAACTGATGTAAGAGTAAAGGGTGATGTTTGCAATTTCAAAATGAAATATTGCATCTCCAAATTAGTGAGTATGTTAAATCTTCAGCTTTTTGTAGGCACTGAAGAGGAATTACTTTCATACATTGGAGTAAACACATATCCTGCCTACTGAACATGATGAGCAAAAATCCTTAAGCTGGTTAGGCAAGAATGAAGATGACTTTCATCACCTATAGCATATCCCCTTTTGTCTTTGACTGCCTTATTAACAGCACAGCCTACAAACAATATGGTGCTTTTTTCTTTTTTTTTAACAGTGTTCCAAAGTGAACAAACTAGAAAGAGCTCTGATGTGTTACTTTCACATAGGAGGCTACCATAGTGAATAAATGTTCATTTCTGAACCTTTTCCTCTCTCTGGTGGAGAAATAGGCAAACAGGATCCTCATGAAGATCAACAAAGGGAAATGCGGAGCCCTAGCATCTGGAGAGGAATAACCCCATATGTCAGGACTGTGCCAATCAGCTGAAAGCATCTTGGTGAAGGCACTGAAGATATTTGTGAACAAGAAGTTGCCCAGGTGGTCAAACACTGGAACTGGTTTCCTATAGAGGTGGTCAATCCCCCATGCTGTCAGTGTTTAAGAAGCATTTGGACAACGCTCTTAATAACATGGTCTAACTTTAGCCCTGAAGTAGTCAGGCAGTTGGACTAGATGATCATATGTCCCTTCCAACTGGAACTATCCCATTCTATTTTATTCTGTTCTACTCTACTCTATTCTAATCACACTTAAGAAAACTCTTAATCCAGAAGATATTCATATAAAGATTTTAAGCAGAACAATTTTATTGAAGTAGAAATCAAATAACTGAATTATTTCAATAGCATTAGAAAAAAATGCATTTCTGAAATTGTTTGTTCATTATTTGTAAATACAGTCAATTCTAATATAGCTCTTAACATTTCTAGAACCTGGAGGTCCTGGTGGACATTAAGTTGAATATGAGCCTACAATGTGCTCTTGTGGAAAAGAGGGCTAACAGTATTGTGGCCTGCATTAGGAAGAGTCTTGCCAGCAGGTCAAGGGGAAGTGATCCTTCCCCTCCACTCAGCACAGCTGAGGCACACTTGGAGTACAGTGTCCAGTTCTGAGCCCCCTAGTGCAAAAGAGACATAGACATACTAGAGAGAGTCAAAAAAAAAATTGTCACTAAGGTGACTAAGGGTCTGGAGCACCTCTCCTATGAGGAGAAAGTGAGACATGTGGGACTTTATCCCAGAGAAAAGAAGGCTCAGGGAGGATCTTACCAATGTGCAGAAATACCTCAAGGGAGGGTGAAAAGAGGACAGAGCCAGGCTCTTTTAACTGGTGCCCAGTGACAGGATCAGAGGCAATGGGCACAAACTGAAACAAAGGAGGCTCCCTCTTAATATCAGGAAGTACTTTTTCACTGTGAGGGTGACCAAGTATACTGACACAAGTTGCCCAGAGAGGTGATGGAGTCCCCCTCCTTGGAGATATTCAAAAGCCATCTAGACATGGTCCTGGACAATCAGCTTTAGGTGGTCTTTCTTGACCAGGGAGGTTGGCTGAAATGACCTTCAGAGGACTTTCTATGATGGTGTGACAAAAACAGTGGACAAGGGAAAACCAACAGACATCATCTATCTGGAATTCTGCAAAGCCTTTGACATGGTCCCCCACAACATCCTTCTCTCTAAATTGGAGAGCTATGGATTTGATGGGTGGACTGTTCGGTGGATAAGGAATTGGTTGGATGGTCGCATCCAG
>NW_009258305.1:1109543-1117731 GCF_000687185.1 Egretta garzetta | reverse complement strand
CCAGCTGTGACAGGACAAGGGGCAATGGTTTTAAACTGAAGCAGGGTAGGTTTAGACTGGATCTAAGGAAGAAATTCTTTACAATGAGGGGGGTGGAACACTGGAACAGGTTGCCCAGAGAGGTAGTGGAGGCCCCATCCCTGGAAACATTCAAGACCAGGTTGAACGGGGCTCTGAGCAACCTGATCTAGTTAGCAGTGTCCCTGCTGACTGCAGGGGGATTGGACTAGATGACCTCTAGGGGTCCCTTCCAACCCAAAACATTCTATGATTCTATGAAAAGGGGACTTTTTTTCTTTTTTGTTCTTCTACAAACATCTAAGTTATTGTGTATTCTCTTTCAGAAGAACATAATACAGTGGATTTTAATGACTTTTTTTTTTTTAAGTTTTCTCTTTTCAATTATGCATCAGTTAAAAGGAAATGGGTTTGGGTTTGTTTGTTTGTTTTTAAACTCCTTAGCACTGTGCTTTATGAGTGCCAACTGATTCAACCGAAGTATTACAGTTAAAATCCCAAACTGCTTTCTTAACAGTCAATGTCATTTAGGACTAGCTGTTCTCCAAGTTGCAGAAAAGATTGTATTTCTTCACTTTTGACATGGGAGAATATGAAGCAGCTTCTTTGCCTCATTTAGCAAGAGAGAGCTGTATCGTTACTAGTACAGAATGTGAAGTCTGGATATTTAACAAAATGAAATGTCAACATTAAGGCCTTTAATGTCCCTTAGAGAGTATTGTAGCAACTCTTGGCTGTAGGATATAATTTATACTTTGTAGATATATGTATTCAGAAAACCTATTTTTCATTTTCCAAGATGAGCATTAGCTGTTTCCACCTACATTTAATTTCATATTTGCAAAGAGCTACAAGGAGTATTAGGTAAATGCTACTATGCTCTAAATTATGTACACTACATAGAATGCTATATTTTCACCCAAAACATTACAGAGCATGAAACCAGCATAGAATAGAGCATTTCTATTTGAAATTGACATTTGGCAATGTAATATTCCTTCTAAGCATAATGGCATGAGCAAAAAATAAAGTTACAGGTTTTAGTAGAACAACTTATGTGTGTATGCTCACAAAATCATGCAATACAGAGATGTGTGTAAAAAGTAATTACAGTTGTACAGACTTCAGATACACAGAGTATTGAGGATTTTAAAAGTGTATAGTATTTTCAAAGTGTTTATCCATGGACTACCTTTCTAAAATCAGCATTAAAATCCTAACTTTGATAGGAATAAAATACAGAATTCCATATGAAGCCTATTGGACTTGGGAACATCGTGAACAGAGCAAGTACCCTGTTCTCTTGGGTCTGCAGTGGGGGTGTAAACAGGTCTGGAGAGGAATAGACAATGATCCTCCTTAGTGAAGAAGGACATCATATAGCACTGAGTGGTGTAGTTCTGTTCTTGCATTTATATTACCCTAAATTCATCAGTGACAATTTTCTCCAAAGGTTCAAATGGAGTCATGTCAAACAAAATCATGGCTGTACTGTGGTTTACACTTTTCTAGTGAAAAAATACCTGATTTGTAATCTTCCAATCTATCCCACTGTTCTGTCTAAAAACAACAAAGCACTGAAATGTCCTTTTAGACTTATGTACACTACTGTCCTGGTTTCGGCTAGGATAGAGTTAATTTTCTTCGTAGTAGCTAGCATAATGCTGTGTTTTGAATTTAGTACCAGAAGAATGTTGATAACACTCTGATGTTTTTAGTTGTTGCCAAGTAGTGCTCAGACTACTCAAGGACTTTTTGAGCTTCTCCTGCTCGGACAGGTGCGTAACAAGCTGGGAGTACAGCACAGCTAGGACAGCTAACCCAAACTGACCAAAGGGCTATTCCATACCATAGAACGTCATGCTCGGGGGGAGTTAGTTGGTGGGTTGGTCGCGGGCAGAGTGGTTGCAGCTCGGGCTGTGTGATTGCGGCTCGGGGGGAGTGATCACTGCTCAGGACGGGCTGGGCATCGGTCAGCGGGTGGTGAGCAATTGCATTGTGCATCACTTGTTTTACATATATTCTGTATATTCTTTTACCATTATTATTATCACTATTGTTATTCTTCTCTCTTATTAAACTGTCTCTATCTCAACCCATGGGTCTTACTTTTTTTTTCTTTTCTCCGATTCTCTCCCCCATCCCACTGAGGGAGGGGGGGAGTGAGCGAGCAGCTGTGTGGTGCTTAGTTGCCAGCTGGGTTAAACCACGACAACTACTTTATAACCAGTAATGTTTTGGATTTGGGATTTTTTTTGGGGGGGGGTTGGGGGGAGTGATATTAGTCCAGCAAAATTCAGTGGAGCTATTTGAAGAGCAAAGATCATACTATTGTGACAATCTCTTGACTGTCCCTCTTCTTTCAAATCATGCTATTTAGATGTCATAAAAAGCTAGTCTAAGCTAAAAATGTGAAAAATGAAAGCAAAAATTAAAGTTCAATGAGACTATCACTCCCTCATGCCATGGAAACCCACTCTACCAAGTGGAAAGCTATGTCTAACCAAAAAAGAGCACATGACAGTGAAGCTGACACATAACCCTTGCTCTTGGCCTCTTTCTCTGACTTTCTCTTTTGACTTTGTTTCTGTTAGGAGAGCAGGTAGCGGGCTCTTGTTGGAGACAAGTCTCTATGAACACTTCGAGTTACTGATCTAAAGGGTGAAGTCCAATAAAGGATAAAAAGAAAAATTAAAAAAAAAAAAAGAAAGAAAACTGCCTCTCCTTATGCAAAAGACTTGCAAGAGAAAAGTAATTGGCTCAAAGACAGGATAGGTCCCTGTTTCTTGCGCTCAGAAGTACACCCCTGTTTTTTTGTTGTTGGTTGACCAAACACCTTTAAGGCCTCAAGTACGACTATTTATAAACTTTCTCAGTCAAAGACTAGAATTACTTAGAATTTCAAGCTGGGTCTCAGAATACATGTCTTCAAGGTTCAGTGCAAACATTCTGCATAACTCTAAGTGCAATTTTCTACAGGTGGCTAAGCAGAAGCTAGATTTATATAGCTGTAATAAGATCAAAATAGTTACACTTATATTGAAATAGGAGGGTTTTGGTAACTGTTCTACAAGCTTGCTTGGTCTGAAGTGTAGCATAAAATACGATTTTCAGTGTGAGAAAACAACCAAACAGACTATTACAGTAGGCAGGTAAGAGCTTTTAGGCTTACTGATTTACTTATTAGAAGTCCCTACTGAAAATAGATGTGTCTTGTTTCTGTTTGATCAGCTAGGACGTTAGATTTTAAAGCTTTGAATTGGAACAAAGTACCATATAAATAGGCACCATGCCATATTGACTCTTCATACCAGTTTATAAGAAATAAGAATCATAAAATCATAAAATCATCTAGGTTGGAAAAGACCTTTAAGATCATCAAGTCTAACCGTTAACCTAACCCTGACATCCCACCACTAAACCATGTCCCTAAGCACCTCATCTATACTTCTTTTGAATACCTCCAGTGATGAGGACTCGATCATGTCCCTGGGCAGCCCATTCCAGAGACTGACAACCCTTTCTGCGAAGAATTATTTCCTAATGTCTAACCTAAATCTGCCCTGGCAAAACTTCAAACCATTCCCCCTCATCCTTTCGTCCATTACCAGGGAGAAGAGGCTGACCCCCACCTCACTACGTCTTCCTTTCAGGTAGTTGTGGAGGGCGATCAGGTCTCCCCTCAGCCTCCTCTTCTCCAGACTAAACAACCCCAGTTCCCCCAGCTGTTCCTCTTAAGACTTGTGCTCCAGACCCTTCACTGGCTTTATTGCCCTTCTCTGGACACTCTCCAGCAATTCAATGTCCTTCTTGTAGTGAGGGGCCCAAAACTGAACGCAGTAGTCAAGGTGCAGCCTCACCAGTGCTCAAGTACAGGGACATGAACACTTCCCTACTCCTGCTGGCCACACTATTCCTTATACAAGCCAGGATGCTGTTGGCCTTCTTGGCCACCTGGGCACACTGCTGGCTCATACTCAGCCAGCTGTCAACCAGTATCCCCAGGTCATTTTCCACCAGGCAGCTTTCCAGCCACTCTTCCCCAAACCTGTAGCGCTGCATGGGGTTGTTGTGACCAAAGTGCAGGACCCAGCACTTGGCCTTGTTGAACCTCATACAGTTGGCCTCGGCCAACTGGATTTAGCTCCATTCACCACGACTCTCTGGGCTCGGCCATCCAGCCAGTTTTTAACCCAGCGAAGAGTACACCCATCTAGGCCATGAACCACCAGCTTCTCCAGGAGAATGCTGTGGGAGACCACATAAGGACGAGAACAAGGCTGAAACTTTCAAGTCTTGTGGAGTAAATGTATGTATTTCTCAGGATCATACTTATATGCTAGAACTAATAATAGTCAGTTCTGTGATGTTCCTTCAAGAATATTGTAATTTTTCTCAATAACTTTAAATATGTATCTAGTATGCTGCACTTTTTCCATTTATTACTAAACCAGTAAGTAGACTAAACACCTATTTATGTCATTAGAAATAAAACTTACCGTTTTAAAAGAAAAACATAACATTTTAGTGTACTTACTATGTCTATAAATAAACTCACACTTTTTTTAGTCTGATACAGAATGACTAAACAGAGACTACAGGATCCTATACAACTGATATGTATAATGTAATTTTCTACAAAAGACTTGTCAAATTATTTGATGGTAATATAAACATAAAAAACAGATTGAAAGAGAAGCACTGATTATTTCATCCATATTAACTACAAAACCCATGTGAAAGGTCCTTCCATTAGAAAAAGGATTTTAATAATAAATGACAAATATGATTAGCCACTAACTTCCAGTTGACAATGTGCTTGAAGGAATTATTTTAGCAAATCCCTAATTATTAAAATTAAAGTTAGAAACTCCAATATCAGCTTGTGATTTAGCTTCATTGCTGTTGAATCTTTGGATGCACAGTATAAAGGCAATGACCAGGAACTTCAATGATGTTGTAAAGGAATAGAAGCATTTAAACAAGAAATAGTACAATACAAGAAGCAAGAAACACAGAGTTGTAAAGTTCTGAATTTAATGGATGAGTTCAAAATTATAATTAACAATAAGTTCAAAAAAGGATTTGCAGCCTTTCCTTTTCCCTTCCCTTCCCTTCCCTTCCCTTCCCTTCCCTTCCCTTCCCTTCCCTTCCCTCCTTTTTCCTTTCATTTCCTCTGATCCATTTCAAAGTAGTTATGTTGAAAAGATATAAAGTATTATTAAGAAGCAATCCTGGCTCTAGGATGTAGGCCCAGGACTGTTTCAGACAAAAGTACAGTGTGCAGGAATCTCCTGCTGCACTTTAACTTATGCTAAGGGTCTTCATAAATCTACTGTCAATTCCCTTTTTCTGTTTGTACAGACTCTTCTTTTTTTTTTTCACAGACTTGGTATGTTTATAGTTGGAAAGGGCATCTTGACATAAAAGTCCTATTTCTTATCTCAATATCAGTATAGAGTTATGAATGCTGAAGGAAGAAAATCCTAATAAACATGCAGACAACCACAGTGGTTGAAGGATCCAGTAAAAACTGTATGTTTCTGGGAATTTTCACGTTAGTGTTTATAAATTGTCGACATTATACTCAGTTCTGTGTTTGATGTGAAAGAATTTGAAATAGCTACTTGAACAGTATATCTGTGTAAACAGGCAAGATTAAAAATCAAGGCACTAAAAGCTGGATTATTTCACCTTCCTTTTCAGCCATTTTGCTTCACAGTGGGAAATAAGTAGCATTTATAGTAAGAAGGCCTGTAGTTTCTTAGTTTCCTGGAAGAACATCTTACTTGAATCCTGTACACTTGACAGGTCTTGAAGCTGAGGATGAAAAATGGTAAAGTTGCCCTCATAAAAAGCCATTTCCCTGCAGAGGGCGGCGCGGGGGGGGGGGTGGGGGGGGGGGGGGGGATGCAGGGCATGAAGAAATCAGAATTTAGCTTCCAGTTGCCAGGCAACAGGTAAGGAAGGAGCAGATTTCTGTTCTCAAAGAAATCAAGTGGTTCTCCACGAGTGTTTGCACACAAAGAGCCACAGCTTGAAAAACAAGCAACAACAACAAAAAACTATTTCTGCACAGACAAATTTACTCTGAACATTTTAAAAGGGAAAGGTTCCACAAAATATGTCCTCAGATCAATAGGACCATCACTTCTTTTTCCTTTATATGACTTTAGGCACTGTTTTTGTTTGTTTGATTTGTTGGTTGGGTGGGTTGAGTTTGTTTTTTGGGGGTTTGGTTTTCTTTTTTCACTATTTTTTTCCCAGCTTGAAAAATTAGTTTCCAGAAAGACAATATTTTGGGGATTTTTTTAGGTTTTTTTAAAAAAATCTTTTAATACTAGGGCCATTGATAGGAAAAATGGGTTCAACTTTGTTGCTTAAATAGACATGCCCAAAAGAAGACATCAAAATTCTTCTAACAAAACCAATTTTAATGTCCAGTCCTCCATCCTTTCATGCAGAAATAATCAAAATTAAGTACATTACTAATCCATTGTGAAGTTCCACATTTTGATCTTTTATCACAGAATTTATTACTTCGCATGTTAATCTAATTTACCATATGTGGCTGTATTCAAAGATGAAAACAGAAGGTTTATCTAAAAGAACAGGTGGCATTTTATGTTGAATTTTTATTGAGATATGCAAGTATATTACCAGAAGCCATCCAGATACACACAACTGCAGAAAAAATGGAATTTAAATGGGGAATTGTTCTATTTAAGAAAACACTTATGGTTTTGTTAATTTCTTTTGTTTACTGGAATGACTTACAGGTAAATAAATGTGGTGTTACACCTTAAAAATGTAACTGTTAGGATTTTCCTATCTTTATTTAATTTTCTGATAAGCTCTGGTAGGGGACAAGACAACATTCTTTCCTGCAATCAAACTGCCTATAGAAGGAGTGATAATTACTATGGAAATGAAGGTGTGGTTTTAAAGCTTAGAAGTTAACTAAAATATAATGCTTTCCATCTGCTGTTATCAGAACAATGCACACTGAGGAATCCATCTTGCATCACATTTGATGCAGATAAAATATTATACAAAATTAAATGAGATATGTTGGTCCTGGTGCATAAGTCCTCAAAAATAAATACATTCACTGCAAAGAAGACTAAAATTTATGTGAGATAAGATAAAATAAATTTTCTATTGTAATTTTTGTGAAAATTTCAATTGCGAAGAGGGGATATTTCTCTTATCTTTAAAAAAATTTACTGAAGTGTATTGTAACATCATGGCTAGCTGTCAAAACTGAAACACATGTAAACATGAAAACAAACATTTTTCTATATTTGTGAGGGGTTTTGTTTGGATATTTTTTCTTTCTTTTCCTTTTCCTTTACATAATTTCATATCTTTTTTTTTTTTTTTACTTCTGCTTTATTAACACCATCAACAGTTGATTCAGAAATCTGGAATAAAGGCAGGATATTTGAAAGCACAAATATTTTCAAAATCATACAACTACATAGCATCTTTATCACCACAATCTCAGCTTCAGTAATTTCATTTTAAATGGAGGGAAATATCTGCTTAACCTAGAGGCCTATTTGAATCTATATTTTAGGAAACTATTTTTTTAAATATCCTGAAAAAAAGTGCCTTATGTCCTATAAATGTTAGCAAAGATAAGAAAGTGGTTATGAACTTAGGCATTTTCTTCAGTGAAACTGGCAGATTGGGGCCCTTAAATTTAGACATAAATTAGCTACATAATGAAGGCCTTGTTCAACTCCCAAATAAACTTTTAAGATCAGTTTCCTTCATTGGTATAGTTGGCATGCACAGTAAAAAAATAAATATTATGTTGGAAAGACGTGAACTTTTTGAGATTCCTGATATAGCTCCTTTCAGAAAGCATTGGGATACCTCTGGAAGCTCAGTTTAAATAAGGTTTCTTCACACCTGTTTGTTTAATCCAAAATAGCAGTTTATGTATTTTAGGATGTGTAAAAGGAACTCTTTGGATTATTTTGAAAGATGTGTTATCTGAGCCTACCTCCTCTTCCTTTCCATCTTGGCATGTTCTGCTTGAAATGTGCATAGTTACTCAGCTACAACTGGGAAGCAGTGGGAATCCTGACCTGCAACAGCAGCTGCTCCACAGGACCAGTGTATCCAACCCAACCAACCCCCCCCCCCCCACCTTCTGGGCAGC
>NW_009258305.1:1100691-1109518 GCF_000687185.1 Egretta garzetta | reverse complement strand
TTTCTGGAGAGCTCTGCAGCCACAGACTTGCTAGAGAAGTGGCAGATGTTTAAACACCAATATGCATTTTGCTACAATTGTCCAAAGCAGGTCAAGCCTTCTATGAGATTTTGTCGGGAGGATGCCTCCTCTGAGGATTTCAGGTGAGCTTGAACACCTAGGTGATCTCTTCATCCACAGCACAGTGATTCTAACAATAAACCTCTGAGGAAGTTTTTGGTAGAAAACATCAGCATGATTGGTATCCCACATAACTAAGCAGATTAAGGTTTGGCATTGTATTTTCCAATTTGTTTTCCTAAATATCAGTGCTGATATTTAGGACTCTGCCTGGGTGGCACCACAGGATCCTCGTTTTGTTTCTGATCTCATCCATTCTCATTTGTTATCTCTTCTTTCCTATTACAATCAAACAATATTTATATTTTTTAACCAAAGAAAGACTTAGTTTTCATGATCATCCATACACAGACATTCATGATCTGTATTTCTATAAATTGTACTCATTATTAACAGCAGAACTCATGAATGATGTTTGAAAAATATAACTTTGGCCTGGGACGAAAATTCCCATACACATAAAAATTTCTTAACTTCTGTCTGAAGATACTTCCACATGCTTCATATATTGTGACATAGGCCTAATGTTTCTTTTCTTCTGGTGGTTTCTTAGTATTATATTCACTGATATATTGCCATACTTTGATTTGGTATATCATTTTGTATGGAGAAAGCATGAGATAACTCAAGATTTCAGACACTTCCTTTTCGTTTTGTTTTGTTCACACTGCATAAATCTGTTTTACCTCATAATGGCTAGTTAGAAGCCATATGTATTAACATGAGATTTTACAAATGTTTCATTTCATATTTCAAGTGTGGATTTCCACTGAACTGTTCTCTTACAAGAATTGAAACTAAAGATCCTTAAATGATTGAGGTATTGAATCACCACTTGTGAAGACTTTATTTTCAAGGTTTACACTGGTGTTTTTTCACAGGTAATTTATAGATGGATTAAGCTTGCATGGCTGTATGCACTTCATTTAGGTAATAAGACAAAGTTTACCAAATTTAACAGAATATTGAATAACTTAGTTCACCCTTAGTCATTTAACAATTTAACTTGGTATTTAGCAATTAAAAAAAAAATCTGCCAAATTACATACTTTTTGTAAAAGAAGTCTTTTATAAAGTCTCTAGGTTTCTTCTTCAGAAGACATTATATTTTTTATGTCAATATGCTAAATAGATTCTTTTTTTAAACACAGTCAGTGAAATATTTTTAAAAGTTCACAGCCATCAGAGGCATTCAGTAACACTAATGTATTCTTCTTTTCTACCCATCTGCAGAGAGCTTTACTTTAAAACTTGTTGATTTATTAATTTTTAAAGCAGCGCTAGGAAAAAATACACTTAAACATTATTTCCATTTTCATTAATTAACCACCTTTTTGCTAAGCTTTCTAAAGTTGGTGGAAAAGGTGTGATTTCTCCACAAAACCTCCTCTCTTTTCTACTCTTCTTTCTTGCTCTCATCCTACCAGACCCCTGCCCTCAAAGGACATTTTAACTGTCATTTTACTTTAAAAAGTGTTATAAATTAGATGGAGCAGACATGTATTCTCAACACTTTCAAATTAAGGCCAACCTTTTAAATCTATTATGGGGAAAAGAACATTTTCATTTGTATCAGTTATTGGTGTTTATGAAAATATTTTTAATATAGGGAAAGCACTGAGGAAATAAGTATTCTATGTATTACTTCTTGACCAGGGTAAGAATTCACATGAGAAACTACAAATCAGTAATTCTCAATGGTGGATGTATGATACCCTCAAAAAAAGCATAAATTAAATTTTGAGGAATTCTGTAGGAACTTAAATCATTGTTAAGTTCATTAAGACAACAAATTCCTAGGTAGATCGTTTTTTTTTCTGAGACAAAAAAAAATGCAAACAAGCAAATCTTTTATGTTAACTATGAAAAAACTCTTTAGGTAAAATATACAAGTTAATATAAATCTCTATTAATTGTTAAATGCATTGCAACCAAAACACTTTTTCTTGGATGTTAACAATATTCCAGGTACTGATGCCAGAGAGCTTGCAAATACCTATGTTTGCAGGCACCAAAATAAAAAGCTAACTGAAACCCTTGTGTTAAGCCTCAGAATTTAAAAAATACTTTCTTTTTAAGGACAATATATCACAATTCTCAAAATTAACTTTGTTTAACAATATATTAACATCTAACATAGCACAAATAGCTGCTCTCTCTCCCTATTCACCTGCCAGACAATGATAATCTTGACACAGTCAGTCTTGTTCAGATAATGTCATCTCATTTCATACTTGCCTCATCATAAAATGCTTAGCTGAAGCAATTTATAGTCCTTTGAGAAAAGAAACAGATTAGGCACTCAAGGACATATAACCTGGGAAATTATAAATAATATGTGACAATAGAGCTTTGCTGAATTATTTGACAGTAACAGGAACATCAAGAAGAGACTGAAAAAAGATCACTGTTAATTTGATCCATACTACCTATAAAACCAATGCAAAATTTTCTAAACATTACAATTTTTATAATAATCGAAAGAATATGTTTAACCAAAAAAACCCCATTATTTCAAACCTGTCAGAAAACAGATGCCCATATTAATTTCCATTGACATTTTCATTACAAGCAAAATGTATATTATCTATAGAAACATAGAACTGCAGTACAGTTATTTGAAACTTGTTGTCTGACAATGACAAACAAAATCAATTAGCTCAGTGAGTATGCTGTTTTTCCTGTGAAACTATTGTTACAGTGCTTATATATTTAAAACTGAAATCCTAATCATGGATGATTAGTAAACTTTCATATGTTAAGGGCATTAATAATTATAAAACCTAGCATTTGAAAGGAAAGTAATTTTAGCTTTTTATATAAGTTTATTCTGCATTTAAATTGCTAGCAAAAGAAGTTTCTTCAATTCTTCAGAGATGTTGGGAAATTCCATTAATGCAAATAAATAACTTATTCCAGGGAATAAGGGGTATGTATTATTTGCTGTTATTTTATTCTTTGTCACATTGTTTTCTTTTCACTAGATCACATTAATCCTACTCCCTGTGGGTGATCTCCTTGTAGAAATGTAAGACAGTCTGTACACCTAGGACTGAGTAAATCTTACACAAAGTGAATCATGTTGTGGAGATTATTCATAAAGTCACCAAGGATCTCAGACAAAGGAAATCTGCAAGAAATTGTTGGTAATAATTTGAGTAAGTAGGAGTTTTACTTAATCTTTTCTTGTTCCAACACATTCTGAAAACACATACTTGTAACTTTTGTGCTTATAATATATGCACTAATAATAACAAATCATTAATAAAAAATTAAATCTTGAAAGGAGCTAAAAGAGCAAAGTGTTTCTCAGTTATGGATTTTTATTAAAATATTATTAATTGTGGAGTTTTAAGTGAGTTTAGAAACTCACCCTTGGATGCTTTTGCCTTATATCACTCTTCTTGTTTGTGGTTAAATGATGAATTAAATATATTTTGTTGATTAGATGTACACCCTTTTTACCCTTTACAAAGATTAAAATAATAACAACAACTCTTCTCCCTTATTATTTTGAAAGGCAAAAGAAAACCTACACCCTGCCTCACTATTCAGCTTTCCGATCTACTATGATATAACGAAAATTTGAGATTATCTCTTAACTATGAACAAGAGGCATATATTTATACTAAAAGTTTTTGGTTTTTTTTTTTTTTTTCTGTGACTTTGATCTAGATGGAACGACTCTATGGAGCAGATACAAGATAGAAATCCTTCTGTTCTCACTATGGATGTAGCAGAATGCAGTTGGAGAAATAGAGGTGCAACTTACTAATATTTCTTACTTGTGTTTCCTCAGTGAATCAGTCTCTTTCTAAATTATTTTCAACTTCTCTATGGATTTTGAATATGTTTTGAATCACCAATCCTTCCATGAAGAAACTTTGATGACTGTGAACACATACCATGAAGTGTGAAGTGCATTCAGCTTTCTAATATAAAATAAATGAAACAGACAAAGCCCATCCTCATAAAATAATTAAAAACCCAGGTTAACAGAAGAAATACTTCATTTTAGAAAGCATGCAAACATTTTTAGAACAAAGACCATCAGAAAAAAAAAAAAAGAAGAAAAAACCAGAAAATTGCAACTGTCTTCAAGAACAAATCCTTCTCAGAAAAATAAATAGAAAAAGGTTTTTATTGGTTTGTTTTCTGGGTTTTTTGTTTGTTTGCTTTCTGTTTTGTTTTGTTTTTTTCCCAGAAGTGTCGTTTAAGGAGAAGAGTGATTGTGTTGAAAGCAGAAAATGTGCAAAGAAACACTACAAATTAGATACTGAAACATATAGTCATTTAAACCAGTAACTATACTGTAATGCATCACTTTTTTTTCTCTTATTCTTTTCCCTTTTCCTTCTCTTATTCCCATTTTCCTATTTCCTCTTCTTTTTCACAGATGAGGAGGGTCCACTAACTTGTCATTAAGGTCTTCTTTTGGCCACACAGAGGTGTCTATTGTCATTTGACTTGTTCCAAGACATCTTGCTAGGCTTTCATTTGCCCGTCCACAAGGGTACACATGCTTCCTGAATGCTGGGGTTTAAAGCTACTGGCTGCATATGAATTATTTTGAGTAAGCCAGTTTTCTTGGAAGATACCAGATACCTGTGTGGGGAAACTGAATAAAATGTTAAGGGCCTGCTTAAGGATGAACTCTAGTGAAGTATATTTCCATTGACTACAGTATACGTTTAGACCCTAGCTGACATGCACAACTTGAGGTACTTTTAGATAACTCAGTCTTTAACAAAAACCTAATCCCAGCTTTTACACAGGCAAAACCAGTTGCAATCAAAGTTCTTTTATTGGGATGTTTGATTTATAAAACTATCTATAGTCTTATCATGTCTTTTTTTTTTTTTTCCCCCATGACAGAAGGGTAGGGATTCAGCTTGCCTGGTTTTGGGAATTTGATTCAATTGCCTAAACGTTTGCATTTATTACCATTTGAGATGCATTAGCTTACATCTCCTTACCTCCAGCTTCTAAATTAGAAGACAACAGGTCTCCCATAAGTCTTTTGTCATATCTGCCAGCTTTGTGCTGATGTCTTCAGCATCCTATGGCATTTTAAATGGCATTAGATGTCTATCTTTAGCAACTGAATCGACCCTTAGGTGTCAACATAGAGATATCTACATTTCAGCTAGTCGTTGTAGGCTGTCTTTGTAGCTAAAGAAGGTAAAAGAGGCACAATTTATTTGATTTACTTAAATTATCTATAGTAGGATAAGATGACTGGCTATCTGTAAGTTTGTCTTTGTTTCCATTTGCTCTGAAGAGAATCTAAGATGACTAACTCTGATGTAGAGACCCACATTTTATTTGATTTATTGTTATATTGGTCTACATCTAGTTAGATGACTTCCATTCAATATGACCACTCTGATGGCTGCAATCAAAAGAAGGAAATAGTTTCTTTTGTTAACATCAGCTATGATCGCATAAAGGATAAATTCCGTAAGACTGAATAATTATTGACATTATATATTTCTTTCTCTATTAAGAGTGCATTTTTAAAAATTCTGTTATCATTTGTTTCACTATTCTACTTCATCCTTCCTTGAACATCAAAAACTTCTATATAAATGAAAATATTATTTTTTATTGACTCTGTTCTGATTCAATGAAACTGAAATAATACCTACTAAAGGATAGATTATTTTCTCTTTATGGAAGAGATGCTAACTAACACTTCAGTGAAAATCACTATATTTAAATTATAGTTTACATGAAACTTCATCTTTAACCTACTATTTTTAGTCTCTTATATATACTTTTATAAAATCTAAGTTTTCTAAAATCAAAACATTGGAAGTTTATTCAGTTTTAATCTTCCCATGTTTGATTTTGCTTCAAAATAATTCTTATAAGGCAGATTTATAAAAGGATGAACTATGTCAACTGGGTAATTCTGTAGGCATAAAAAACAATAGGTTATTAATAATTACCAAATTTTAGAGATTTTGGCTAGAAACACAGATGTAATATAAGAATATGCCTGTAAGGTAGAAAGGTTTTCACATGAAAGGGGAAAATAATCTAATCCATTAAATCCTGACAATGTAAGGGCTTAAGTGCCAAATTGTCTTGATCACCCACAAGTATTCTAATATGTTTATTTTCTACTGCTGACTAACCTGTAGGGGACTAGACTATTTAAGTTCTCCTCCATTTAGCATGAAAATCTCCTAGGAATGTAATAACAGGCATGCATTCATGCTCAGAGGTATCTGTTTTGGCAACAGAACTGCCTATCACTTAGTTTTTCTGCATTGCAGGCTGCAGTGAAAATTGCTTAGTGTCTCAAAAAGGCTGAAAACATAGGTTTGGTGCCAATATTTTTCATAACAAATAACTGATGTGAGTAATTTTTCCATGTTAAATAAAAGCCCTCTTCAGTCTGAGAGACAGCTCAGGATTTCTTCAGTTTGTAGGGTGTTTCTGGGTTACGCTGCAATAGCTTGTCCCACATCCCTTCCCCTCTTCTTTACGCTGGTAGCTATGCAAGGGTGACAGTGAGCAGGCAAACAGGATTGTAGCTTCAGTCATGATAAAGCCATTCTTATGAAGGTGGCAGACAGGGAAGAACAGACTTAGGAACTTGGTCTCATCTGCCAGTTTCTGTTCTATAGACTGTAAAAGGTAAACTTAATATGTTTACATCTTGCAGGGAATTGAGATCCTACTTCTTCCTCCTGCAAAATGTGAGACAGGTTCCCTTTTACCCTGCATTCCATGGCTTGCACTTCTGGTTACACCATACCCAGCAACAGAAGGGCAGAGTGTGTTCTAGGCCAAAGACTAAACTCTGAAGTTTATGCCCAGTGAGCAAATGGTCAAGCTAACAGCTAATTATCAAATGGAGGGCAGGGGAAGAAGACAATGTGTCAGAGGACTATCACTACTCTCTTATCCTTCTTCTGCTCCATTAGGTACTTATTCTGTGAAACAGACTAGGAGATAGGGCCAACATTATATTCCTATTTTCATATTTTCTGTATTTTCCTTATGAAGCTAAGTAAGGCTAAGTTTTATATGGAGGATATTTCAGTACATCTTTTTTGCAAGACATGAGTGAATCTCAATGAACACATCCTCTATAGAAAAATTTAGGCTTTTCTTGAGGAAGACTAGACTATCCTGCCTGAGATTTGGACAGGAAAATTATGCTTTAGGTAAGTGCTCACTTGGAAAATATTATAAAATGCTTAAAAACCATTTTTTTTGCATAATATTAATTCAATATTCAGAAACATATGCCAAGAAATTATTAGATATTTTTTCCTAAAAAAACCCCAAAACAACCCAACACGTGCTTGGGAAAAACAAAAAACCTAAAAAAAATCCTTATGTTTACAATGTGCCTGGTTTGTAGTTGAAAAAAGGGAAGTGAAAGTATCCCCTGATTTAAAGAACATATTAAGATTTCACGTAGGTAACCAGGGCTAGAGCTGCTAGCAAAGGGATTGGAGACTAAGGAAAAGGAAAGTGAAGGACAGTTATAAAAACATTAATTCATAGGATGTATTTGGTTTATGTGCAAAGGTTTTGGTAGCAGAGGGGAGAGGGGGAGCTGGGGTGATGCAGTGGTGGCTTCTGTGATAAGACACAAGTTGCTGCCCCCATGTCAGTCAGAGCCAGTTTCAACAGGCTTTAGGACAGACCTGTCACTGGTCAAACCTGAGCCAATCAACAATGTTGGTAGCACCTCTGTGATAACACATTTCAGAAAGGGTAAAAAATGCTGTGTGACAGATCTGAGAGAGAAGTGAGAATATGTGAGAGAAACAGCCTTGCAGACATCAAGGTCAGGGAAGAAGGAGGGTGGTGGTGTTGCAAGCTGTCCCCCAGCAGCCCATGGACGACCATGGTGGAGCAGATAAAAACCCTGCAGACCATGAAGGTCCCCACACCAGAGCAGGTGGATGTGCCCTGAAGGAACCTGCAGCCTGTGGAGAGCCCATGCAGGAGCAGTCTCCTGGCAGGAAATATGGCCTATGAAGACGAGTCCACACTAGAGCAGGTCCTAATAATTTCTTTAGCTATCAATTTAGAAAATTTCAAAATTTTCCACAGTTACAAACAATACATTTTTGAGTAGCATTTTTGATAAAAAGTCTGCAGTCAGTCTGTGCATACACATAAATAGAAAAACAACGAAAAACTTGCTATAACATGACAACTTAATAGAAAATTATTTCATGTAATTTTTACTTGTAGCTGAAGAAGTAGTTCTTTGCACGATTGTATTGGGCTTGCATGGCAAGGTTTGGGTAGTAGGGCGGCTGCAGAAGCAGCTTCTGTGAGAAAACGCCAGAAGCTTCCCCCATGTCCAATAGAGCCAATGCCAGCTGGCTCCAAGACAGACCCACCTCTGGCCAAGGCTGAGCCAATCAGCAACAGCGGTAGTGCCTCTGTGATAACATATTTAAGAAGGGCGAAAAAACCCTGTGCAATTACAGACAAAGAGAAGTGTTGTGGTTTAACCTGGCAGGCAGCTAAACACCACCCAGCCACTTGCTCACTAACCCTGCAGAGTGGGATGGGGGAGAAAATCAGAAAATAAAAGTAAGCCCCATGGGTTGAGATAAATACAGAATCACAGAATCGCAAGGGTTGGAAGGGACCTCGGGAGATCATCTAGTCCAACCCCCCTGCTAAAGCAGGCTCTCCTAGAGCATTCTACACAGGACTTCATCCAGGC
>NW_009258305.1:1070325-1100119 GCF_000687185.1 Egretta garzetta | reverse complement strand
CCGTTGAATGGCAGTGCAGCCTTCCGGCGTATCAGCCACTCCTCCCAGTTTTGTGTCATCAGCGAACTTGCTGAGGGGACACTCTGTCCCCTCGTCCAGGTCATTGATGGACAAGTTGAACAAGACCGGGCCGAGTACCGAGCCCTGGGGAACTCCACTAGCTACCAACATCGAACTGGACTCTGCCCCGCCGATCAGAACCCTCTGAGCTCTGCCATTCAGCCAGTTCCCAATCCACCTCACTGTCCACTCATCCAACCCATACTTCATGAGCTTCCCTATGAGGACGTTGCGGGAGACAGTGTCGAAAGCCTTGCTGAAGTCAAGGTAGACAACATCCACCACTCTCCCCTCATCTACCCAGCCGGTCATGCCATCATAGAAGGCTATCAGATTGGTGAGGCATGATTTCCCCTTGCTGAATCCGTGCTGGGTACTCCTGATGATCTTTTTTTCATCTACTTGCTTGGAGAGGACACTCAGAATGAGTTGTTCCATCACCTTTCCAGGTGTTTTTAATAAAACAGCAGAGGAAAGAAATAACAATAATAATAACAGTGGTAAGAGAATATACAGAATATACAATACAAGTGATGCACAATTCTCACCACCTACTGACCGATGCCCATCCTATCCCTGAGCAATGATCGCTGCCCCCCAACCAACTCCCCCCAGTTTATATACTGAGCATGACATCATACAGTATGGAATAGCCCTTTGATGAGTTGGAGTCAGCTGTCCTGGCTGTGCCCCTTCCCAGCTTCTTGTGTACCTGGCAGGGCACAGGAAGCTGGAAAAGTCCTTGACTAGTCTAAGCACTACTTAGCAACAACTAAACCATCAGTGTGTTATCAACATTCTTCTCATAATAAATCCAAAAGACAGCACTATGCCAGCTACTAGGAAGAAAATTAACTCTACCCCACATGAAATCAGGACAGAGGAGTGAGAATATGTGAAAGAAACAACTGTGCATACACCAAGGTCAGTGAAAGAGGGGGAGGAGATGCTCCACACGGCAGAGCAGAGATTCCCCTGAAGCCCATGGTGAAGATCATGGTGAAGCAGGTTGTCCCCCTGCAGCCCATGGAGGTTATTGGTGGCACAGATATCCACCTGCAGCCTGTGGAGGACCCTATAATGGAGCAGGTGGATGTGCCCAAAGGAGGCTGTGACCCTGTAGAAAACCTGTGCTGGAGCAGGCTCCTGGCAGGACTTGTGACCCTGCAGGTGACCCGTGCTGGAGCAGTATGTTCTGAAGGACTGCGCCCTGTAGAAAGAACCCACACTGGAGCAGTTTGTGAAGAACTGTAGCCCATGGGAAGGACTCACATTGGAGAAGTTCCTGGAGGACTGCACCCCATGGGAGGGACCCCACGCTGGAGCAGGGGAAGAGAATGAGTCGTCCTTTCCCTGATGAGGAAGGAGCAGCAGAGACAATGTGTGATGAGCTGACCACAACCCCCATTGCCTGTCCCTCTGCACCACTCGGGTGGAGGAGGTAGAGAACTAGGGAGAAAAGTTAAGCCTGGGAAGAAGGGAGAGGTGGGTTTAAGACTTAGTTTTATTTCTCATTATCCTAATCTGATTATATTAATAATAAATTAAACTAATTTCCCCAAGTCGAGTCTGTTTTCCCCATGATGGTAATTGTTGATTGATCTCCCTGTCCTTATCTCGACCCACAAGCCTTTCTTTTTATTTTCTCTCCACTGTCCAGCTGAGGGGAGGGGAGGAGATAAAGTGGCTTTGGTGGGCACCTGGCATCCAGCCAGAGTCAACCCATCACAGGATTTTTTGGTTTCATTTCATTTTAAAAGGATTTTCAGACAACTGTTTTTTTTAGAGAATCTATTTTTTTACTTAGAATTATTTGATTTAACAGGCTGGCAAATTCGGATTATAAAAGAAAAAAATATCTTGATAAAAGAAAGCTTCCCGTTCATTTATCACAGAGTTGCAGTGAGCATCATACAGAAAATGAATCTCCATGCCTCTTTGAGTAAGTGTGTTAGAGTGCTTACATATAATAATTTGACTTTCAGTACAAATTTCAGGTTCTTGAAACTCAAAGTGAGAATGTGGAGTATGAAATCATATTGACCTAAACAAATAACGTTTGGGTCAAATGCTGAAAGGTTAAAATATTAATGTTCATAATCTTCCATAATTTTATCAGTAATGATAATTTGCAATAGTTTAGCTAATCACAGAAGGCTTATATCTAATGATGATTGTTCAAGTGAAGCTACTGTTCAGTTCTGGGGAACCAACTTATTTTAACAATAAATCTTATCTTTCATATATGGAAATTTACAGTATTCACCTTGCTAGAAGGCTTTTAAACATTTACTAATAATAGACACAAGACAGAAAAGACATAGCCAGAGAGAATCCATCATATGAAGACAAGATATCACTGTGTATGAAGTCAAGCTACTACTGTGTATATGTGTATATCTGTGTATCTACTGCATCTTTAACTTCTGTGAGTAGCCTTTCCATTCATGTGTTCATCTAAACAGACATATTGCTCATTAAATTATGTTGTCTTTATTTCTAGAGTGACATGTGTCTTTTTATTCTTTTCTTGAGAAAGTCAGCAAGCACATATAATGTCCACTAATAGGTCTGTCTTTTGGAGAAGAAATCACACAGTGTCTTACATAGGCTCCATGTTTTCTCTCTTACAGCACAGTAGCAGGTGTAGGTGTCAAAGTTTTGGCAGCAGGGTCACTTCTGGGGTGGCCTCGGTGAGGAGAGGACAGGGACTAACCTGTGCCACTCACAGGTAGTTCCAGCTAGCTCCAAGAGACCCCACCACAGGACACAGCTGAGCCCCTCAGCCAAGCTGATGGCACCTCAGGGAACACACATATAAAAAAGTGAAAAATGCTGTGCAGCAGTGTGTGAGGCATGAGGAGAAAAAAAGTGTGAGAAACAAACCTGCAGACACCAAGATAAGTGTAGAAGGAGGGGGAGGAGGTGCTCCAGGATGCAGAGAAGAGATTCCCCTGCAGCCCCTGGAGAAGACCACAGTGGAGCAGATATGGCACTGCAGCCCATGGAGATGACCGCACTGCAGCAGGTATCCACACTGTGGCCCATGGAGGATCCATGCTGAAGCAAGTTTATCCTGAAGAACTGCTTGCCATGGAGAGGACCCACAGTGGAACATGGTAACAGTGTGAGGAGGAAGGAGCAGCAGATAGGAATTATTTTGGACTGACCACAGTCCCCCATTCCTCATGCCCCCTGTGTCATCTGGGGCTGGGGGAAGGAGGTAGAGGAGATGGGCATAAAGAAGTGAAATTGAGACTGGCAAAAGGGTCAGTGGGGGGGAGGTGTTTTAGTTTTTGTCTGTCTCAATTTCTCACCATCCAACTCAACTTTTAATTGGCAATAAATTAAGTTAATCTTCCCCAATTCGAGTATGTTTTACCTGTGACAATAACTGGCAAGTGAGCTCCTCATCTTTAACCTGACCCATGAGCTTTTCCATCTTGTTTTCTTCCCCTGTCCTGTTGAGAAGAGGGAGTGATAGAGCAGGTGGGTGGGGGTCTGGCACCTGGCCAAGGACAACCCACCACAAGCACCAAAGTCTATACAGAACCAAGAAATTGTTCTTCTGCAGATATATGGGGTGTTTTCTTTCTTGTGTCATTTTACTTTCTGTTGTATAGAGGAGAGGAATATATGACTTTAAGTTTGTCAGACATACTTTGCTCCATTATTCTGACTTTTCTCAGGGTTTTTGGGGGGATGAAGACTTCCTTCAATGTATTTACCTCCTTACGTCTTGCTTCTGGAAGCAGACAAATATTAACTTCTTTAGGTTTGTCTATTCCATAGGACTATACATCTCTATCTAGTGTCAATTACTATTTAAAAATATCACCTTGGCTACACCTGCTAGACTAGTGATTTCCTCTATACATTTCCTATTATGTGTATGTTCATCATAAGATATTATTTCTTTTCTTTCTTCTACATATACATGAAAATACACAATTTTATATGCTGGATTTTGAAATTTAAAATAAATATTGCATAGCAGTTTTTGAAGAAATGAAACCAATAAATTTTATAACAGAAAAACTTTAATAAAAAGAAAAAAACCCCACAATTTGAATGGAACACATTCTCAGTACTACAGTAGATCATATTTTATATTTTATTTTTTGATGTTTGGCATATTTTGTGGGATAAGAAATTACTCATGTGTATGGATGTCACAGCATGTTTCAAAGTTTTATACATTCAAATAAACCCCAAATTCTTCTTTGTGACTAAAGATTGTCCAAGTCATTACTTCATTGTCTTACAGATTTTTATAGAAGTGATATGATGTTCATAACTACCTAAATACCTGCAATCATTCTTGCAATCATTGGAAAAAAATCTAATACTGTAGAAACATATGTCTTTTTTGGAGCTTACCAGTCTAAGTAATCTGTCCCTTTGTTTTGTGCTTTTATGTTCCCTTGAAAGTGAAGGGAAAACCCTCCTCTGCTCTCCTTCTGCATAGAATTGTTCTTTACCTATTCTTCTGTACCTTCAGGGCTTCAGCAGCAACTTCAAGGAACAAAAGCCCTTTTCAAGTTTTGCCTCAAACCTGATATCCAAACTCTGTGATCAATGGCCTATAACTTAAATCCAGTGGATAACATCTTCAAAACAATTGTAGACATTGTAGGTTGACAATCAAATCTTCAGAATTATGTCTGTCAAAAGCTGAAAGGAAATTATGACTGTGTTTTATGAGACAAACTGAATGACTCTCTTACTCTCACTGATCATATTTTTTTCTTGGCAATCTGATATAGCTGGATTTCCAGCTAAACAATTTTCAGATCCTTATAAAAAAAACTCAGATCAACACATCTACTTCCACACATTGTTGCTGTCAAACAGCAGATTCTTGTGAATATCCCCAAAGAAAAAATACTCTACAATATTTCCAATATGGCTGGCTTATTAAGTTTATCAATGGAGCATGAAAACCTTCCTTTTCATTTACTGCAAAAAGAGTATTTCCATGACTATGAAAGTAACATATTCGCACTGTATATTAAACTGTTATCTAAAGCTGAAAATCATAATTTTGTATGCACCACACATTGTATCAGTTTCAGTAAAACATTTTTTGTTAGTTTTGTGTTAGAATTATGCTAATTTTCAATCAGAAAGATGAATTAGAGATAGAAGGATTTTCTACATGCATTAAGTAACTTTTATTTTAAATTATTTTTTTGATAGAAACTGCAACAATCAGTTCAATAAACAGTCTGTGAACCATGAATTATAAGAAAATCCCACAGAAAAAAATACACAGTTTAAAGAAAACTGTCTGTTTTTCCACTGGGACATCTATGTATCAAGAATATTTTCCCTGGATGTTATTCTCTCTCACGAACACTTTGGCAACAATGTCTGTAATATACTATGATATATATACATACCAGACCATACATTTCTATGACAAACTGAAGCCATTAACATCAATACAATACTTGCCCCAGCAGTTAGTGGAGCCGGGGTGCACAGGAGGACAAGACTCTGCAATGATGGTGGTGACTGCTCAGCTGCATGGTTGAAGAGCAATCACCCAAAACATAGAGCACAGATTGAACAGAGGAACACCAGTCATCTTGTCAGTGAAAGGGAGCTCCATGACCTGGCTGTTCCCAGGGACACTGAGAAGCATAATGAGATGTTTGTAAACAGTGTGAGACCCCCTGGGAGGGGTTAACCAAACAAGCTCTCCCCAAATCACTTTGCAGACCAAAGAAGTTATTTCTTACGAGGCTATGGGACTCATTAGTGGATGCAGGTGAAGGAGAATTTTTGAACTGTTCGTAACTTCTAATGGGATGTTTTTAAGCAGATTGCAGAAATGTGAGTGACTTCTTACAGGATATGTTTCAAAGAAGGAGCAAAGACAAGGAAAGGGAGGGATTAAGGTGAATCAGAGAGGGAAAAGTACTGGAAAATGGGAATGAGCTGCTTAAGCAATTTATCATGGATAAGGATAAGAGGAGATACCAAAATGAATGATAAGTGATGAAGTGGGAATCTCTTATGGAAAGACTGATAAAGAAGTAAAAGTTAGATGAAGCCTTCTTTAGACAACTAGGAAACACTTCTCACAATTGCAGGTGACTTCACTATCTGCTGAAAGGGTAACAGGGCTGTGTACAAACAACATGAGAGGTTTCTAGAGTACTTTGCATAAAATTTCTTGATGCACATGATTGATGAGTCAGGTATAAGACAGACATTGCTCCAGCTTTTAGTCACAAATCATAAATTTCTGAAGATGTGAAAGTCAAGAGAAATCACGATTACAGTGAACATGAGACTGTGGAGTTTCAAATCCTGAGAGAATCAAGGAAAACAGTATGCAGCAAAAGCAGAGGCCTGTGATTCCTATAAATTATAATTACAATAATCAGGATAGATTGAGTTTGCTTTAAACCCAACACAATTTACTAAAACAGTATAATCAAAACCAGTATGTGAATATCTTGTAACACTGTCGCATAGTCACATATAAGAGTTCTATGCAAGTATGCGAGCAATGTGAACACCAAAGGGGCAAAGATTTGTGTAGCTGCATGGAGAATAAATGGGAAAACATGTCAACAATGATCCAAGTATGTGGATTTGTAAGATAAAGAACAAAAGATAAGTGCAAGGGGTTGCAAATAAGCAGAACATTTTGTTGACTACAGAAGAAAGATGACTGGCAAAAGCAGGAAGAAGATTAACAACATTGGGAGCACAGGAATATGCTGAATGGCATATCTCTAACCCTTGGGAACTTTGGGATGTCATTGCTATTATTTCTCAGCTAGCTGGCATGGAATTTCTGTGAACATAAGTAGGCATTTACACCCAATTTGTAAAAGGGTACGGTGAAAAGAAGACAGATTAATCCCACTTTTGGAGTGCTTATTTCTCCTTATATTCTATAAAGAAGCTTACATGTTAGCATCAGATCATATAAATCACACCTTAAGAAATAATTACGTCTCAAAAGTTACAGAAAGTTTGAAGATAAAAAGGGACAAAGGACACTAAAGTGCCAATTATACATTTTGAATACGAGATAGGGATATTTTCCACTCTAGCCCCAAAATCTCACAGAAAGCAGAACAAATCAAATAATAAAAAAAAAAAAGGACAGGATCTGCTTGCTTGTGGTTATTTTGCAAGAAAAGGTCTCTTATTGTACATGGAAATTGCAGATGATATGTTGTCTATATCCAATAGAGCATGGTTAATCTGTTGGTTAAATTGAAGAGTCAGATCTAAAAGAACTAATGAGGACACATTCCTGAAAAGAGTACTTGCCTTTGGGGGAAACTGTAAACAAATATTTCAAATCTCTTCAAAAGCTCTTTGGGATTCATCACACATTGAGCAAAATAAAAGCAAACTCAGTGATTTCTCCTGGAGCAGGCCTTTCAGGTAATCAGAGAAGAGCAAGCAGACAAACAAATAGAAATGTTGAAGTGAATTCCCTGATTGAAAAATTGAGGTTTTACACAGCTATTGATTTTTCTGGCAACAGATCACCTGATTATCAGTTTTAGAGAACTTAACAAATAATTTGTGACAAAAAAAAGTGCTTTCTCTATTGTTTATCATTTATTTAAATAACACTTTAAGTGTGTAAATATGCACATTAGACTGCCACTCTTAAATGGTGACAATTAGCGGAGACATACTAAGCAGATTGTTTCCAAATCTTCGTAGATGTACTTTAAAGAAGGCATTTTAGTACTATTATGGATTCAACTGTATTTATTAAATGCAGTAGGGAAGTCGATTTGATTTCACTGTGTTGAATGTGTTGAGTGTTAGTTTTTCCAAAGCACATGGTTGTGTCATTTATTCAACACAGCTAAGGGTGGGTCTGTGATCAAAGACTGAGACTAAGTCCTCTTTTCTTCAAGCAAGTCTGTGCCTGTAGCCAATACTCTCACTCAGAACCAAAAGGTTCTAATGGAGACTTGTGTGATGGCATCCAGTTACATCCATTACAGACATTTCTAGAGCATTGTAGCTATAAAGGTGTTTATTTTTAAAGTATTTATACTAAGAGCTGCATGCATTTGATGGTGACTTATACAGTGTCTAGAGTGCCCCAGAAGATGTGGTTATCCTGTATCATTAAATACTTCCCCTCAGTCAAAATATTGTTTATTGCTTTATCTCTTTACTAGTTTGATCAATGCTTTATTCAGGCTATTGAATGCTTTTTCAGTGCTTTCATTTGGTGTTGAGGACCATCTCATTTCATTTTCATATCTTCTTACAAACACCTTTGTTTAATCCCATCATGTCCCTTCAACCTAGCATTCTTTCTTTTGGGTTTGTTGTTGTGGTTTGGGTTTTTTGTTTGTTGTTTTTTTTTCCTTTTCCAGAGGTGACTTCATTAGTAAATCAACATACTTGATTAGGAGCTAAATGAATTTGGTTTATGAGGCAAATGTTTATATGAGGCTTATTGTGTGTTCTCCTAATGTCTCCTATGGCATCCTCACACTGCAAGGGAGCTTATGCTGTAGGACAGACCTATTCTTCCAGAACTTCCACACTTAAATGTTGATGAGAGTTTAGTCCAGAAAAGCAATAAAGCTAAGAAGCAGCATACAAGATTAAGTAAATCTAGGAAGAAGATACATTGGGTTATTAAGTGGGACCACAAGTAGGCTTTTAAATGGCAAAGTATCATGTGACACAAGTTAAGGTGGCCCCACCAGCTTACGATTGCATTTTATTTTATCCTGATAGAAAAATCTGCTTCCTAAAAAATTAATTCCTGTTGACTATGTGTTATCTTTTTTCTTCATTTCAGTTTCTCTGATGAGCACATTTCTCCATTACTTTCTTACATCTCCTATTGATAGACACCCTGTTGTTTGGTTACTTTCTGTTAGTTTCTCACTTCACATGATTCATTACACAAATCCTACCAGCAAACTCTGTGTGAGGCTAAGGATCCGCCTTCCCAATCTAAGTACTCAGTAGTACCTCCATTTTGTCTAGTGGCTTGATTGATCAGAGAATAAGTTTACAAGCTAGCTTTTAAGTACTGAGAAACATTTTTTGACATATTGCCTATTCTTCCTGGATATTAGCATTATAAGCCTTCCCTTTAGCAAATTTCATCTTCTAGCACTCTGTGGCTACCCATAAAAAAAGTAGCCTATAACTCAGTAGTTTCATTCCTCTCAATCACTCACTCACTGACCATTTCCAGAATTGTCCTCTGTGATACCACCATTTCTCTTAAGACAGAAGAAACCAAAAGTAGTTTCAGAGGAATAACTGCTTCTTTATAGCTCTGTTACAACAGGAACAAAGACAGTATTGCCCAAAACTACAGGTTCATTTTCAGGCACCTTTGCAGATAATGTAAAATAAGAAATAAATAAAATAAAATAAAACAAAACAAAACAAAACAAAATAACCCCCCCAAAAACCCTAGTTTTGTTTGCTTGTTTGTTTAAATAAAGCCTAGAGTTTTTAAAAAATAAAATAAAGTAGACTAGTTTACTATAATAGAGATTTTCACAGCAGATTAGTACCGGGAATAACAATAAACCAGGGGAAAAAAATTACCACTTAATAACAATCACTGGATTTTATTCTATTAAAAGGCAATTTAATAATAATAATAATAATAATAATGAAAAAATAAAAAGCAGTTAGGAAACCTCTTTCGTCAATTTGCTCTTCCTCATGCACATAGTAAAATGTCACATGATAACCTATACATATCTGTGACAGATATATCTAACATAACCCTACATCTTTGGGAGAAAAAAAATAAACACAAGGGAAAGTAGAAAGAACAAAGAAAGAATCAACAGCGAATAAACAATGTCTGGATGAGACAAAAAGATATCAGTTGTTTCTGACCTCCTCTGTCTAAATAATTTTCTTTCATTTTGTGAATATTGTATATGAAGTTATTATTTCTTTTTTTTTTATTTGGATCTCACTTTTTTTCTGAATAAAACCCAACTATAATTTTCAACTCAAATGCACCATGCGATTGAAAAGATATGCAGTGTGCTCTCCCGAGGAGACTTGCTTTGTTTTGTTTTTCTGTTTTCATTTCACCAAAAAAAGAAAAATAATTCAGAATGAAAGTTTCTGGTTGTGCTTTGTGTCCAGAAAAAGTACACCATTCAGAGTGGACAATTTATGCAATTCTCTTAGGATTGTTGCATCCCTCTCATAAACTAGACTGGTGAACTACTCTGTGACTGTGAGGAATCCGTTTCCATAGTCTTAAGTGGTTCACATTGTCGTATAACAGGATGTTCAGTGAATTTTATAGTCTTCAGTGCAATAATTCTTAGAATTATTATGGTCCACCAAATCACATATTCTCTGTAGAGAAGGTAGACTCAGAGGCTGTACAATTATATAATATAACTACAGTATGGTTTAAGTTGGAAATGAACTTTGGAGACAGCTAGTCCAAACCCCTGCTTGGAGCAAAGTCAATTAGAGCAGGTTTATCAGGAGCATATGCAGTCAAGTTCTGAATATCTCCAAGGACGGAGCCTCTACAACCTCTCTGAGCAACCTGTGACAGTACTCAGTCACCCTACCATAAAAAAAAAAAAAAAAAAGTCTTCTGTTGAAATGGAATTTCCTGTATTTCAATTTATTCACAATGACTGTCATCTTGTCACTAGGCGCCACTATGCACCTGTAACCCTGTACACACACCCATCAGGCACTTGCAAACATAGGTAAGGTCACCCTCAGCCTTCCTGTTGGCCCATTTTCCAGTTTGCCAAGGCCCCTCTGAATAGCAGCATGCCCCATCTGGTGTATCAACCAGCTGCAAATGTGTTGAGAGTGTTTGCTGTCACATTACCCAGGTCATTGGTGAAGTAATTCAAGACTACAGGTTCCAGTGTCAAACCCTGAGGTACACCAACAGTGACTGGCCTCCAGCTGGACTTTGTGCTGCTGACTACAGTCCATATCACCATCCATTGATCTTATCCATACTTCTTCCTTTTGTCTAGACAGATAATACTGAAGGCAGTATTGAAAACCTTACTAAAGTCAAGGTAAAATCATCCACTGCTTTTTCCTTGTCCATGGAGCCAGTAAGTTCTTTGCAGAAGACCATCAGGTTAGTCAGGCATAAGCTGACCTTCAAAAATCCATGGTGGCCATTCCCAATCATCTTTCTGTCCTTCATTGTATTAGTCTGATTTTTCGAAAATGGTTTTCTCCATGACTTTTCCTGGGTTTGAGATCAGGTCGACTGGCTTGTAGTTCCCTGGATCTTCCTCCTTGCCACTTCAAAGAGAGGAAAGAAGTGACATTTCATTTCTTCCAGTCCTGGGAACTTTCCCCAATTACCATGAAGTTTCAAAGACTATGGAGAGAGGTGTTAAGGATATTAAGAGCATTGCTGCCTTCTCCAGCAGCTTTAGGGACCAGGACCTCTATGACCCAACTGTTGTCCCCAGCCCAGGGCCCGGGGACCTGGGGTCTCTGCCCATGCTGAGGGGCATGCCTGCTGCTTTCCCCTTTGCAGCTTCAACTGGAAGTGAAGCTAAGCACCTATCCCAGAGACAGATAGACAGACAAACACATACAGACACACACATACACACACAGAGGACATTGGCATGGCCAGTCACACAGCCTGCCACAGACAAGGTGTTGCCTTCAACAGCACCCACACACAGGACTCACACCAGATGCAAGCCCAGACAGCCACGTCCCCTCCTCCTCCTCCTGGGCTGGCAGAGGCAGAAGGTCATTAGTGCTGCACACATGACACTCTCCAGGGTCACAAGAACACACACTTTTGTGGATCCCCTGAGCACTGGCCTCTCTGCCTGCCTGGCCCCCCTGCCCAGATCCTGGCCCCTTTTACCCACCCTGATGGCCCCCCAACTCATCGGCTGGTTCATCTCAATGCTTGCTGCAAGCATGCAGCGCTCGCATACTTGTCCCACAGGCATCTCCACTTACAGATCTCCCTAAATATGAGCATGGACCCTTCACCCACATGACAACCCAACTCAGATCCAAAGCCCCTCTACTCACTGGCTTGTCCAGATTGGAATTGCTAGTGAACACACACCCCACACACACCCTGTTTGGGGAAGATACAGACACATGCCCACAGCATCCGGCACCAGGCACATGG
The DNA here is from genome assembly GCF_000687185.1 of Egretta garzetta. Classification (NCBI taxonomy): domain Eukaryota; kingdom Metazoa; phylum Chordata; class Aves; order Pelecaniformes; family Ardeidae; genus Egretta; species Egretta garzetta. The sequence continues at coordinate 1,087,917 of NW_009258305.1, read as the reverse complement.
GCAGTGGCCCACAGTCCTGCTCCAGCTGTGTGCATGTTCAGACACAGTTTCTATAGTCTCCCTGCACCACCTGACTCTGCCTTCACCCCTTGCATGCATCCTGATATTGTCAGGAGCTGCTTGTTCATCCATTCAAGTTTCCTGCCACGTCTGCTTGACATCCTGCTCACTTGGATGGAGCATTCTTGAGCTTGGAGATGGCAATCTTTAAAAATCAACCAGCCCTCCAGGATCACCCCTCTCTCCAGGACTCTCTCCCCTGAGACTCTTCCAAGCCGATCTCTGAAGAGGCCAAAGTTTACTCTCCTGAAGGCCAGGGTTGTGAACCTACTAGTTGCCTTGCTTTCTCCTGTCAGGATCCTGAACAATACCATCTCACAGTTAGACCAGCCAAGGCTGACCCTAAACAGTTATTCCTTATTTGTAACTAAGGTTTAGTAGAGCATCACCCACCAGTGGTTCCTCAATCACCTGTGTCACTAAGTTGCTATCTATGCGCTCCAGAAGTCTCCTGGGTTGTTTGTGCCCTGGTGTGTTGTCCTTCTATCAGATATGGATGTGGTTCAAGTCCCTTGTGAGCACCAGGGTCTGCGAACATGAGGATTCTTCCAGTTGTCTGGTTTCAACTACTTCTTCCTTATCATGTGATCTGTTGCAGACACTCACAACATTATCACCCATGCTGGTCTTCCAGTAATCCTGACCCATAAGCTCTTAGATGGCTCCTCATGAGACCCCAGACAGAGCTTCATGCATTCATGCTGCTCTCTCACAGAAATTGCAACTCCCCTGCTTCACCATCCCAGTCTGTCTTTCCAAAAGAGCATATCCACTGCAGCACTCTAGTTGTGTAAGCTATCTCACCATGTTTCTGTCATCCAAGTGAGATCAGAGCCCTGCAACTGCAGGCAGATGTCTAGTTCCTCCTGTTTGTTCCCTGTGTGCATGGATTAATATTTGGGCACAATATACAGTTGTGCGCATTTTCCAGAGAAGGTATGAGAGCTTCCCACATGATGCTGTCCTATAGATCTTTCTTTATTTGTGTGCATACACTTAAGGTGAGCCCTTTTCAGCCCTCTTTTGTTGATTACGGGGTTCCTCGTTTTTCTTTCACCTTGAGCAATTTGCTTGGCATTAAAATATGCAGCAAAGTAAATATAGCAGAAGGCATGTCACAGTAATTCTGTGGGTAGTGAAGTATTTACTTAGCTATAACATTAGCACTGTGGAAATAAAAATGAAGAGAAGATAGTGGGGAAGGCATGATCAATGAAAACTGGGTACAAATGTTTGGAAAGGATCAAGGGCAAAACAAAAGAACACATCCAAATATTTAGCCACTCATCAAAAACTAGAGGAGGACCCTAGTGTTGCTCAAATTGTTCCAGTCACCTAAAGCCTTGCCCTGGGCTCTGTCACCACTGTGCTTCTCACTCCAACAGGACAGACACAGGACAGACAAACAGTCAGACTGTTAGTTTCCACAAAGTGAAATCATGTAGGTCTAGAGTAGGAGTTTATTCTTTCTGAGCCATATTTTATTCCTTTTTTTTTGATTAAGAGTTCATGCTTCAGCAGATGTTACATTATTTTTTTATTTTATTTTTTTAACTGCCTGTAATCTCTGTATCACTTTGACCCAGATCACTGTGTTCAGATCACGAATGACTAGCTTTTCTGCTTCATCTTCCTGTTCTGTTCTGGCCTTAGACCTTCAATATAGTTCATGCTGCATGATAATTTGTTAGTATGTGAGAAGCCAGAGATAAACTATGTCTGTGACAAATGCTGTGTAGTGGAGTATTACCTTATTACCAGGCAGTTGATGTCACAAACAAGAATGAAAAACTTTCTTTGAGCAAACTGGAAACACTTATGGCTTCTTTATGGTTTTATTATGAACTCTGAGAGTGTCAGACCTGACTTATTATTCTGGACTTTAGAAAAACTACCTGCAGCTGCAATATCATAGGTTAGCCAAAAATTAAAGGCAGCATTTTAAATCATTCAGCTCTGACTGAGCCTGTAAAACAGCTATGCTGGATGTGTAGCACAATTACTCCACAGCTATGCAGCTATGCTACCTGGATCTTTTCACTGCTGGGCTGTCTAACCTAAGCATTTAGATGTAATACTTCGGACAGACAATTTGCATTCAAACAACAACAACAACAAAAACAACAACCAAAAGTTAGGTTTCTAAACTGTACCAATCTAGGCCCTTTTGTACCTACTGGAGAGAGAGGTGACTCTAGTGGGAAACACATTTAAAATAGTGAGATTGGCCAGGCAATTCAACTTCATTGATGTTGAAAATAATCTAGTCAAATAACTTAGACTAGATGCTTCACTTTAAATTGATCAAAACTGGGGTAAGGTCAATCCTAGCCTCAGTGTCTGGATCTCATGCTGTATTTCACATAACATACTGTTGTCACCCTCACAGTCTAGGTAGATCTGTGCCTTATGATGAATGGGAGTTGTCTGTGTGGCTTCAGAGCTAAGTGTGCGGTTTCTCATGTGATATCTCAGGAAATATTTTATCATTTCTCAGTGATGGTGTTGTAAATTCTATTAAAAATTAGATGCACAAGTGAATTTACCCAAGGACAGTTTTGAAGAAAGGCAACTTATCTACTAGTATACTGGTATATCTATGTTTTGTTTCCAGAAAGGATTGTCAACATTTACCTGAATCACAATTGATTCTTACATACACAATGAACTTCATGCAAACTAATATATCCTGAAAAATCGTCTGTCTGCAAAAAAAGTTTCAATGCAAAGTTCAGATGGACTTGTCTAAACACTGATATCTGTTTTTTATCTTTTTTTGCTATTTGTTCTTCTGGGCTCACAGAGGCATTGGATTCACTTGAATTTGAAACATACTAAATTCCCAATTGTTGAAAAAATCTGTATCAGAGGTTGCAAAAGTAGTACTATAAACAGTAGTAATTTATTTGTTTGGTTTTTAACCTAAAAGGTTATCTAGTATTCTACTGCTAAAACCAGTGGAGGATATATAACTGAAGCAGATAGTAGAATACAGAATTGTATACTAACCCTCCTATTATTCTATCCTTAAATTGGAGAGATAAAGACTTGATCAATGGACTATATGATGCATAAGGAATTGGCTACATGGCTGCATCAAAAGAGTTGCAGTCAACAGTTCAATATTCAAGTGGAAATGAGCAACAAGATGCATCCCTCAGCTGTCTGTATTGGGACAAATACTGTTCAATATCTTTATTAATGATATAGACAGAGGGATTGGGTGTACTCTCAGGAATACTGCAGACAACACCAAGCTGACTGGTGCAGCTGATACGCTAGAGGGAAGGGATGCCATCCAGAGGGACCTTGACAGGCTACAGAGGTAGGCCCATGTGAAGCTCATGAGATTCAACAAGGCCAAGTGCGAGGTCCTGCACTTGGGTCAAGGCAACACCCAGTTTCAATACAGGGATATTGTGGGATGAAGGCATTGAAAGCAACCCTGCAGAGAAGGTCTTGGGATTACTGGTGGATAAAAAGCTGGAAATGAGTTGACAATGTTCAATCACAGCCCAGAACGCCAACCATATCCTGGGCTGCCTCAAAAGAAGCATGGCCATCAGGTCGAGGGAGGTGATTCTCCCCCTCTAGTCTATTCTTGTGAGACCTCACCTGGAGTACTGCATCCAGTTCTGGGGCCTCCAGCACAAGAAAGACACAGACCTGTTAGAGCAGGTCTAGAGGAAGGCCATGAAAATAATCAGAGAGATGGAACACCTCTCCTGTGAAGAAAGGCTGACAGAGTTAGGGTTGTTCAGCCTGTAGAAGAGAAGGCTCCAGGGAGACCTTATTGTGGCCTTACAATATTTAAAGGGGGCTTATAAGAAAGTTGAATGGAGAAGCACTTTTTACTAGGGCCTGTAGTGACTGGAAAAGGTCAACAGTTAAAAAGTGAAAGAGGGTAAGTTTAGATTAGATATGAGGAAGCTATTTCTTACAACCAGGGTGGTGAGACACTGGAACAGGTTGTACAGAGAAGGTGTGGATGTCACATCATTGGAATTTTTCAAGGTCAGTTTGGGTGGGACTTTGAGCAACCTGATGTTGTGAAAGATGCTCATGGCAGAGAGATTGGACTCGATGACCTTTAAAGACCCCTTCCAACCCAAATCATTTTATGATTTCATAATTCTATGATCAACTGCATTCAATTTGCTGAAAACATCTTATTTTGCATTGTGTATGTATTGGGTTTGCATGGCAAGGTTTTGGTAGCAGGGATCTACAGGGGTGGTTTCTCTGAGAAGATGCCAGAAGCTTCTCCCATGTCTGATAGAGCAAGCTCCAGACGTCTCCAAGATGGAACTGCCACTAGCCAATGCTGAGCCAATCAGCACAAAGATGGTAGCTCCTCTGTCACAACATCTTAGAATAAGAGGAAATGGCCTCAAGTTGAGCCAGAGGAGGTTTAGCTTAGATATTAGGAAAAATTTCTTCAAGGGAAATGTTGTAAAACATTAGAACAGGCTGCTCAGGGAAGTGGTTGAGTCTCCAGCCCTGGAGATACTTAAAAAATGTGCAGAGGTGGTGCTTAGGGACATGTTTTAGTGGTGGACTTGGAAGTGTTAGGTTAAAGGTTGGACTTGATGATCTTAAAGTTCTTTTCCAACCTAAATGATTCTATGTGTCTATGATTCTATATTTAAGGGGGTGAGGGGGGCAGGCAGCGGGGCAGGGAACTGCTGACCAACAGAAGACGGAGAGAGGATTGAGAATATGTGAGAGAAACAAGCATGTAGACACTAAGGTCAGTGAAGAAGGAAGGTGAAGAGGTGCTCCAGGTGCCAGAGCAAATATCCATCTGCAGGCCATGGAAGACCCCACACCAGAGCAGGTGGATGCTCCTGAAGGAGGCTGTGACCTCCTTCTGGAGCAGACTTCTGGCAGGACCTCTGACCCCATAAAGAGAGGAGCCCATGCTGGAGCAGGTGTGCTGGCAGGACTTGTGGCCCTGTGGGGGACATACACTGGAGCAGTCTGTTCCTGAAAGACTGAGCACCGTGGAAATGACCCATGCTGAAGCAGTTTGTGAAGAACTGCAGCCTGTGGGAAGGACTCACATTGGAGAAGTTTGTGGAGGACTGTCTCCTGCGGGAAGGACCCCACGCTGGATCAGGGGAAGTGTGTGAGGAGGAAGGAGCAGCAGAGACAATGTGTGATTAACTGACCACAACCTCCACTGCTTGTTCCCCTGTGCTGCTTTGGGGATGGAAGAGGTAGAAAATTCAGGAATGAAGTTGAACCTGGGAAGAAAGGAGGGGTGGGAGGGAAGGTATTTTAAGGTTTTTTCTTATTACTGGTTATCCTACTCTGGCATTAATTGGCAATAAATGAAATTAATTTCCCCAGGTTGAGCCTGTTTTACCCATCATGGTAATTCCTGAGTGATCTCCCTGTCCTTATCTCAACCCATGAGGCTTTCATCATATTTTTTCTCCCTCTTCCAGTTGAAGAGGGGGAGTGATAGAGTGGCTCTGGTGAGCACCTGGCAGCCAGCCAAGGTTAACTCACCACAGAGTTTTACTTGAGGAAGTTTATATTGAAACAAGCTAAAAGAAATTAATAATTAATAGCAGTAGAAGGATAATTAGTAAATGACATATGTGATTTGTGGAAATTAAGCAAACTACAAAGGTATAGAGGAAAAAAGAGTAAAAGAGTTCACAAAGTCATTCTTCCATTGCAGTTTTGTAGCCTACTTATTAAATGCTTTAGGGAATCCTCTTAAAAGAGTGTCATGTAACTAGGAAAATTAGCATTAAATTTGGAGAGACTTCTCATCTAAAAGTGCCTTTTATTATGTGTACATAACAGGGAAAGGTCAGGAGTACTGAGGGAGACTGGGTGTCTTGGAAAATGGAGCAGTTATTGTTGCATCTGGATGAATGAATAGAAAAATTATGTGGAATTAATGAGAAGAAATAGACAGAAGACAGATGTAAAAAGCAATAATTAAAAAAAAATACTTTTGTGTGTACTTTGTTTTGTCCAGCATTTTTGTCATCTGCTAGAATCTCTAGCAACATGATGGAGTGAAGAACCTCTCCCTTAAAACAAGTCAAAGTCTCCAGCAAACATAATTTTCCATTAAAAAGACCAGATACATAGCAATGAAAGATTTTTTTTTCTAAGAATTTAACAATATTTATAATTTCTATATACTACCTTTCACCTCCAGATTTATATCTGAGAAAACATTGTCCTAAAACAGTGTGAAGGCCAGTGAGAAGAAACCATACCTCAACTCAATCACACAGAATAAGGATTGAAACATTCTGCTTGAATGTCTGTCCAGCCAAATCACTGCCTATTCAAAACTAGCAAAACTATTCAAAACTATTGAAAAAATAAATAGAAGAATAAGGTGATGTGGAGGATGCTTGGTAGGGATATATTTTATATATAGAAGTTTATTGAAACTTCTGAGAGCAGAGAACACACTAGCACACACCATGAGGATGCCACAAGTTATCACATTTACAAAATCAATGTGAAAACAGTTATTTTGCACATTCTTTTACTGTGTAAGAGAAGCAATAAATGAGAGATCTTTTTATAACCTACAATCCAGTATAAGTAATTCTTTTAGGAGTTTAGAAACCTTGGAAAAGAAGCAGAAAAAGAAACCAAATAACAATAACATTCATAAATACCTGAAAGAAGTATTCAGAGGACAAAATATAGTACAATTAAAAACTTAATGACAGGAATAGCCATTTAATTGCATGTTGTTCTAAGATTTGACATGCATGAGAGCTGCTGTGTGGCACAGAGAGAGAATCACATGTAAAAGAGTTAGTATAAAATATGAAATAAACCTCTTTTTGGTAGTCCAAACTGTCAGGTTCAATATTTCAACACTACATGGTGGAGGAGGTAGGAGACATTTATCATTCACTGCTCAGTAATAAACATGGCAAGACAAAGAACCCCCCAAGAAAGCTCTTATAGTTTGAATTGTCGTAGTTGTTATAGGAAAGAATGATGTGTAGCATTTCTCTTCAGACAAGTAATAGGAGCACGTTGGACAGTGGTCATTTTTTATGTTCATCTGTACCGAGTACCATTCACATGCTAGTTCAGAGACATAATGGTAACTATTGTGTGTAAGAAAATACTCAGCAGTATCCATATATGGTCTTAGTTTAAGCCTAAGAACCAGGTCAGAGCAAATCTTGATGGAGGTCTTATAGTATCTTTAGGGAGGAGTAAATCACAGAATCACAGAATCGCAAGGGTTGGAAGGGAGCTCGGGAGATCATCTAGTCCAACCCCCCTGCTAAAGCAGGCTCTCCTAGAGCATGCTACACAGGACTTCATCCAGGCCGGCCTTGAATACCTCCAGAGAAGGAGACTCCACAACCTCCCTGGGCAGCCTGTTCCAGTGCTCTGTCACCCTCGAAGTAAAGAAGTTTTTCCTCTTATTCAACTGAAACCTCTTATGTTTCAGTTTGCACCCATTGCCCCTAGTCCTGTCGCAGGACACCACTGCAAACAGACTGCTTCCATCCTCATGACTTCCGCCCTTAAGATATTTGTATGTGTTGATAAGGTCTCCTCTCAGTCTGCTCTTCTTCAGGCTGAACAAGCCCACCTCTCTCAGCCTTTCCTCATAGGGGAGATGCTCCAGTCCCTTTAGCATCCTAGTTGCCCTCCTCTGGACTCTTTCTAGGAGTTCCTCATCTTTCTTGAACTGGGGAGCCCAGAACTGGACACAGTACTCCAGGTGGGGTCTCACCAGGGCAGAGTAGAGGGGGAGGATAACCTCCCTCAACCTGCTGGCCACACTCCTCTTAATGCACCCCAGGATACCATTGGCCTTCTTGGCAACAATAAATAAAGGCAATCTTTTTTTTTTTTTTTTTTGATTAAGTGTTTCCGGGACATCCTGAATAATATTATTTGTTAGAACCCCTGTTATCATCTATATGATCATAGAAAATGCCTGACTGACCTTTCTTTCTTGTATTTGTCCTACCTTTTCAAAGATTCACACTGTTCCTATCTATGACGCCTCTGGCAAAATGTACCAGAAGCAAATTTTGCAGGTGCTACACGTGAAGAATGATTCACGTTTGTTTTAAGCTTCAATCATGTAATACCTTCTTGCACTGTGTGACATAAAATACACTGATTTCTGGTTCACGTTCTATATAAAGTTCCTGTATAAGCATTTATCATGTATGCCTCAAATATCTGTTATTTAATCTGAAAGAATCCTCTTCACTTGAAGAATGATCAGCAAAATGTTGTTTGTTGCTACACTTTTCTTAATTTTTTTTTGTATTATTTTCTCCTTTTATTACTGAAGTGGCCAAAATCATACATAATCAAGACAGAGGTGATACATGGATTTTTTGGTTGTATAATAATATTTTTTGTTTTGTTTGCTATCCATTCCATAATAATTTCTAATATTCTGTTTGTCTCCTTGGTTACCACTTCACAGTTAAGTAATGTTGCAAAATAACTGGGTACTCAACCTCTTTTCTGTGTTGCCAACATTTTAAAATGGCAGTCATAAGTATACATTAGAAACAAGGGGATAAAAAGATTTGCATTATTTCCTGAGAATTAATCTGTAGCTTTCATAGGACTGCTTTTTTTTTTAACAGTCTTAGCCTGATCCAGCGCTTACAAATAGTAGGAATATGCTGTAGAAGTTGGGGTTTTTTTTCCAATATTTTAAATAAACGCTAAACTGAAAAAAAAAATAAATTAAAGCTTCAAATTTTAATTTGCACTGCAACTGAGATTTTTCTTTCAGCTAAATAACGAGTGAAGTAATTTCTTATCTACAAAAACATATATCTGTGGTCCACAGCTGGGATAATATTAGTTTCCCCAGGATCTGGTTAGATAGTGTGAAAATATTTAAATATGTTGCCATGTATAATGTAATGTAACAAGAATAAAAAGTATTTTTCTGAAATAGAAAAGAGAAGCAAGATCCAATCTAATATGAACACCTAACCTGCATGAAAGCTGTAGCTATCTTTTGAAATTTTATTGCTTTTAAGTTTCCTTGATCTTCACTATTTAATCAGTTAAAACATTTTAAAAAATCACAGGGAGGGAGGATTCTATTCTCCTGACATTCTTACCTAAATTAATCAGAGACTTTTCTTTTGGACACTTACAAAGGTATCTACCCTTTCTGTTGACTATATAGGCAATTTAGAGTATAAATGATTTCTTAGTTTTAAGTATTTGTTAACAATGTAAGTCATGGATCAACTCTTATTTGTTTAGGCCCATTTAGCACAGTGGAAATAGATACAGTACCCCAGAAAGTAAGTTTAAGATGAGAATGGCCTTTATTCTATTTAAATATAAACACCCATGTTAAAATGCTTATAGTTCATCCTACTTATCTTAGATACAATTATTATTATTTCTTATAGGAAAAGAATGAAATAGGTGAATTTCTTTTTTCCCTAAGTTCCTTTATCAAATAGAGAGATCCAAGTAAACTACAGCTATGGATTTCTTTTTAGGCACTTATTGTGTGATGAAAGAGATCCTACTACTAAGCATATGTGAAAACAAGTTCCTATTTCCAAAGCTTAAACATTTAAAGATGGGTAGTCTCAACTACTTGCTTAGCTTTAGATTTTATTTTATTTTTCTATGTGCTAGGAAAATAAATAGATCTCTCTACATCAATTGGTGCCACTTCATGTCATTTGACTTCCTCTGTGAGATAGTTGTGATAAGCAGTTACAGAGAAATTAAAACTGTGTGAAGATAATTCTACTGTAGCTTAGGATATCTGGTACAGTAGGCAGACAAAACTTAGGCACAAGCTAGGCAGACCAGAATGTTTATTTCTACTTTTAAAAAAAGCTTCTTACAAAATTATGCATTCAGTTATATTGCATGCAGCAAAATTTGCATATTTAAGCATCATCTACTAGCACTGAAGGTCTTTTTCTAGCTAACACTATGTTTCTTAAAGACTGGAATTTGTTTAGGAATTTGCATTAAGCATAACAAAATTGATAACCATAAAAGTGCCTTCATGTTTGCGTTTATGTACCTGTTTGTTAGGACAATTAACAAGCTTTAGGTCCATAACTCTGATTCTGTAAAAGATTACCTTGCTCAAACAGAACATAGCTTTCACATATGAACATGCTAGTTTGTTCAGAGTCACAGGTTGCCATGGATTTTACAAGAGCATTTCTTTGGGCAGTTATACAAAAGAATGATTACTGCCACAGTGCTTTTAGTGCACAGATCCACTCCTTTCCCATCTGATTTGTACTTCATGACTTTGCATATCTGCTACTGACCTTTTCAGAAAACAGTGGAAAACTGGTTGCAAGGTTATTACATTCACTGATTTATTTTGACTGTGTCCTGGGTTATAGTTCCTGTGTGCAACAAAAATCTAAATTAATTATGATCTCTCCTTACTTGTTTCTCTTTAACATTACAAGTAAATATGGAGTAAGATTACATTCCTTTCAAAAAAAACCATATTACTTTTCACTAAGTACTGATCTTTTGGAGTTTGCTTGTTTCATAGAAATAAACATATTAAGTCACTGATATAAACACTGATTTCTGCTTCCCTATGCTTGAATACTATATCACCCTTTACTGTATTTTACAGTTCTTACAGTAAATACAGCGCTCTGTTTAACAGAAGTTTACTAGGAAATTTACATATAAATAAAAAGACAAATTTCTTACCATTAATATTGGGAAAATTTTAAAAATGTGTTATTTTTAATGTTTAGAGACACTGTTAAGTAATTTCAAATTTACTACCATAGCAATCAGCTTTCCCTTCCAGCTGACTTCTTTAGATGAGGGCTGGATATTTGTAATTTTCCTAGGAATAGTCCAGCTTATATTAGAAAATGTTCATGGAAGTACAGAGCATAAATCATAGGAGAATACATTCCATAGGTCCCACTGAGATTTTGGGAAAGCACAAAGTACATCATTAGCAGTGCACCAATCGGGCAGAAGTAATAAAACCAGAAAAACAAAAATTAAAAAGAAGATGATTAATAACAAAGGCCTGAACTCTATGAAGACCTGAACAGGACAAAAAAGATCATTTTAGCTAAATTTTGCATGGATCGGTGTGCATACAATAGCAGCTAAGAGGGACAAAATAAATAAAAAGGCTGAGGAAAATGCTAATCAAAGATTTGACTGGTGTCCTGGCAATGGTGCTATACAGCAAAAAGGTTCTGAGAAAAAAAATGAACTTCAAAATTAAACAGCATTCTTATTAGGCAGAAATGAGGAGACTGATAAATTGAATTATCTAAGAGTGAAAAGAGACACTTGGTCGAATATCCAAGGCAAAAATAATTGAGAAGTAAAGTTACGAGGAACCTAAAGCCTCTCCGAAAACTGAGTGAATCTCCCTGCTGATGTTGCCCCAGCCCCTGGCAAAAAAAATTATTCAGTGCAAGCTGCATTGTGAAGGTACACCCTTCATGCAAGCTTAGCCTTTGTTTCTTTTTAACAAAACCCTGAGAAAGTGAAATTTAGCCTTTGGTATATTTGACCCTTCACAATCAACAGCTACAGTGGATTTAGACATTGTCCTTGATGTGGCTTTAAATAGGCACAGTAAAAGAATATAAATTTTATTTTTATTCACTTTTATCCAGATTAAATTAGATATGATAAGAGTATAATATCAAAGCCTAAAACACAATGGCAAGCATGTGCATCACTGGTATAATACAGACCTTATTCAAATGTTTTTGAAGTCAATGGAAGTCTTATCATTGACCTTAACCATTTTGTAAACTGCCCCCAGATTATTATTTTCTTAACATTATTTAATGAGGTGTTCAAAAGACATATGAAAGCTGTCAGTGGTTTATCCACACATATTAGAATGACCTCACACAGGAAATTAAATTGAATTAATTAAAGCTGTGGTATTATTGTCAAGGATTTGTGTTCTCTGCAACAGCCACAATAATCTGATGGAGCTTGTCATAAATAGGCAACTGATGTTGGGTCTGTGGCTAGTAACTGTCAGCAAACTAAAAATAAGACCTGCAAATATTGCTGTCAGATCCATTACATCTTGCATATGTTAGTATAAACAACATGATAGGCTAAAATTTTTGCTCCATATTTGCAGCAGTCAGCATAATAATGAGAGAGAGAGAGCATGTCAATTCACTGGCTAAGATGCTTACTCACTCCAAAAAGGTGTTATGACACAACAAACCCAGAAAATATAGATTCTCATCAATATTTTTATTTATCGACAACAAATAACAAGTACTTAAACACTTACATGTTGCACAACAAGACAAATTCCTGCATGTCTGTTTCGTTGGTTAAAGAGTAACTTCCCAGTTTGTTGGCCCCATTTGCAGAAGGAACAGGAAACCTTGCAATCAGAAAGGAGGATTTACTATATTATTCTTTAAGGGGACTTCTGCAAACAAGTTGTTCCCAAGGTTGTCTGTCCAGTGACAGCCTTTGTCTGTGCTTCCCACTACTGCTGTGGGTATGGAGGGCAGTAGCAGGGCTGCACAGCTCCTCTGCAGGCCAGCAGCCCTCCCTTCAGGCTTAGAGTAACAGGGCAGTGACTGCCCTAACTGAGAAACCCTTATTTCTATGGCACTATATTTGCACGCTCAAATTTCTGTGTTACAGCCTCTTACTGTTTCTTGCTGAGATGGGTTTTTGAGGGGGTTTGCATTCCTTTGCCAAGTCACAGGTCAGCAGATACCCTGCCCCCATCCCAAACCTATTTCTGTGTCACTGTTCTTTGTGCCACTGCAGAAGGAAAAGGGGTTCCTCTGGTGGAGCTCTTGTGTGACTGAATGTAGCAAATCAATGGGAAACGGCAACAATTCAATACAGATTTTTTTATGGTATTAATATACTTGAATAGATAACATCCAGCTCTTTTTTCAGAGATGAAATACACCTCAAAGTTATCAATACTTCTCCTCTTATAGAGTGTTGAAAACATATGTGATTGAATGTATTTATTGGTGTTCATACTTAGAAGAATGCATTTTGCATAACTTATCCTTCATAGAAAAAAAGAAAAATAAAAAAATCATGTAAACAAGCCCAAATTCTTAGCTCCTTCTTCAGTGAATAAAACTTATTTTCCGTGAACACAGCATTTTACCTTTACTGCTTGAATCATACATTGCAAGATACAAAACAAATCAATGGAAAATCAAGAGAAATTACTTAATTGTTCTCCAGTGAAGTGCACTAATAAACAAAAATTCAAAATTTATAACAAGCTTTAATTTGTATTTACATTTTTATCTGTCTCCTGTTTGCATATTATTTCTGTACTAGAAGATTTTTTTTACATTATTTTCTTTTGTGTTTGTTTTTTTTTTCCCTTTTTCCTTCTCCATTATTTGGCATTGCTTTTTTTTTTCTTTTTCTTTTTCTTTTTCTTTTTCTTTTTCAACTAAGCTGCATAGCTTGTCTTCAGTGTTCCAAAATATTCTGTACACTGAAAGTTCATACGGAAGGAAAGGAAGGACAGAAGGAATATGCCTGTTTCTTTACATCATTGTTTTCTAGGAAAACGGTTTAAGTCTACTATATTCTTACAAAAGTATCTTGGCTTCATACAGTTAAAACCACTCAATATTTTGAAAAAAATATTTTTACAAGTCATTTTAGTCCTGTGAGTAACTAATTAGAAATAAACTGAAATCTTAATTTATGCTAAAGTGTTCTTATATAACTTACCTCTCAAAAACCTGCAAAAGGAAAGATATCCAAATAAAAATCTACAGAAAAATTAATCTCCTAAACCAAGCAAAATTAAAAATGGAAGAAATTTGTTCTCCATCTACCCGAGGTTTTGAAAACAAGATACCACAAATTTGTGGCAAGTTTTTTTGTTCCTTATCCATTTATTTATAAACACATTTTGTGTGCCAGTGTAATACAGAACTGTGCATTGGTACTAATATTATTTGGATGAGGTATTAATATGATAGAAATCATTCCTGGAACCTAGTGTTTATGGAAAAGAGAATCATTAGAAGTTATCATTAATAAATTTTTAATGTATGCATGAGCTTTACTCCTTGTAGTGCTCTCTTTTATCCCTATGAAGTCCTCCTTTGTCTGATATCCCTGAGTTTGTCCTCCAGGAGCTGAAGAGTGCTAAGGATTACAAGGAATTATATTACCTGTAACATGTCTTAGTGTCAGCCTATCTTTCCTCACAAACACATGTTCAAATACATGCCTTTCGTGTTTTCAGAAAAGAAAGGGATGTACAGAGTTAACCTGGTAAAAGTGCCATAAAACTGTTTTTGGCATGGACCATTTTGCCTCTACACTCTACTGGCACTACAAATAAATTTCAGACAAACACCATTTGAATAGTTGAAGTGGGAAACAACAGGATGGAGAGAACTGGTTTCACAATTTCCACCTCAAGTTTTGGTTTTGTGGTTGTTTTTAAATATTCAGATTTAACTTTCTGAATGCTCAGTCTGATGAGGGTTTGAATATCTGTATCTGATGATGTTGCACAGCATATGGTGAAATAATGGAAGCACAGGTATGTCATGCAGGATCCTCAGGGACTGAGTAGACTATTAAAACAATGCTATGCTCCAGGTTTCTCTCTTTCATCACTAAAAGACCAACATAGTTCTGACTTTAAGTTCTAGCTCCACAGTTGCCTTCACCTCAGTATTTAAAAAATTCAGTGTTCTTTCTGGATTCAGAATGCCATATAGCCTGAGACCAAACTCCCATACAGATGTGACATATTCACCATGGTTCAGGTGAGGTGTCACTGATTTAACTCAATCTTCCAGTTCTCATGTTTATGGCTGTTATCACTGAGCTCTGGTTTATCAGCAGACATACTGTAGATGTGTGAAACCTGCTACATTCCTTGACGTTCCCAGAAAATTGTTTTATCACTACGTAGAATAAAAGGCAACTCCTTTCTTATATATATCTTTGGAGACTTCTCATAAAAGTTTTTCTTCCTATCTCTCTCTCTGAGAACAGACTAATTCCGAGGAAAATCTGTATTTCTTCCTTGTACAACAACATTCCTTAGAAGGTTAGAAACAAAATGAAAGCTTCAAGTGAACACATGAACAGGCAAACTTCATTGAAAAAGTTCTCTCTAATACCTTTTCCTTGTTTTCTTCAGGAACTAGATCAATGGCAGATGTCAGAAAACTAATCTTGGAGAAAATAATTAAGAATAGATGTTTTTTTCTTACATTCCATCTAGTTTATATATTCTGTCTTAGTGAACTGACTTACATATCCTGTAATGTATCTCAACATTTTTTCATTGACTTAATATTGCATTTTCATCACCTCTTCACTAATAGCATCTGAAAGGCTACAATGTTGTCAGAACTCAACTTTGCAAATATCTCACAGTGTTTGGAATTAACACATCCTGACCTCATAAATGTTAAAACAGAATGTTTCATGATTAAACACCCACTTTATACATGTTTTAATCTAACAGGTTAACGCATTACAAGGTTTATTGCTTTATTATACCATTAGCCCCCCAGAAAAAAAATCAACATCACATGTACTACCCTACACTCTTTTTTTCCTCTCTTGCAAATAACAACACTTTTAATTAGCTAGGCTTCTCAGGAGCTTAGTTGCTTTCTGCTTACATAATTACCAGACCTTAATATAGACAAGAATTTTCATCCTATAATTGTTAGGTTTATAGTAGAGTACTGTAGAATAGTGCACAAAATTACCTTTTCCCTCCCAGATATCAATCTGAAGCTTGATAATTTTTCTCTTTTTTTATCTAGATCACTGGAGAGTCCTCAGGACTCCATATGTTACTTGATAACTGCCAACATAATGTCAAAGATCATAACAAATTACCTAAACCAACTCTACAAAGAGCTTTACTGAGCATCTGAAAGTCAGCTAACGACAAATAAAGTCTGTATGCATTGCCTTTGGATCTTGGAGCTGTTACTTGAACATCTAGCTGTATAACTGCAGCTGGATTCTCTTACTCTGTCTTAAAAATAAAAATATTTTAATATTAAGGATAAGGTAACACTCTAAATAACAAGCACCACAAGCAGTAAAACAAATGAAGCGTACTCTCCCAGAACATTATATTTGGTAGCTGGATTCATGGGTGTCCAGTGACATATAAAGTTATCATGTCTTCTTTTGGGATTTTGGTGTCAGATATGTGGGGCTTATTATAGTCTCTGCTCAGTTAGGTGGTCTTTACTCTAGCAGGCCTACAATTTTCATGAAAGAAGAAGAAAATCACTGATATTAAAATCTCTGTTTCTTTGCCAATTTCTGTAAAACTGATTGATAGGAATTTCAATTTCTCTAGGAAATCCATTTAAAACCTGTGCTAAGTACAATATTTCTTAAAAAAAAAAAAGTGTAGCATGATACACAGATGGAATTAATATATCCTGCATTATACCCATACCTCCTGGTCCTGTTGGTAATGAAGAAGTTAACATATAATATCTTTTCATCAGTGCAGAGTGAAAGCAATAATAGACAGTCTTAACAGTGAAGGTTTCGGTAATCCATATAATAATTTTGACAGAGAATGTAGAGAGATACTGAAGGAATATGAGATGATTCTATCTCAATATTAGCATTGCTTATTCAGATCTAGTACAAAATAGCAGTTGGTTCCAACTCTCATAATTGAAATACCCACAGACAGGGAGATAAACTAATCTTTTTTTTTTTTCTTTCTTTCTTTAACCTTGGTGAATGTCAAGGGATATTTATGCTCTGCTGCAAACTCTTTAAAACTTTAAATTGTTTACTTTTTAATATTTTTTTATTTTATTTTATGTCTTCACATTGTTCAAATGGACAAACAAAACCCCCAAACATCCTGCTAAAAGGCTATGAGCACAGAATAGTAATAAGTGCATGTCAGACCACAGAATTAATTTAAAATATTTTTCTGAAGTTTTCATAAAAAATAAGCCTGTAACCATTGCATGTGCACTTACAAAGAGCTATGTTATTCCACTCCTAGTTTTGCATGTTTCTTTGAGTTTTGGGTTTGGTTTTTTTGCTGTTGTTTTGTATTGCATCAGGCTGAGATGGAGTTTATTTTCCTCATAGCAACCCTCATAGCGCTGTGCTTTCTATTGGTATGTAGAAAGGTGTTGATAACACACCCGTGTTTTAGCTACTGCTGAGCAGTGCTCGCACAGCATCAAGGCCGTGTCTCCGATATTCCACCACCACCACCAGTGGGCTGGGAGGGGACATAGCCAAGACACCTGACCCAAACTGACCAAAGGAATATTCCATACCATATGACATCAGTGTAGATATAAAAACTTAGGGAAAAGGAGGAAGAAGTGGAGGCATTCATCTTTGACGTTTTGTCTTCCGGAGCAACGGCTCTGTATATTGAAGCCCTGTTTCCTGGGAAGTGGCTGGACATCACCTGTTAATGGGAAGTAGGGAATAAAATCTTGTTTTCCTTTTGTTACTGCATGCAGCCTTTGCTTTTTATTAAACTGGATTTATCTTGACACATGAGGG
>NW_009258305.1:1054981-1070265 GCF_000687185.1 Egretta garzetta | reverse complement strand
CAGTGACACAGTGGCTTGGTGGCACCTGGCATCTGGCCAAGGTCAAACCATCACATATTAGTGGTTAAAATTTTTAATGACTCCTGTATATACTAGTCATTAAATTACTAATACACTAATGGTTTACAATTTAACATTTTTAAAAAAAATAAGTTATTTCAGTTCCTTCATCTATAAATATATGGGGGGGGGGGTATTATTAACTCAGGGGGAGGACGGAAGAAGGGAGAATTTGGCAAAAAGTAAGGAGATCTACATCTTCTGTCTTGTTTAAAAATAAAATAGAGGTTTAATTCAAATGAATTACTGTCAAATTAACAAAATAAGGAAATTAGAAACACTGAACATTAAATCGTTAGCCTTGTTCATCTGTGAGTTGTCAGTTGCAGTCATCTGGGACATTTTTTTTAAAACATACAAATAAAATCTGCTATCACGTTTAAGTTTTCATGAGCTAGGAATAAGAGCTTATGTTTTCTGAGACATATTACATAAACATAATGTGGTTTTTACATAAGTCCTTACTTGTCAGTGTCTAATGGAAAAAAAACTCCAGTTACTAGAAGTTTGGTATTTCTCAAGCCTTATAAGGTACAATGAATTCTGGTGGAGCAAAAAAATGCAAACTCTTTTCCCTGGAATGATGCAGAAAGCATGCTGAACCTCAGCACATGGGGAGTATCACTTCAGAGAGCATGGCAGGAAGCAGAAATCTGAGGACAGGAAAAAAGATAGGCCTGAAGGAGTAAACAGGAAATTACAGGTAAGGCTCAGTCTTAAAGAAGAACAATTAATTTCAAAAATGTAAGCTATGTTTTTTTTTTTTTCTTTTTTCTTGACTTGGATAAAGAAATTAAAGTCAGCTTTTCTCCCTCCCCTCTCCCTCCCTTGCACTATACTACTATCAAGGAAGAACTGTGTTTTAAGTATTTTGTTCTGCAGCAAAAATTCTAGCAGAAAAAATGTAAGAAATAATCTTTCATTTCATATTATCTGAATAGTGTAGAACGTCAGGTTTGTTTAACTCACATAGCAATAACTTTATGTTTCTTTGTTTAGGCTGATCATACCATCTGAAAACTTTCTAGGTCTTGTGCCTTATCATCTTCTATTCTTACAATTATTTAACTTTTAATAAGACTGATGGGACAATCATTCTTCATTAGGAAATAGAGGAATAGTCAAAATGAGTCAAAGTAAAGCCTGTTCACTCTTGTACCTGTCTGCTGATAGCAGATGTTACAGAATTTTGGAAGAGGAAGAAAGACAGAAACTTGTCATAACAAGTTGTGGAATAATTTTGTTGCCACAAAAGATTTTTGTTTCTTTACCTTTAATATTTCAGGCTGGTTTCTGCTTTATGCATGGTTGATTGACTGTAGTATTTTCACTCATTTCTTCTGTTTGTGCAAATTTACTGTTTTGCTTTTTAAAAAATATTATTTAAATGGAATTATCATTTCTGGAGTAAAAAGAGTGATCAGCTTTCCCTGGAATTTTATCCTCCAGAACACCACTTTATTCTCACCTATAGTCATTTTCCCAGTTTCTCAAACAACAAAAACAAAAAAATAAGTTAAAGGAACAATTACTTCTCATTCTTCAAGATGTAATCCATATATGCTTCTAAAGCATAGTTGGAAAAAAATGCATCACTGACATGCTATTATTCTAAATAGATACAGTTTCTTGTTTCCTGGTGAAGTCAAAAAATATTTTCTCATATAAGAACTGTTAATCATTAAATAATGTAAATAATCATGACAAGCTGGTACAAAGTGGTTATGTCAATGTGCATTAATTTTTGACATCAGTCCTCAGTCTTTTTTGCAGGGGTGAGGGAAGAGAAACTGTAAATTAAAAAAGACTGTAGGGCACAATTGCCTAGGAATGATAGAAAAGAGCCAAGAGGCTTTTACATCACCAATATTTGCTTTCTGTCCCTGTAGAAGCAAAAGAAGAAAAAATGAAAATATGTTTCTAGTTTATGCCCAGAATCAACTGCATTAGAAACCTTGCATTATTTTAACATGGCTTAGGAAGTTTGGCTTGTACAGAGAAGCAGCATGATCAAGCCATTGCAAAGCTGAGCGTTGTTACCTTACTGTATGTAGCCAAACCTCTTTTCTATGCTGCTTACCTCCATTGCAGATACTGGAAAAGGTCTGAGATTGTTCTTTTCTTACTACTCTCTAAATTCATTTAACAAAAGAGAAGGTGATAAAATCTGAAAAGTAGGTATTGTTTTTACTTCGTCAACTGACATTAAAAAATACATGGTGCATATGCCAAGTAAGTAAGAATAATTGTCTTAAGACGTAACTTCTAATATACCATTTAACCTCATTTTATGTTTCAAATGTGGAAATAAATTCATACTGTAAAAAAAAAAGATGAAGAAAACCACACACACAAAGAGAGGACATTGGCATGGCCAGTCACACAGCCTGCCACAGACAAGGTGCTGCCTTCAACAGCACCCATGTACAAGACTCACATCAGACACAAGCCCAGACAGCCACGTCCCCTCCTCCTCCTGGGCTGGCAGAGGCAGAAGGTCTCTGGTGCCGCACACACATGACAGTCTCCAGGTTCACAAGCGTATGTACATTCGTGGATCCCCCAAGAACTGGCATGACACCTACGCACACCTCACACCCTGGCCCAGATCCTGGCCCCTTTTACTTAGCCTGGCTTCCCCACAACTTGCCAGCTGGTCCAGCTTGAAGTTTGTTATTGAATACACATGCACACCCCATACACGCTGGGGAAGATAGAGACTCACACACCCCCAGCAGCCGGCACCAGGCACACAGGCTGTGGCCCATGGTCCCACTCCAGCTGTCAGCACTGAGCCCCTCACTCACATCCCTCACACTGGTCCCTCCCAGTAGCTGGTTTTGGGACATACTCCATTCCTTACCCAGTGGCTGGAGGTTGAAGACCCCTCACTGGCTCCAGTAGCTGACACCATAGGTCAGGGGCACCCACGCCTCCTGGTCTGACTCCAGTGGCTGGCACCAAATTTCACTCCCACACACTCAGGTCTCACCACCAGCTGGCACTGAGACCTTGCAGCACACACATGTGTGCACACGCGATAAAGAGTGAATTTATGCAGAGAGGCACTGAACAAAATATTTAATAGAAGGTATAAGAAGACAGGACAGACTGCAGTGATCAGACAAGTGTACTGACTGACGCCATTCTACACACAACTGACCCCTTCTATACACCTTTCTTTCTACCCCCTGACTTTGTTCCTCCCTGCTCCCCCCTTCCTCTGAACATTGTTCCATCAATTTGCACACTCCAATGAAATCAACATCCTGGACCCCCAGGTTGGTACCCTTATCAGCTGCAAAATCCATGCTGGCCCTCACTAAAGTGATTCCCATGGTTTGTTGATAACGCGTCAGTTCATGTAACTGACAGGGTTTCGTTGTCTCTGTTGTTGGTTGCCAGGTTTGTGTCTCTGTATACGCTGTTCATGCCCTCCCACTTCTCCATAACATGCCATCTTTACATGATCCTCAATCAGATGATCTTGCTGACATCATTCTTACACTCCACACACATCAGTTGATGTATCTGACCAAGTTTGTTTCTTGGTATTGTCTCCATTACTGGGTTTTTGACTCTGTTTTGCTTCCATCTTGTCCTTTTTATCCCATTTTGACAAGGTCCTTGATCAGATAACCTTAAGGGAGCAGCTGCTCTTTCCTTACATATACTCTTAAAAAAACACCTTTAAAATTATTTGTGTATTACTTTACACATATGCCCTGTCTCAATTCTTATGTAGGATGGCTTCACTGAGGGAGATGAGTTTTTTTGATAAAGACATCATTTCACTGACTGCGTAAAAAATATATGTACTGTATAACCACAAGCAAAACATTTTTTTAGTCAGCACCAACGCAATGACAGAGGTACAGCTTCCAGTGGACTTCATGCACTGGTCTGCTGGTTTTGTCTGGGATAGAGTTAATTTTCTTCATAGTAGCTAGTATAGGGCTAAGATTTGGATTTGTGATGAAAACAGTGTTGATAACTCAGGGATGTTTTCATCACTGCTGAGCAGTGCTTACACAGAGTCAAGGCCTTTCTGCTTCTCACACCACCAGCGAGTAGGCTGGGGATGCGCAAGTTGGGAGGGGACACAGCGGGGACATCGGACTCCAGCTGACCAAAGGGATATCCCACACCATGTGATGTCATGCTCAGCATATATATCGGGGGAACAATAAGGGGGGACATCCGGAGTGATGGCGTTTGTCTCCCCAAGTAACCATTACACGTGATGGAGCCCTGCTTTCCTGGAGATGGTTGAGCACCTGCCTGCCAATGAGAAGTAGTGAATTAATTCCTTGCTTTGCTTTGCTGGCATGGGCAGATTTGCTTTACCTATTAAATTTTCTTTATCTCAACCCATGAGTTTTCTCACATCTCCCCCATCCCACCAGGGGTAAGTGAGTGTGAGGCTGTGTGGTGCTTAGTTGCCAGCTGGAGTTAAACCATGACATCTGGGAAAACTGTCTACAATTTGATTGTTGCATATCACCATTCCCATGATATTTCATGTGCAGATGAAAAAGTAATTTCCAAGACTTCACCATTATTTTTCTTATAGTTATTTCAGATGACCAGAATAATGAATAAATGCTACAGAACCTGAGATTAGAAGGTAAATGATCAAGCACAACCACAACACCAAGGGAATGTTCACCGAAGTTTGATTTAGTCTAAAAGTCTAAGCAGCTCAGGAATTAGAATTGGTTGCTTCTCTGTCCGGGTATGAGAGTCCTCAACTAACGTTTATGAAATTCCAATATATTTATGAAGAGGAGGTCCATGACCCTAAGCACTATCTGTTTTATTTTAAACACCAATGCACATCAATACTATGAATTATTCAGCATATACTGAATTTAAAATGTGTGACTCAGGTAAGAATCCAAGATCATCATGTTTAAAATTCAGACAGAAGCAGTGCTTGAGGGCATTGTAAGAGAAAGGGATAACCTCTGGATTAATGAATGTATTACTAAGGATTTTATCATCATCCTTTTTTGTACATTCTGATCACAGGAGTATGATAAGTACTGAAGTCAAATAGGCTCAAGTCCAAGCCTTCTCATACATTAAGAAAAATTCAGAGGTTACATCTTTTGTGATCCATCTGTATGCTATTCAGAAAGATGATCAGTCCTCCTGTCTTCCTTCGAATTTAACATAATTAACAGTGACAGGTAGATCAATATGGTTAAAGCTCTCTCCTTCTCCCAGATTTTTTAGTTATAAGGACATTTAGAGACTTACAATTTGCAAGCAAAATGGCTCAAGAACTGTATTTGTTAAAATTATAAACAGCCACCATCAAACTCAATAGTCTTAATATAATTTAAAGACTCTAATATATCTAGCAAGTAGTTAAAATTATTTATAGTAACTTAGTCCATATTTGATACTTTTTCCCTCTCTTTTTTTTAATGTCTTCTTAAAAAAGCATTAATTGTCCTGGATTTTCAAAATGTAATAAGAGGTCAAACTTGGATGATAAACTTATTAAAATATCCTTGAATAGAATTTTTCTTTTACACCTACATTAAAAATCTTAATTGTCATTCAAATGTAAGCTTTCTTTTCATCACAAACTCAGAAAGCAAATAAAACAGAAATTAATTGTGCATTCAATCCTGATTTATATTTAGATAGTTGTCTAATAAATCATCATTGTCTCCTCTGGAACAATGTTTTCTAAATTGTGGCAGACTTCTTTGACATGATTACTGCGTCTCTGTTATTGTGGAAATATTTTTTTATATCCCAATGGATTTTCTAGTCACAATCTGAAGAAAATCTGATGGATAGTTACACTGCTTAAGAAACTTAAATTCTGAGACTAGTTTCCCTAGCAGAGAGTGAAAACTACGTATAAACTAACACACCAAGAACTGTTTCTGCATCGTACTGTGAACTGCTAAGGGTGCACAACAGTAATTTCTTTCCTTCTAAAAAAAAAAGAAGACATAAAACCACGATTCACTCCTATCCCTTTAGGCTTTGAGGAGAAAAGGAAAACAAATCCAAATCCCCATTGTGAAGAATCAGGGACCCAAAACTTGAGTTATGTGTCAGTAAGCATACTTGACGTGGTCAAGTTTATACTGAAAGACTTCAGAAGGGAACTTTACAGAACAAGATCCTTTGAAGCAACTTGGGGTGTTGGTGGGGAGTTATCCAGATTATCTGTTACTAATAAGGAACAAGTCTTTTAAGTATGGATTTTAGAGCACTCACTTAGGATGGGGAAATGTTCTGTGAGGACCAAAATACCAGAACCTTACTTCTCATTAATCCAGGGTAAGAATATTGTCAGAAAAGCTATTTCCCCTTCAGAAGTAGATCAATATGTTTTTCCACAAGAAAGATCATTGTTTCATGCCAAGAAAAGATGTACTCTGTGCATCTTAATATTTTGTCATGAAGCAGAATTCCTACTTTCAGGCCATCCAATAATTTTCCCTTGAATTTTATTTCAATACCGAACAAAGCTTTATCCCTTTCAGTGTTCCTGTTTGACAATAATAATCTCACTATGAGCATTCCGTTAGATCCCTGAATAAAAAAAAATCTCTGATTTTTCTCATAGTCCTTATGTATACTGAAATACTTTCAATGTATTTTTCATTCTTCATAAATGAAAACTGTCATTCAAAGTTTTATTACATTCTTCTTTTTTTTTATTTGACTCTTTTTCTAAAGGATATAGATAAGGATGATAGCACTGTGTTTAAAATTATATTCTATTACTATGTTAAAAATGTTAAATTAAAAATTTGTCTTTTTGCTACACTTTCACGTAAGCTAAAAAGTAGACAAAGTGGGTTTTTTTTATAAACTGCACAAATAAGTTGAAAGTGAGTATATATTAATAAGATATATTGTGAAGATTTTTGTGGCTGATGTACTTATTTAAAATGACTCTCATGTCTGAGAGTATCATCTGTATGATGCTAATGAATAATAGAATCAGTAGTATGTAAAATATACCTCAAATTAACAAAACATGTTAAACTCCTATATTTTTGGAAACTCATTCAAAGCTTATTGGATCATTCCCTAATTACTAACAAAACACTGTTCATTACGAGCAGTTCAATTTATTTTTATGAGAATTTGTTAAAAGGACCTGATTTTTATAGATCCTGCATGCTTCTAGATGTGGCAAATGTCATTTGAAACTGTAAGAATTCACACAGAGTTTAAAAAAGAGTTTTTCTTTTACTTTAGTCAGACATGCAAATATCACAACAGAAATCAGAAATGAGAAAATTTAGTTTTATTTGAGCTTCTGGAATTTCACATAGTGCTTTGTGGTTGTAGTTGCTTATTATAAGACTTAATACTCACAAACAATTCAAATTTTGTGAATTTTACCTCCTCACCCTCTACTGACAAAATCCTTCCCATCTTGTAGATATTAATGATGTTTATTTTTATTAAAATGCAGATTTTTACAAAAGTGTAATACTTAGATTTAGAAGCAATGAAAAAACAAAAGTATTTAAACATCTATACAATTTTTTTGAACCGTTATTTAGGCAGAAAGTAGAACATGTGACCAGTGAGCAGATGAAACTCCTGCTGTCCCAAGGCAAGACCAACAGAAAATGTTGATACAGAAAAGAAAAAAACCCAAAAGTATTGGGCAGTATGATACTCCTTGTCTTCCTTGTTTCTTGATAAGGCTATTCACAGTCAACTAAAGGTACTTATCTAGAAGTTATAGATGAAGAAAAACAATTGTTAGTTACAGTTCTGACAAGGAATGATGTCAGGAAGAAAGGTGGCTGCAGGAAATTAAGAGGTTCTATTAATTGGACTTGTAAATCTGAGAAATTAGATACAAATACTATGTAATGATTATGTAATGACAGGAGAGGGGGTTAGTGTCTCAGGAGGACTCTCCTAAGACTTTGACCTTTGATTCAGGCAATGTATGCTTTTCTTAAAAATTAACCTTTATTCCAGACACTAAATAATAACTCTTATCTCTGTTTAGCTGAAGGTAAGGAGAGACATGAAAAACAGTTAAATGGTAGATAGAAAAAAAATCCCAAACACAACCACCCCAACAAAAAATCCTCACCAACCTGCAAAGCCCAAGCATTTCATTATCATGCTGTAAACCTGTTCTATTTTCTAATATAGAAGTAATTTGGTAAGGATCACGTAAGCACGTGGCTGGATAAATGCCCTATAACATTGATGCAGTGGGTAATCCGGTTTATGGCTATTGGCTAGTGACAGAAATCTTAAGAAGGTCCTGGCTTAGTAACAGAAGTTAAAACATTAGCGCAGTCAGTTAAGTTACAGATGGTAGGAGCAGAGTTGTATGTGTAAATCTAGGAAGGTTCACATTAAACATGCCCCATGATACCTTGTACATTCTGACAGCAGATTGGATTTCCCAGCAGTTCTATATCCTCTTGTGATAACCATCCATGCAGAAAGCACAGCTGTTGGTGGTCAGCTTAGAAATTCTAATGTTATACTTGAAAAATCAGGACAGCATGACTTCTTCATCAGGGCATCTTACAATGGCTATATAATGGGAGCAACAATACCCCAGTACAAGAAGGCATAATTCATGTATTTTATGCAGTTGGCAGTGAAGTGCTCTCTTGAATAAGTATTGGCATAAACACAAGCTTAAGTTTTTCCATGAATAGGACACCCTCTACAGTGCATTTCTTTTGAAATTAATCAGATGAGTTGCATGTTACCTTAGCTTTTGATATTTAAAATTACCAGCAGCTACTATTAGGGCAATGACCAAAAGAAATCAACATGGTATAAGAACAGGAGTGTTACAAAGACAGTCCAATAGCTTTTATCAGAATTGCAACACAGTTGGAGAGCTACTGCTAACTTGGTGGTGACAAATTCTTTCATAATCATTGAAGACTTTTAACAGATCAAAAGACCTCAGCTTAAAAATGTTCACAATAAACATTTGATTACTTCTTGGGAGAAAATAAGCCCAAAGCACACTTCACCTTTAACATTCTGTAACACTGAGGGAATTCAGAAGTTTAAATATTTCTCAAGTACTCTTCTCCCAAACTGTTTAAAAAAGAAAAAAGAAAAAAACAAGACAAAAAAAAAGGAAATAATCTATGCCTATGAGTGTATACTATGTTCAGTTTAACATCTTTCAGTGAGTCAACAATGCCCAAAAGAACAACTAAGAACTTAATTACAATGATACCTACAAGACGGTAGTCAAAACAAGGGCTTAAATATTTCTCTTCTACTGGTTATGCTAACAATGAAAGATGAAGTACAGAATAATCATGGTCAACAGCCCAGAGAAAAGTTCTTCCCTATTCTTATGCTTGTGAAAATCCTATCATACTACACAATATTGATATAACAGCATAGCACATTGGACGAAGGGATGGCTCTTGATTACAAATCCAAAATCTGTCCTGAGATCCTTCATGATGAATGACAACTTTGTATTAACTATGTAGTACCATATACACAAAACAAATCGCAATGCACTTGGAAAAACATGTAAGAAGCAACCCTTAAAGTTATTTTGATGACTTTAAATTTAAGAAAATATTTTACTGAAATTTTCCTCTGTACTAATTCCGTAAGAACTTTGTAGTAGGATGAAAACACTTGTCAGTCATAAACTGATTACCAATTGCTTCACTTAAAGATAAAAAATGAAAGTATAAAAAGCCTTACATATCCACTTTTCAAGGGTGCTCACTCAAGAAATAAAAGTAGTAAGACAGCAATAAGTCAAAATGGCTGTGGAACAAAATTAATTTGGCTTCATCATATGTCAAATTTGTCAACAATTCATATTAACATTTTACTCCAAAGTTCTTTTATTGAAAGTAAGTGTGGAATCAAATAATGGTTTTCTTTTCTGAGGAAACTTCCATAGAAAGACCCGATACTTAGGCTTGGGAAGTGTACAATTGGGATAAGGAGGAAGGGAAAAGTGTTAACAAGCAAATTAATAATTTCCACAATACATCTGTTCTTTTTATTTCAATACTACATATAAAACATTGATTTACATCTTTAGCCTGTAGTGGGTTTTAGGGGTTTTTTTCTCCTTTTTTTTTTTTTTTTGTCCGAAGGATGTACCAACTCCCAAAGCATGGCAGCTCTGGCTGGTCAGGTCTGTAAAGCTCCTAGGGAATAATCTGTCCCAGTGTCCCACGACCGAGGCACCCAGCTCCCTGGTTTTGGTGCCGCGGCACCGCCCGGGAAAGCCGGCCGTCAGGCGCTAGGCGGGAACGAGCGACAGGCTGAGAGTTCCGAGCCAACCCAAAACAAACAAACAAGCTCCCCCGACTCTCCCGCCGGGAAGGGGGCTTTGATAAGGAAACAGGGAAAGTTTTGAAGAGCTGCAGACGCTTTTTCAAATGTATTTTAACTCGTCTGTGAGGAACAAGCTTGCCTTTTTTCTTTTTTTTCTTTTTTTTTTTTTTTTTTTTTCCCCTGAAACATGAGACTTGAATTTGAATGTAAGAAGTGAAACTTATTCTCTACCAGAATTCTAAAAGTACAAAGATGGTTTTCAGCATGGGAACTCCAAGACATAGCTTTAAAGCATAGGGTAATAAACATCTAAGTGTTACAAAGACTTCTGTCCATACCCACTCTTGTAAGTGCTTTTCTCACGCAGCAAATTGCACAGTTAGTACTACACTCATGCCTGTGATTGAACAATAAAAGGTTTCCGCTAATCAGTCATCAGTTGTTAGCCTCCTTCAAGCAAACAAGTAGGTATCTTATCCATGTGTATAAATACCTGATGGAAGGAAATTCAGCTGAAGCCAGACTCTTCTTCTCTGTGGTGTCCAGTGATAGGATAAGAGGCAATGGCCACACACTGAAGTACAGGAAATTCAACTTTAATATAAGAAAACACTTTTATTTTTTTACTGTGAGGGTGGCCAAATACTGGCACAGATTACCCGTAGAGGTTGTGGAGTCTCTGTCCCTGGAGATACTCAAAAGCCGACTGGACATGGAGCTGGGCAACCTGCTGTAAGTGGCCCTGTTTTGAACGGTGGAGTTGGAGCAGATGATCTCCAAAGGTGCTTTTCCACATCACATGTTCTGTTGTTGTTTTTTCATAAAACTGTTCTAATCAGAGAAAATATATTTTCCTTAGTGAAAAGAAATTTGCAAATTGAAGTATCTGTTACATTACTGTTAAATTAGCAAGTATCATTTTCTGTAAGGCAATGCTACAGTCATCATGCAGACTTGGTGGTGCTCAGCAAAAGAGGTAGATGTTCGTTAGTACTATTATTGTTGTTATTTCTATCATTACATCATAGTTTGCCAGGCAATGCACAGAAAAAGTGGAAGGCATAATTCTCACTAGAGCTTTGGCTATGATTGCAATTACCCAGAGTAACTGCATAAAAAGAAATATTTCTTAAAATAGTATAGAAATTGTAAAATATAAAAAAAAAACTTTGAGAATTCTGAGTTGAAGACAGCTTTTTATTGTTGAATTTTATACTGTATTAAGTATTTCTAGATAGTTTCTAGAAAGACATTCTCCAGAAGGAGAGGATCTGCTTGTATTCAAAGAAATATGCCTTACTGTATTGTCTGTCTTGTCATTAGAATCTTTTTACTAGGTTAAATTCAATCTTTATTTTAGTGCATAGTAGTATCTAGGTTTGTATGTGCATTATTTGGGAGAAAAATATTATGTTATGGACATTATCTTGAGACTAGCCAAGACAGGGCGTTTTTTGAAACCACAAATTTTACAGGTGCAAATAAATGCAGGCAGTTTTGTGCCAACTATTATTTATAAGCATACTTATGTAATTTAGTAGTGTATACAACTGAATGCACCTGTAAGCCAGGTACTTGGGTATCCAAATCAGATTAACGGCATCTAGAAATAATTTCACGCATAATTATGATCAAATTATGTGGAAAGAGAGGTAAAAAAAATAAATAAACCTTTTGTTATGTTATCTAGTTTCTAGATACATGTATGGAAACAGAAAATCAGATCTAAATAAAGATGACATTGTCCTAACCTAGCCTATACCCAATATCTGAAAATGAAGCATGTGAACTATGTATGATACATAACAAAGTAAAAAATTTCTTCATTGAAAAAGAAAGAAAATGTATTTGCTTATGGAAAATAAATCACTTTGTATAGAAAAAAAATACACTGTGGAAGTGCTGAATTGAATTATCTTCAGAAAACTATATAAAATATTATGCAATTATTTTATTGCATTATGTTAGTTATGATAGTGTAAGAATAACCTAGTTTAGAACTCATATTGGTTTCCTTAGATTTAAGGTCTTAGACCTCAGTTTGTGCCTGAACTTTGCTTAGGTGACCCAGATTTCACACATTTAACTTTCTGAACCTTTTGCAGGCAGCTCTTTGGAACCTTAGCGGCTAGGAAAGAATTTGCTATGCCCAGCTTTATCCATCTAAAAGTAAGATACTTCATTTTAGAAAGGTGACAAATGGACAGGGATGTGTATTTTTTGAGGACCACTGATCCTAAAATTGGTAACATTTAAATAGACTCTTGAGATTTCTGTGATTCTACTTGACTTTAGTAGGAACTTAAGGCAACTGATGGAATATTCACAAAAGGCTAATGTTGTTCTTAAGAATTTATGCATCACTCAAAATAATCCCTTTAGTCAATGAAGAGACATGCGTTTATCCCAAAGATGATTCATAGCAGGAAATTAATTTTGAACCCTCCAAATTATTCTGGAGCATCTTATTTCTCTCTTGTAACTCTATGTGAACTAAGGTGAACTCTGTATGAACTATTCTTTCTGGGCTAATCTTACAGTGTATTTTTATGACCTCCTTCCTTAGGTCACGAATGCATTCCTGGAACACAGTTTCAGGTATTTTGGTTAGATGTCTGAAGTCTGGTGAGCTGAACCCAGGACCTTCTTCAGACATATTGTTGCAGATTTATAATATCTGTCAGTTTGACATCATAATTCTGAAAGTAAAGTGATAATGCATCATGTGATTTAGTTCTTCAGACCTCTTGCTCACTCTTTAACTATGACTAGACTTAGCCTGAACATTATGTACACTACAGCAATTTAACCATTACATGATTCTATGTATCAGTGCACTGATCATACCAACAACACTATGTTTACAGAAGAAAATGATGTAAAAAATCTGGCGCACATTGTAAACTAATAAGCAGAATGATTAAAATAACCATGGAAATGTGCTGAAATATCTCTTAATTATTATTCAGTGTTGCTTCACCAGTAATTATGTACTTGTAATTAAGATCTATCTCAGTTCTGTATGTCCAAATTAAAAATATTAGTTCCACTTTAAGAGAACCTATTCTTTATAGATCCACTGTTTACAACAGTTTAAGAAAACAAATAGTTTTAGGAAACAAATAACCATATCCTTTATTTGTTGAGGCTGCTATGCAATTTTACACTAGCTAATATCTGAGTCACAATTTTTGAGCTACTTATAATTCTTGTAGTTAAGGGAGTATCACATATCAAGGAACAGGAGTCACGCAATATAGTTTGAAATAAAGCACAATTTAACACCCATGATTTCTTTAATTTCAAGAGCAATGAACAAATTCAGCCTTGATCTTCCAGTAGAATTCAGTGAGCGATGCTGAAGCTTAGTCACAGTGTGGTATAAACTCCTCAAGTAATAACTGGATTACCAGTTCTGTTTTTCTTTTCCTCCACCAAATGCTATACCAAAAAGGGAAAAGAAAAAACCTACTAACCCCAAATTTTATTAAAATATGCAACGTTCATTAATTTTTATTTGATTAGAGTAAGCTAAAATAATAGTTATATTACAGATATCATGTATTTATGAGATAAAATAACCCTACCATTTATTAAATGCCATGATGTGATTTTAACTGGGTTTAAATAGAGTCTTAAGGTCTTCTTTCCTTACTTTGGAAGTCTCAGTGAAGAGCCAGTGCATCTTAGGGTAGGAATTGGACTGAGTCACCAAAATGATCTTCCTACTTTTACAGCTTGCAATGAAGGTAAAGGAGATGTCCTGGGACTGTTCTCCCAAAACTACAGTGACAGATCTTGATGGGAGAAAGTCTTTTCTAATGCTGACAAAGTGCCAGTTCTCTTCCAGCTGAGAAACAGATAAGACCTGATTGAAAGTGGCATGTGTTTCCTTTATAGTAACTGATGTCTTGAACTGCAGAAATACCTAAGTGTTTCTGATAGTTATAGATTACTAGACACATATAAAGGACTATTCTACTGTCTGCAAGAAATATTTCAAGAAAACAAAAGTGTACAAAATAAATTGAGGCAAACTTTTGACAGTTTACCCTGTTTGCAGCTGATAATGATAAATGAAAACATAAGAAATATCCTTTTGTATAAAAGTTAATGGAAAGTGAAACAATATTTCATTCTAGATAATTCACTGTATTAACTGCTTCATAATAAAATCAAGAAAGTATACTGTAAATAAATCACCATCAAGCTTAAAGGTGTGTAATTCAAGTTTCTATTATCTTGTTAATCTGATGAGATTTCAGAACTAAATGAGCTATTTAATTTATAATCTTTTATCCATGGAACTGTGAGCCTGAAGCATCACACTAAAGCACATTGTACTTCTAAAGATCTTTTAAAAGAAGTCAGGTATTGAAAATTAGTTCTGTTCACTACCTGATTGTTATTGTTAAATTATTGCAAGATAATTAACCTGGGTATGACAGAGAGAGGCTAAAATATTTTGAACAATCATAGAATCATAGAATCATAGAATGTTTTGGGTTGGAAGGGACCCCTAGAGGTCATCTAGTCCACCCCCCCTGCAGGAGCAGGGACACCGCTAACTAGATCAGGTTGCTCAGAGCCCCATCCAACCTGGCCTTGAATGTTTATATTTCTTTCATACTATGCTGTAAGTTTTTAATTATAGTATGTAAGTACTACAGTGATCTGGTTTTAGTTATAATTAATTCATCAACAGATAAATTATAAAAAAATAATTGAATAACAATAATTGATAATGAAATTTGTAAAAAACATGACAAGGGCACAGATCTAGGGCCAGTCTTGTTTAATATATTTATCAAAGACCTGGATGAGGGGATTGAGTGTGCCCTCAGTAAATTTGCAGATGACACCAAACTGGGTGTCAGTGTTGATCTGCTCGAGGGGAGGAGGGCTCTGCAGAGGGAACTGGGCAGGCTGGA
>NW_009258305.1:1053537-1054617 GCF_000687185.1 Egretta garzetta | reverse complement strand
GATGATAGGACGAGGGGGAATGGTTTGAAGTTGCGCCAGGGCAGGTTTAGGCTAGACATTAGGAAAAACTTCTTCACAGAAAGAGTTGTCAGGCTCTGGAATGGGCTTCCCAGGGAGGTCGTCAAGTCCTCATCCCTGGGGGTATTTAAAAGAAGGATAGATGAGGTGCTTAGGGACATGGTTTAGTGGTGGGATTGCAGGGTTAGGTTAAAGGTTGGGCTCGATGATCTCAAAGGTCTTTTCCAACCAAAGTGATTCTATGATTCTATCTCCACTAACTTTTTTCTACAATCTAGTCATGAACCTCTCAGTCATCTTACACTCACTTAAGAGACTGCAATGGGTTCACAAGGCAAGGTTTTGGTAACAGAAGACTGCAGAGAAGACACTAGAAGCTACCCTGATGTTGGGCAGAGCCAGTTTCAGCCAGCTCCAAAACAGACCAATCTCTGCCCAAAGCTGAGCCCATCAATGACGTTTGTGTCACCTCTGTGGTAGTATATTTCAGAAAGGGTAAAAAATTCTGTGTGGCAGCTGTGAGAGAGGAGTGAGAAAATGTGAGAGAAACAGCCCTTGAGACACCAAGGTCGTTGAAGAAGGAGGGAGAGGAGGTGGTCCAGGTGCTGGAGCAGATATTCCCCTGCAGCCACTGGAGAAGACCATGATGATAGAGGTTGTCTCCCTGCAGCCCATGGAGGACCCCATGCCAGAGAATCATAGAATCATAGAATGTTTTAGGTTGGAAGGGAACTTTAGAGGTCATCTAGCCCAACCCCCCAAGGTTGGATATGGTGGATATGTCCTGAAGGAAGCTGTAGCCTGTGGAGAGCCCAATAGGAGAAGGCTCCTGGTAGAAATTGTGGCCCATGCAGTGGAGTCCACACAGGAGCAGTTTTTCTGGCAGGACCTGTGACCCCATGGGAGACCCACACTGGAGCAGTCTGTTCCTGAAGGATTGTACCACATAGAAAGGACCCATGCTGGACCACTTCTTGAAGAACTGCAGCCCATGGGAAGGGCCCACATTGGAGAAGGTTGTGCAGGACTGTGTCCCGTGGGAGGGACCCCATGCTGGAGCAG
>NW_009258305.1:1041204-1053518 GCF_000687185.1 Egretta garzetta | reverse complement strand
TAAACATGGGCAGATACAAAGAGTTATGAACTGACAGCAACCCCCATTCCCCATCCCCTTGTGCCACTCAGGGTGGGAAGAAGGTAGAAGAGTTGGCAGTGAAATTGAGCCTGGGAAGAAGGGAGGGGTGGGAAGAAGGTGGTCTTAGTTTTGTTTTTATTCCTCACTATGTATCCTGATTCTGGCTGGGATAGAGTTAATTTTCTTCCTAGTAGCTAGCATAGCTCTGTGTTTTGGATTTAGTACTAGAAGAATGTTGATAACACACTGATGTTTTTGTTGTTGCTAAGTATAGTGCTTACACCAGTCAAGGACTTTTTCAGCTTCCCATGCTCTGCCAGGTGCACAAGAAGCTGGGAGAAGGCACAGACAGGAAAGTTGATGTCTGCTGGCCAAAGGGATATTCCATACCATATGACATCATGCTCAGTATATAAACTGGGGGGAACTGGACGGGGGTAGCAATCACTGTTCAGGGATGGGCTGGGCATTGGTCAGTGGGTGGTGAGCATTGGGCATCACTTGTTTTTTTTCTGGGTTTTGTTTCTCTCTCTCTTTCTTGTTGTTTTCCTTTTCACTACAATTTATTATTGTTACTATCATTATATTATTATCATTATCTTTATTATTATTGTTATATTTAAATTATTAAACTGCTCTTATCTCAAACCATGAGTTTTCTTATTTTTAATTTTCCAATTCTCTGCCCATTTCCATCAGGGGTGAGGAGGGTGAGTGAGAGGCTGTGTGGTGCCTAGTTGCTGCCTGCCACTAAACCATGATACTATCTTAGTCTGTTAATAATTCGCAATAAATTAAATTAATTCTCCAAGTCAAGTCTGTTTTGCCTGTGACGGTAATTGATGAGTGATCTCACTGTTCTTAACTCAACCCATTAGTTTTTCCATCTTATTTTCTCCCCTGCCTGTTGAGGAGGGGAATGGATAGAGTGGCTTGGTGGACACCTGGCTGCCAGCCAAGGTCAACCCACCTACAGTACTTAAGAGAAATGTATGTCCAGGATATGATTCGCTGAACCCTAAACAGATAATAGAAGTAATCTCGATGTTTTGTTCAGTTTTCTTGGGGGAACTGGGGCTGATTTTCTCTTTCTGAATGATCAAGCCTCTGTTGTCTATTTCAGATGTTCTAGTTACTTCCACTTGCACTTTATCTGATTTGATTGAAGACTTAAAAGATAATTTCATGCACTGTTGTTATACGTACCTGAAACGTAACAGGCAAAACAACGAAGATGCTCTGAAATGCAAGCAAATTTTAATAAGTAGGCTGAAAACCTGCTATTGTTCTGGGAGCTTTTCACAATTACCATTTTAAATTAAAAAAAAAAATAATCCTGAAGCATAAAATAACAGATTTTGTATTGGAGAGCACCTGAAATATATTCTTTTGGAAAAAAACCCGATATGTTGGGGGAAATTGTGTTTTTTTAAAATGCCTTTTTAAATAAAACTTTTTCTCATTTCCATATTGTTGTCCTTTTTTTCTGTCTAAAAATTTCTTTATACACCTAGGAAACAGGTTTCTTATACTTCTTTCTACATATGGCTACAGAGCTCACTTGAATTTCGGTTTTCTTTTCCTGGATGGAATATCATACTGCTACAACTGTGCTACTTTCTTTGCCCAAATTACGTCATTCAAAGCTAACTCAGGTGCCTTTGAAATGGACTACAATGAGCTATTATTCCAAGCCAATATAAGCTCTTGGCATGTAAGAACTGCAGAGGGAGAGGCTGTCTCTTGAGTATTTCAAGTCTGTCTACCTCTTCCTGGCCCTAAAATTGGTAACAGATGTTTTTAATTGCCTTTCAGTATAGAAGTTTAACAATTATAAACACAGATTTATTTTAAAAGTATTTGAAGCTAGTTACAGTATTTTTCCTATGGAAGATCTGATTTCTGGTTTACAATAGTGTAACCCCTTTCATTGTGCATTAGTGTTAAGGACAATGTAATAAAAAATTAAGTCAAAACTTTACTGCCATAATGTACTGCACAATCACTCATCCAGCAGGAACACTACTTATGCCTTATCTTATAGGTATCTTCTAATATAGTTCTGTAGAATTTTGAAAAATTCTGATGCAGCCCATGATCTGCAGCTAAACTACTTTATTCAGCAAAACTACTTTTGCTCAATTAGCTTACCAGTTTTGTTATTTCTATAATAATTTCACAGATACAAATTGTCCAGAAAGTAAGTTTATAATTATATATAATTGTACACAGAAACATAATTTAATTTACATAAGTTTCTTAGGACATTTTTTTTTTTCTACAGCTTAGTCCAGATTGGAGATAATGTAAATATAGCAAGTATATGAGCTGCATACAGTCATATTGATAAATAGTACCAAACCTGCTTGGGGAGGACTATAGCCACAAGTTTTTAATTTTATTATGCTTTAGGTATTTTGTCATATGTTTCTAACTTAGAGTTCTTCAAAGAAAAAACCAAACCAAAACATGAAGTGTACTTGAATAATACAGTATTTATGTTCTTAGACACATCACTTGAGGAACTAGGAGTAGAAAAAAATTA
This sequence comes from Egretta garzetta, assembly GCF_000687185.1. Lineage (NCBI taxonomy): Eukaryota > Metazoa > Chordata > Aves > Pelecaniformes > Ardeidae > Egretta > Egretta garzetta. The sequence continues at coordinate 1,050,952 of NW_009258305.1, read as the reverse complement.
AACATCATTGTAAAATCCTGAGAAAACAAAATAAACAAATGTAATAAATTTATTTGAGCCATCCTACCAAGGATACGCATTTACTGCTGTCTGTCTTTAAAATGGCAAATATTTCATTTTACAAAATATTTTTTAAGATCTCAGAGATGCAGGAGGCCCATTCGAGTCCAGTTTTCCTGTCTATATGGTAACATAAGGTGTTTAACACAGACCTGATTTGCCCACCCTCTGAAAAGTTGTCCCTGTCCATCATCTACTTTAGGCGCAAATCATGAGATTCACCTCCAGATTAATGTTGGGAAGAATCATGTACAAAAGTTGGTACCTGAAAAGGTGGAGATTAATTGCATCCCAGGTGCCAGGGTGCAGTACAAGCTGGCAGCTCCCTTGGGTTGGGAGCAGGGCTGGCCATGTCCTCCCTGACAGGTGCCACCGAAAGGGTTGTACTCATGGAAATACCCTTACACAGAAAATTAATAGCTTTTTTTGGTAAGTAAACATTTTATGAATAGGTACAACTGATACTAACCCCTGAACTTAAATTGCCCTAACATGTTTTGGAGAACAGAGACATTATAAATCTTTTTGTGATACTGCTTGACAAAGTGTTGGGTCTTTTTGTAGCAAATCCTTTAAATTAAGCAAAGGCAAAACTTGCATAAAGTGCCTTTCCTTTGTTGCAAGAGATTGTGCTCAGGTTTTGATGAGGCATAAACTGTTGAAAATTGCCATCACCCTGCTGGTTTTTGAATCATTCAGGAGAATTTTTGCAGCATGCTCTAAACATAATAGTTTACAGTCTTTCTAAGACTAAGAATATGCTGAGGCAAGTAACATGCAATCTTTCAAAGATTAGACATATGTCTAGCTGACCCAGCAGTTAGACCGAGTGGGAAGCAAAAGAGCAGACAGCATAACCCGTGACAGAACAAGATATCTGAGGAAAAAAGAACAATACAGAAAAGTGTCTACTTGCACTTAATTTTATCCAGAAGACATCCCAGTGGCAATCACACTTTCTAGGATATCTCTATTCCTACTCACTGCTGATGCAAGTAGTTCATTGGACACTAATTTGTTTGAGTAAGATCGCTGAATATTAAGAAGAGAAGGAAGGATTTGCTAAAGTTTTGGACTCTTAAAATTGCTGAAAAGTAATTTACAAACAAAAGAAATTAACCCAAAACAATATCTTGAAAAGTTTTCATCAGAGCCAGTTGTGACAGGACAAGGGGTAATGGTTTTAAACTAAAACAGGGTCGGTTTAGACTGAATATAAGGAAGAAATTCTTTACAATGTGGGTAGTGAAACACTGGAATGGGTTGCCCAGAGAGGTAGTGGAGGCCCCAGCCCTGGAAACCTTCAAGGCCAGGTTGGATAGGGCTCTGAGCAACCTGATCTAGTTAGCGGTGTCACTGCAGGGGGGTTGGACTAGACGACCTCTAGGGGTCCCTTCCAACCCAAAACATTCTATGTGTCTATGATTCTATGAAATTTGCATGAGAAAATAATGTATTAAAGTTCATTTCATTTCAAAGATAAAAATTAAAAAAGCAGAAAATGTCAAATCTGTTTGTTCATACAATGTCATTTTTTCCCTGTGTGCATGAGTGTTTGTACTGCTATACAGAAAACATAAATAAAAGAACAAATACAAAACAAAAAGAAGTTTCTTTGATCTGTTCTGCTCATAACAAGTATTGTGGTTCTGTCTAATATTTCATACCTCTAAGCTCAAAGCAAGCAATTTTGTTCTACCTTTTCTAAAAATATATACTTAACAGATCAACAAAAAGAAAAAAGTTGAGTGCTATGTTACTGTATACTGTCTTTATCCCATGGTAAATCCCAGACACTGACCTTATTATGATAATAAATTAATACCTAATTCCTTATTTGTCTTTAATAATATAAATGATACAGTTGGAAAAACCAAAAACAACAAAAAATCAACCTACTAACCAACCGTCCATAAAAAAAAAAACAACAATGGAGCATCAAATATTTTCCACTAAGTAATTAGAAGTTAAGATAGGCAAGACAACCATTTTCTCACCAGTGGTACCAAAATCCTCCTACACAAGGTATGAGGTGCTTAGTTTCCAGCTTTTCTTGGAGGACATCCAATTTCAGGTGCAATCTAAGACCCATAATTTTTTGCATTACTGCACTAAATCTGTGAGTACAGCTAGTTCATTCTGGATCAAATGCTGTTTCAGAACAAAGGATACCAGCATCTGATGTCAGTGTTGCTAAGTGCCTGATTACACTAACACCATCATGTGCTGCCAGATCATTTGTCAGAGCTGGCTGTAATAGAACAACTAGAAGAAATTTAGTTCAGAACAGTGCTGAACGCAAGACAGGCATTTTACATAATGTTAATGTTGCAGTTAGCTTTGTTTCTTTTTTTTTCTGTTGGGTGATATATATGAATATATGAACACTAGATGAAATAAAAAAATAGAAAAAATGATGACCAGTTATAATCTCCATGTGAATCACCTATATGGTAACAAATCTGCCGTAAAGAGGTCATTTTATTAATGACTGAAGCCAGACAACTTACAATGAAGAAAGGTGAAGTTCCTAAAGGATGAAATGAAGCATATTCATGTTCCTTTTTCCATACATTAATTGACATAAAAAAATCACTATATCTGATCTACCCTTTTCAGAAAAGATTCTCCTATTCCAAGAAATAACTGTGAAGTTTTCCAGTTAAGTGATCTTATACTGGAAACTGGATTTTGTTTGAAATTCTAGACTTGCAGAAAATTGTACATAAACTTTGAAAAAGATGGAATTTTTTGGCAAAGACAAAATTTTTAGCCTACACTCAGGGCAGCCAATGACACTGAAGATTGGACACTCAGTTTGTTTTCAAATTAAGAAGTCACTGTTCAGATTTGTTCTGAGTGACTTAAACAAAGGATTTAAATGTATTTACTATGGCATCTGTCCTGCCGTGTAGAGTATTGGATTCTGAGGTTCCATTCTGTCCTCTTGGAACTGTTTTCAATGACGTATCTCTGTGATGTACTACAAATTGTTGAGATAAAATTTGAGCCATCATCCTAAAATTCTTTGAGGAATTTCTTAATCTCTGGGACAACCCATGATCCTTTTTTTGGTTTAGTTTTTTTCACTTTTATTTTGCCTGGTAGATTTTTTTTCACCTGTGTTAGCTAAATTAATATTTTATTAATTATCCAACCACCAATAAAACTCTCTGAGAGGCACATTGCAGTGCTTTCAGCATTATCCTGGTTTGAAGGAGACATGTTCAAATTGATTCTTGGTAAGAATTTACAAGAAAAGGAGCTTCAAAAATGAACCTGCTTATGTTAGATGACTACTCTAATATATAAAAGCTAATCCTCTAGGTGATAGCTGTAATACAGCTGCAGCAAATAGTGGGTAGAATAGAAGAAATAATAGACAGACTTTTTAATGGCACCATGAAAACATGAAAGCATGACTCAGACATTGTAGGAAACTAAACAGGATTCACTAACTTCAGACATCTGCAGATAAAACAGGTTTTTTTTAATGGTCAGTGGGAAAACCAGGCACTTTCATCTGACATAGTTTATAAGTTTACCTTGAGGTGAGAGGATTCATGAATTAAACATGACTATCTTTCAAAGTTTTAAAAGAAGCTTAGACAACTGGCTCAAATAATTCCCTGTATATACCCATATCTGCTCAGGTAAACACAATTTCCAGAAACTAAAAGATGGCATGTTCCAGTGAAAACAACTTAGTAACTTGGGAAATTCGTCCTGTTTTCATGGGAAGTATATTGTTATTCATTGCAGAGATTAGCCTGGGTCGAAATAACTTTCTTAAGAACAGCTAGTACATAACTTTTTATACTAGATATTCTGTGACACAATTCAAGGTCAGACAGCTGGTGAAGGAAGTGACTGGTCCAGAAGTTATAACCTGAAATCTTAACTGTCAAGACTTTTTCATTCATTCAATTCGAGCTTCTTATTTAGGCACTGTGTTGGTTTTTGCTCTAATAGAATAAAATTCTCCCATGTCATAAACTGAATAAATTTCTACCCATAACTTGTTCTTGGTTTACCTAATAATTCTGTAATATAAGCCATATGGTCAAGTAAAATTATTTATTAAGACAAATCCAGTAATAAAATTTCAGGTGAAAAAAATAAAAAGGAGGAAGGAGAAACATTCAGCAGCATGTGAGGGATTGCAAAGAGTGACTTGATACACCAGAAAACATTTAGAGTGATGAGAAATAATCTAGGGGCACTATGACCACTTCTGAATCTCACATGGCATAGCATCTGATGGATGGCTAATGCTATTGACAAGAGCAACAGCAATGCACAGCCACATCAGTGACTACCTCTGACATTTAGGATACTTGTAGGATGTTAATATCTCAAGTAGAGTTTTCTCCTCTGACCCTGATGCAACATTCAACATAAAGAACTTCTTTACCTTGAAGGTGACAGAGCACTGGAACAGGCTGCCCAGGGGGGTTGTGGAGTCTCCTTCTCTGGAGATATTCAAAACCTGCCTGGATGATATCCTGTGCAACCTGCTCTAGGTGAAGCTGCTTTAGCAGGAGGGTTGGACTAGATGATCTCTGGAGGTCCCTTCCAACCCTTGCCATTCTGTGATTCTGTGATTTATAGCTATCACCCATACTTGCCCTTGAATTCTCTGCCCTTGTTATTCTCTGCCCTTTCTGTCTGTGTCTGCGTTCAGTCTACCTGCTACAACCCTGTTCATGTTCCTTATAGATTGAACAATCCTTTTTGTCACTTCTAAATAAAGTGCTCTCCAAATATTTCTTCATTCAGAATCTAACCATTGTTACCATGGGTCTGTAAGACACATTGGCAGGAATCTTATGTAGCAGTAGTTCTTGTAAATTTCTCAGTCACTTTCAGGGAATTTAGCCTGACACTTCCTTGGTAACATATCACATTGAATTCAGCTTTAGGTTAGATCTGCCAAACTCAATCTAATGAAGAGACTATTCAGTGAACATTACCCTTTTTCTTATTTTGCTTGAGTTCTAGGTTTATTAATAATTTTCTTCTATTTTTCCTTTTAGCTGAGATACAGCATTACAAATCAAGTTTTTAGAAATAGCTCCTCTATTTTTTAAATATTGATGTGTAGGACTTCACAGAATTCTCTTAAATTGTAGAAGAGTGACATTTGTTTTAGAATTCTTGACTGCTAAAAGATTCTGCCATGCAACCTGGGTGTTTTCTGAGGGAATTAGAAGCTATTTATTTATTTTGTCTCTTTTTCTAATGAATTCAAAAGTTCAACATTAGTTAATGAGCAACATCTGGGAAAGAAACAGTCAAATCTGCTATAGTTATCACTGACTTATTGCTGAATGTTTTGAATTTCAGGAAAGCATAATGTGATGACACCACCAGCTATTCCGCTCAGTTTGATTTTTTGATCTTTGTGTCATTTTGACTGATACATTGAGTAATTCCCATGAGATAACATGACAAATATATGCAGAAGCATTATTTTGTTTTCTTCTGCTCTCATTCCTGCACATAGCACATGCATTAAGCTGCAAGATGACAACATAAAGGAAAACTGCAATTTGTTTCAGATAAAAAATTCAGATAAAAATTACCACATCAGTGTGAGTTAATTGCCATTCCCTGAATTTGCCATACCAAATAAAGAGATGCACTTTTTTTAAAATTTATTTTATTGATAGCATTCTTATTTTATTCTGCTGGGCCAATATTTGCCTGTCATGAACAAATTATTTTTCATATCACTGCAACTTTACATGTATTTCTTAAAAACTGAAAGTTTCTAATGTCAAATTCTATAAGTTTGTCATAATTTTTCATTTAAATTAATTCTCCTTCTATGTTTCTAAGGAAACAGCAACTAAAATGTAAAAAACAGGAAGAGACTTGAATAGTTATATTTGTTGGTTTATGGATTCTTTTCCCTTTCACCAACGTGGCAAAAAAAGAATCAAACTGTTAAATAAAATAACTGTCAAATAAAAATTAAAATAAAATAAAACAAACCAAAATAAAATAAAAAATGAAAGAAACAAAAATATTTTAGAGCGAAAGCAATTTGATTCATTCTAATCTTCATCTTTGCTACAAGGTGACTCAGATCCTTACTTGCAATAAAACTTTTGAAACATGGATTCTTTTGCCCATTTCTTATTTAGCTGTTGTGTATTCAAAACATTTTCTTTGAATCAAATGCTCATTTTTTTGCTTTCCTTAAAACATCATTTCTTGAGCCAAGAGCACAGGACATAAAATAAAATACAGAGACTGGTTTGAAAATTCTGTTCAGGTTTTTAGCAATGATAAGATATGAACAATGGTTTGCAAGTTCGATGTCAGAAATCAGAAAACTAAATGCCAAATCAATGTAAGCACATCAAAATTTAAGGCAGGAGTAGAGTGCCTTCTCTGTGGTTCTATTCATTTTACTTAAACTGTAACATAGATGTGAGTCACTTATATTTCTTTGCAGGTCAATCCCTTGAAGATTTCAAAGGAATTTAGTGTTTCAGATGCAGTCACAAAGCAGAGAATTTTAAAACGTATGGGTTGAATTGTTGGGAAAGTATTGCTACTAAGAAATAAATAAAGTCTTAAGTTTTATAAAATTAAGCAAATCCCTGCATGTGATTGTGTTTTCTTCTCTTTTAATGTTCTTACTTACAAGAAAGCTTATCAGATATTTTTTGATTTCTGTTCTGAAACCTCCTTTGTTTACACTAGCCTTTAAATTATAACTGTTTTTTAAGAAGAATGTTTAAATATATCATAAATACCAGTCTGCTTCTGCTAAAAAAAGATTTCAAGAGAATTTTTGTATGCTACTCTATGTGCTAAATGCATATGCAGGAGTAAAGCCAGTGCATGACTGGCTAAGAAAATTGGAAAAATTTCACAACTTGACTTTCTAGTCAAATTGACATTTGCAGATCTTGCCAATTGACAGATCCCCTTGTAGACTGTGTAGAGTTACTTTCATTTCTGCATTATGGCAGCTGGTGTTAATGTCTGAGTTTGCCTTTGCTGCTGTTGTCAGTATCAGCGTTTGATGTTCTGTGCTGGGTGCAAAGGTTCTTTCAGTTTTGTGACTGCTTGCTATATAATAGTAATTCTCTTAAGCAAATTTTTACTGCTTCAAAACAGTACTTTGATGGATTCATAATGTCTACAAATGTTATTTTCACTATCCTTATTTGGAAGCACTGCAACTGGCAAAATTGTCTGTGACCCTTTAAAACTTACACATCTATTTTTATGTTGCTACTTCATTAATAAAATACAAATAAATGTTTCTAAATCTTTAGCATTGTAATTATTTTTCATTCTGCCAGTATGTATTTCATATATGTGCATGCAGTGAATTCTACTTAGCTGAACAGTTAAATTAAAAGGTTCAACTTTTAGGTAAAAAAAATTCCTTTTTTTTTTTTTTTTTTACTGATATGTAGTTAACACCTTTAGAATACAGAAACAAAGTCTAAATCATATCAAGCTTTTAGGTGTATGTAAGATCACTTTCACATTGTTGCAATACTGCTATCTTTATATTTGTTAAAATGTAGACTATTAATTTACCTTTTATGCTGAGTTTGGCAACAGAGCTTGCAATGCTCTGCAACAGTTTGTTGCAGGAATCGCTCCTTGAAATCTCAATATCTAAATCCTTAAGGGATTTTTACTTGTTTTTTTGTGATCCTTGGTAATTTCTTCCTGTACAAGACAATATCTGTCACCATGTTATCCATTCTACTAAAATTATCTCAATTTTAAATTTTTAATATAAACTTTTATTACTCTCAAACACTTTTTACTGTCTAGAAAGTTCTTAACAAAGATGTTTATTCTAAGAATGATTCTAAAAGTGGAGTAAAGTTTTTGTGAGTATTTATTTTTTCCTTCAGTCAAAAAACATGCTGTCATGATTTTGTGATTTTTTTTTTGTATATATGGTTTCATATTAGAGTCGTGGTAGTCACTTCACAAACCACCAAGAACAAAGAGGCTTGTAGTCAAAGTACAAGCATTAGACCATATGAGAGTGGGGGTCTGTCACCATCTCTATCACAGACTTCTGTGGTTTGGGGCTGATCTATTCCTCTATTGCAGTGTATTTTTATTTCTGAAGTAGTTTAGGTGACACAAGCTGTTTCTTCCTCCTGCTGTTTTTTTCAGACTTAGAAATATATAATTTCCTGGCAAATGGAGTTATAAATGGCATTAGTGATTTCTTCCATTTTTCAGCAGACTTTTCTGTACAACCTAATTTCTTTCCTCCCCTGAGAAAATAGAGGACAGCTGCCTAAGCAGCAAGTGCCAAAGAGTTCCTACAACATCCAGGAGGTAGCTGTTGCTGCCAATGAAAACTGATGGAAAACTTGGAAGCAACACCTGCTGTCACCACTCTGCTTCTTTCTGCTTTCTCTCTTCCTTTCATCCTCCAGTTCATCTGCTGGTGATAGCAACAGTAGTAGCAACCTTCCATGCAGTATAATAGCACAGGAGCATGTGTTCAGCACTTACTACAGCATCAAGCTGGAGATTCAAAACCGCTCCATAGACCCAAAACTGGTGAGTTTGTAAATCTCAAAAGTATTCGTTCTCCAAATCCTCTGAATATCTGTATGATCTATGTTATTATCACAAGATAAAAGTAAGAAGTAGATTTATGAAAAAAAGTAGACTCCAGATAATCTGGAGACATATCCACTACTGTCAACAAATTCAATTTGTCAGAGATATAGGAGCACTGACCCTTTGAAGGTGTTTGATGCAGTGACATGAGAGATTATCCAGGTGTCCAAAAAAGAGCAGAGACAAAAGAATGTAATCACAGATATTGGTCAGCATGTGTTCTAATATCAGGAGATAATCCATGAAGAAACAAGTATATAGAGTACAGTTAGGAGGTCAGGAGGTTTAATGGGTTGTCTGGTCCTCATTATATTTTGTTCTGTTTTTCTGGAGTGAAAATTTAAGGAAAACGTAAAAATTGAGGACAGAGTTCCCCTCAGCAGCTTTTTGCCAATAATATCTTGTGCTAATATCCTGTAGGTGGACGAATGCATTTAGAATTTAAGAAAGTGTGTGTTCTTGCTAAAATAAATTAAGATTTCACCTTTAATGTGACTACCAAACTAACTTCTAAAGATAGATTGTGGTATGCAAGAAATACAGAAGCCGAGCGGGCAGTAACCACAAGGCCAAGAAGAGGAGGAGCAAGAGGGCATCACCGTGACCACACAGTGATTGGCAGGACTGGAATGTGGCCTTGCTATAAAACTTAGAGCTCGAAATTAAACTGCGTCACTTGGAGCATCCATACTGTGTATGCTGTGTTTCCTTGACCCGCAGACGGCAGGGTGTCTGCGTGATCCTTCGGGTAACCTTAAAGTTGATACAAGAACCAACAAGTGGTGCCCCCGACGTGATCGGCTGCTCGCGGGACAGGCAGCGGCCGGCTAGCCAGGGAAATGGCGTGGACAGTAGAGGACACCGTGACTAAGGTACTTAAGTCGGTGGTGAAAGAAGTGGGTGAAGAACTACATTCTAAACCCACGGCCGCTTACATCCAATGGTTGTTGCGGTGTTTAGTACTTAATACTCCTAGTGAGGTTTTAAATAAACAGAAATGGACTGAAATCCAAAAAGAACTTTTGGAAGCTGGGAAAGCTGGCTCCAAAGAAGCTGTTGCTCATAT
>NW_009258305.1:1028490-1038211 GCF_000687185.1 Egretta garzetta | reverse complement strand
TGACCACACAGTGATTGGCAGGACTGGAATGTGGCCTTGCTATAAAACTTAGGGCTCGAAAATAAACTGCGTCACTTGGAGCATCCATACTGTGTGTGCTGTGTTTCCTTGATCCACAGACGGCAGGGTGTCTGCGCCATCCTTTGGGTAACCAAAGTTGATACAAGAACCAACATATATAAGTCTCCTTTTAACAGTACAGTGTTCTTTTTTTTCTTCATTTGTGTACTCTTGAGCTATCTTAATTTCAGAATTCATTCCACTTCAGTGTTTGAATTAATGCAGCATCTGGTTCTTGAGTTACTAAAATATTTTATATGATAAATTAAAAGCACATATGATTTTTATTCTTTATTTAGATTTAATTTTGTGGGAAACAATATAAGCCTGTGAAATATAAAAGTAGGCAAGCTCTAGTTAAAAAAAAAAGTTTTAACTTTTTCCAAATCTAAGATGCTATTACAAAATATAAATTTATTGACATAGGTTGGCAAGTTTCCTTTGACACTGTTGTGTACATTCACAACACAATCCTTTCAAAAGAGAATGGGTCCAGAGGACGGCCACAAAAATTATCTAAGGGCTGGAGCACCTCTCTTATGAGGACAGGCTTGTTCAGCCTGGAGAAGAGAAGGCTGCAGGGAAACCTGATTGTGGCCTTTCAGTACCTAAAGGGGGCCTATAGGAAAGACAGGGACAATCTTTTTAGCAGAGCCAGTTGTGACAGGACAAGGGGTAATGGTTTTAAACTAAAACAGGGTAGATTTAGACTGGATATAAGGAAGAAATTCTTTACAATGTGGGTAGTGAAACACTGGAATGGGTTGCCCAGAGAGGTAGTGGAAGCCCCTTCCCTGGAAACATTCAAGACCAGACTGGACGGGGCTCTGAGCAACCTGATCTAGTTAGTGGTGTCCCTGCTGACTGCAGGGAGGTTGGACTAGATGACCTCTAAAGATCCCTTCCAACCCAAAACATTCTACGATTCTATGATCACATAAAGGAAAGTACATACAAGGCTAAAGGTAGTTTAGAAAAGTGGTTGTTGAACAGAAATCCAACATTTTTAAAAGTTGGAAGCTGACTGCTAAATGAAAACAGAGAAATTAAAGAAGGAGAAAGCTTTTCAAATTTATTCTTTAACAAGCTGTCCTCGTTTCAGCTGGGATGGAGTTAATTTTCTTCATAGTAGCTTGCATAGTGCTGTGTTTTGGATGTAGTACTAGAAGAATGTTGATAACACACAGAGGGTTTTAGTTGTTGCTGAGTATTACATAGACTAGCCAAGGAGATTTTCAGCTTCCCCTGCTCTGCCAGGTGCATGAGAAGCTGGAAGGGGGCACAGCCAGAAGAGCTAACCCAAAGTTGCAAAGGACTATTCCATACCATATGATGTCATGCTCAGTATATAAGCTGGGGGAAGAAGAAGGAAGGTGGGGGACATTCAGAGTGATGGGGTTTGTCTTTCCAAGTAACCGTTTTTGCATACATGAGTCAGGAGTTCCTTCATCACCATCAGAATTAAGATCAGCCCTTAGACTCTGAAAAAACTGCAATCTGTTTCGTCTCTGGAAATTGGAGCAACAAGTTTACTGGAAGAGCCCCCTTTTGTGTTTGTTTTTCTTTGCAACTCACGTACTCATGCCTCTAAGGTTGAGGTAGGTTTTCCACCCCATTTCCTCATGTCCTCACCATGGTCACGCAGGTAAAACCATAGGGTGCCCCATGGTGTGTACCCACAATGCAATTTACATCCACAAATTTATCAGAGGTATAACATGAAAAGTCATGTCTATCCTAATTTCAAAGGCACTTTTTTTAATCCCCCACTAAAGAATCTCAAACAGGGTTTCTGAAAGCAATATTGCTTTATAGATTAAAGTAACTTAATCAAATCTAGAATAACTTTTACCTTTGAATCCATTTCCTTTGAAAACCTGTTTAATTCGAAATTTAAATTACATGTTTCTGAAACAGTTCTCACCTGCTTTTTCAGAAACCTCTAAGGAAAAAAGAATCACTAAAGTGCATAAAGTGTTTGTAAAAGGAGATAAATATAATGGAAACAGAGAGACAGATAAGGAAGTATTTTTGTATATATTTGTGAAACTTTGTGAATTGTGGTACCAGATAACAGTGAAAATTCTGCAGCCTGACAATACAATTTCTGACAAAAAGAGTGAGAGTTGACAATGGAGAGAAATAGATTAACTGTTGTATTTGGTGTCCATAGATCAATGAATGAAAACTATTTCATATTTAGCTTGTATAAATACATACATACAATTATAACCTTAAATGTCAGTGAATAAATCAGCTAATGAAAGCAAAACAACCTTTGTAGTCATGGCCAACAGAGAACCCCTTTCTATTTAAAACTGGAAATTTTCACACTGAAGTCACTTTTACATCTAAATGATTTTGTTGAAAAGGAAGAAAGGGCAAAGCATGTTGCCAGAAAAATTTACTAGGTTTATGTTGAGGTTGGTAGTCAAAAAAAAAATAAAAATGTGTATAATTTATCTTTTTTTGTCTCCTGAAAATGTTTATTATGGTTTAAACAATGTCACTTTTAATGTGCTCATGTTTCAGACCCTGTAGATGTTTGGAAATCTACTGAATGTGTTGAATGGGATGATATTAAAAGCAATTTCAACTTCACAGTTCTTTTATTTATATAATCAGCGTTAAATGTGTTGCAGGGTGACAAAGAAAACTTTCAGAGAAATAAAAAATACTCTGTGTTGAGAAAACCAGATGCTCACTTGCCTTTATAAGTACTGTGAGGACATTGTTCCTTGTAGTTAATCCCCTCTCCATCTAGAACTCCTTCACCTGTTTAAGACAGGTAAAGAAATCCCCTCACTCTAAGAGTTTTAGAAATATCACTGCTAGTGGGAGAGTTGTAAGGGACATAGTAACTAAAAATGTTCTGCATGAGACTTAATGCTAGCGGGTCTTATGCTGAAAATATTTTGAATGAGAATTATACTGATGTTAAAGTAAAACTGGCTCTAAATATGTGATTGTGATACAAAACAAACCCTCGCAGCTTATTAGATTATGATTATTAGGTGTTTAGCTCTGTACACTTTCTATTCAGCTTGCCAATTAACAGTAATGCATAGATTATAATCACATTCCTGAACTGTCAGATCATTTGTTGAAGATGTAAATAGTGTACTGTGTAGTAGTGATACAAGTAGTCCATCCTATACAAAAATACATCAGTTAAACAAGAAAGCTATATTTTTATAGTAGAGAGATTAAAAATTTCTCTGGTTAGATTAACAAAGATGCTTAGCTGATTTCTGTGGGAAGGAGGGTCATTCCCATAGAAGGTGTGAGAGAAGCAGCTAGGAATGTTGAGAATAGGAGGTGCTACATTTATAAAATGTTAAGCTTCATGTAGTTTGGCTTCCAAGGACTCACCATTCACCTGCTATCCCCTTGCACCTGTATTGTGCACCTGGATCTCTGTTACAAAACCTTGATTTCCTTCAATATATTTTAAGGTATTAAACCACAAGATAAGGTAAGGTTAATTTAGCATTTGTAATATTCCTTGGGTTTTATAGTCATAATGAACCGAGGATTTTAGAGATATCAGAGGCGAATTATTAATGTCAAAGCATATCTCACAAATGTAAATCATTTGCTTACAGATTAGAGGATAATGCATTCAGAGAAAAAAAAAATTGCTTAAAATTAACAAGGTAAGTCACTGAAGTACCTAGTAGTTTCAAGACAAATTCCATATGTGCTGGTGAAAAGATTAACTAGCCCAACTTTCTCATTACAGCACTCAGGCAGAGACTACACTTTTGTCATTTCTTTGAACATTTTATGTAGTTCACCTGAGAAAACAGAATTATTTCTACCTGAAGTATATAAGGCAATGCTCACACCTCAATCAAACTGGCAAGAAGATCATTTACAACATGGGTTTGAGTGTCTGTCAGTAGCTTCAGTATGCACACATGATAGTGAGGATATAAATGATTATCCCTGAGCATCAAATTTTGTGGTAGATCTCTGGTATGAGATAAGCATTATGGATTTTTTCTCAAAGCAAATCATGTTTTTTTTCCATGCATAAAATGATGTTATTTGCTTTTACTAATAAACTGACCAACTGAACTTGGAATCCTAACATTCTGATATGCTTCACATTGAGCCTCAGATGCATGGAATATACATTTTCCAAAGAATGATCTTTTCTTTCATTACATTAATGCAAACAATCTCCCAAAAATATCTTTAATTTAAAAAATAAAATAAAATTGCTGTGCTCTGAACTGTAATTTCTTATTAAAATTTATTCTGGAGGGAGACTGAATTAAGCTGAAGCATAAGAAGCTATTGCATCAGAAAATAAAACAGAGATTAAAGAAAAATTCATTACATTATGAGAAATTCAGATGATGTTAAAATACCAAGTTCTCTGTTTCTGCTTGTATCTCTTTTCTCTAGCAATTCACAGTACCTTAGCAGAGAGAAGAGAATCAACTATGATATGGATTGATTTTTGTAAGTAGTTCTCAATGAGAAATCAAAAAAACCCTACAGCCACAGATGTACAATTAGCCATAGAAATATTAACATGCAAATCTTGCTGACATCATGCTCTAGATAAAGAGGAAAGAAGCAAATATTTCTAGGCTTGGTTGTGATTCTTGTTATTTTATGTGTTAGAAAGTTAGTATTTTTTCTAGATTCATTCTAATTGTGTAAGAAGCTATGCTCTATGGAGATACTTTTCTGATCCATGAACCTGACAAGCAAACGTGCTGAGAGAACTGGCTCATGTCTTTGCAAGATCACCCTCTATCCTATTTGAAAGGTGGTAGGCATTGAGAGAGGTCCCTAAAACCAGGAAAAAGGCAAAAGTTTCTTCTCACTACTATCAGTTATTCCAGTCTTCCACCTACAATAATCCTCTGGATGACTAAACTCTCCCACCTAAAATTAAACATTTCAGATATGCAATGATGAACCAAGACATCTTTAGCATTAGCTGACTTTTTCAAGCCTCTTTTTCAAAGATTTATTACAGCTTTGCCCACATTACTGGTATGTCAACAAGAAAATCTTTTGCCTCTCAGCTCAGCTGGTTTTGTAGAGGAATGGAAGAGATGGGAAAGAGGAAACAGACCTTACTAATCAAATTTTTCTCTAATGAACTCTCAATTGCAGCCATAGTTGTTTAACCCACTCATACTATGTTGCAGCTGGCTGAAAATAAAATAAATACTGCATGCTTTATATGTCTACTAGAAGGAAAGTAGAGCAGATGTAAATATTGAAAGGATTTTTGAGGGTTTCTTTCATTCCCCAACTAAAAGTTGTTTTTTATGACCACTTAGCTTCCTCTTCTTTCCTGAATGTCCTCTTTTCAACCATCAGTGTGAGAACAGCTGCTCTGCATACACTATGGTCTGAACAAAAATGGAATATGGTAAACTGTAAGTACTTCCATGTACTTAACTATATTTCCTTCACGAGTGGAAAGGTTCTGTTGCTTTCTGAGTTTCCACAATATATGAGAATATTCTATAAAAAGATGTAGTTTGACTTAAAAGAGAATGGCAAACGTAACATACTTGAATTAAGTCCTGATGAAGATACTAACAATGATTCACTGCACAAGGGAAAAAAAAAACCAACACCCCCCCCCATTTTATTAAATTGTATTTTAATTTGACAGATATGACATTTTTACTTCTTTTGAAACATTTATTTCAACAGAAATTTTAAAAAAAATCCCTATGAGTCGAAATTTCCTTACAAATAAATGAAGTGGCATGGAGGATTGTAATAATATTTGTAATAAGATAATAATTCAGTTTCAATTCAGTGAAGCTTACCGATATGACAACCTGTATAAATAAAACTGGAGTACAAAAATCAGACAGACTTTTCAGGAACATGTCACATTTTTTTTCCACCCCAAATCAGATTACACAGTGTTTGATTTTTGGATCTCCTTATCAGATAGTATTCCTGGAAAAATGACAGGTTGCAATATAGATTGATTATATTATAACCATCACTCTTGTTTCCCTAAGGATCATACATAGTTAAAACATTTTGGGGAAGTAATTTGTAATAGTTTGAGCAATTAGCTTTTTTGTATTCTCAGATATTTAGAAGGTAACTTTTTCTTAATGTTTTGTTGCTACAACTTATGTAATTGATACATATGCATAGATGATGCAAATCTTTTTAATATCATGATAAATACTCAAAACATATCAATGAAATTAAAGCAACAAATAGGAATTACACAATCACATGGAGGGGACACAATTTCTGAGTATCCTTTAATTTTAATGCTCTTTATGACCTGTAAAACTACAAGAAAAATGAGTTATCTGAGAAGCAAGTAGCCTGAGAGGGTATTGGAATTGAATTTAGAAGTTTTTGCATTCTGATAAGTTCCGTGACATTTATTTTTTTAGCAAGCCAATGCATCGTCTCTTTTTGAATCTTTGATAGGGGGATAAAGGAGAAAGAAAAAACAAGAAGAAAGGAAAAAAAAAAAAAGGCAAAAATTTTTTAACTTTTGCCATGTACTTCCAAAAGGTCTTTTAATAGCTAGCAATTAGCTAATGGCAAATGAAATATTTCTGTCTTGCAGCTTGCCTCAAAAAAATGTGGAAAAAGTTATTCTTCTGGTGAATCTAATAGGAGAATTTGAGTTGCATAACGCAAATGAAATTTCAACTTTACTAATCAATATTTGATTCTGAACAATATTATAGACACCCCGATATTTAATAGATTAAGAGATTATTTTTTTCAAATTTTTTTAAGGCCAGCTGCTTAAAGTGAAGGGATATTATGTTTATTTGAACTTTCTGGATTTGGAATTAATCTGACTTTCATTTCTTTGAGCACCAGAAGAGTGCAAATTGTTCTGGAATATGTGTTGGAACACTATTTCCTCTCAATACTCCAAAAATCACAGACATGCTCCCTGAAAGAATTCTGTGAAATTGTTGTAGGCAAATAATTGTTGCCTTGGGGAATTATTACTTAATTTACTGCTGGTTCACACAAGCTTCTGGTCACTGATTTGGTTACTGAGAAACAAAGAGAACATAAACAATTAATAATTGCATAAAGCCCTTTTCCTTCCCCTTCTTCAGACTTAGATTAAGTCAAACACCTATCCTCTCCCTTCCTAGTCTCAGCTTCTCCTACTTTCACCCTGAGTTACACTCACTAGTTCCCAATTCCTTCACTGAGGTGTTGATCACCATTGAAGGCTAGGTATGAGTGTGATGTGACTTCTGTCAAAGCTTCTTTCTGCTGATCTTTACATCTGCAAGTTTTCCTCTGCTGCGGTCCCTCAGGGGTCTCCCTGCCCTGATGTGGGTTGCCCATGATGACAGTCCCTCAGGGGTGTCCTTGCCCCAACATGGTCATCCACAGACAGTTCCTTTAGGGATGTATGTTACTCTTTTGGCTTCAGATGTCTCCTCCTTGAGTGTCTCTCCAGCAGCACCTCCAGAAGTGTGCAATGTGTCTCCAGCCCCTAGCAGTTTCTGATTTATTTCTCAAATATGTCTGAGTAAGGGTGTTGATGGTTCTTTGATGGTCTGAAGTTTTAGTGCATGATACATTGCTCACAACAGTTTCAGAGATGCCTGGAACTGGATGTGACTGTCATTTGGCAGTTCACAGTCTCCTCCCATACAGGTCACCCTTGTAGCCCCCTGCTACTTAAACCCTGACATTTATGGTAAGTACAAAGATATAGTTGATTGAAAATTGTATCGCTGATGATTGCAAATTAATTTAATGACATGTCTGATTAATACTGCATATTAAGCTATAAAACTGCAAGCAGGAAGTTCTAAGGTTCAACATTGAAATGTCTAAATATCCTGTTATTTAGTGGTGATTTAGCTTGATGTTAGGTTTCTTTATTACTTATCTACATGCTGAGAAGAACATACATCTATGAATGAGATACTCAAGGGCAAATGTGATAGACCGTTTCGTAAATATGAATAGGTGAGAGATTTTTAAGTAGACCAATCATTATTTATGAAAAACACCCTATCTTTTTCACCACTCTAAAATACAATAAGCATCAACTGCATTTCAACTAAGCACAATCATTATTTATGAAAAACACCCTATCTTTTTTACCACTCTAAAATACAATAAGCATCAACTGCAGATTTTCAACTACAGATGAGGTCCAGTGTCCTGGTTGCACATGAGGGGCTGGGAACTGTGCCCAACAAAGCATTTGGGCCAGATGAGCTTGAGCCACACAGCAGCACTAGAATGAAGTGGTAAGTGACAGCAAAGGGAGATCCGCTGCTGCAGGAGATGGAGGCCCATATCTGCTGACTTGACCTGCTGTTTAGGAAGTTTGCTGCTTGCCAGAGTCTTAAACCCAGGACTTTGTGGGGAGGCTGCTGAAACTTGTCTGGCCCTTGGACTCTTACACCCTGCTACTCTTCCATTTGGGCACCAACAGTAATACCAAAGGAGACTTGGAGCATTATCAAGCCTCGTGGCTCCAGGGGCAAGGATCAAGGGTGGTTTTCCCCTTGAGCCCAATGTTGCAGGTCAAAGGCTTGAGGAGAAGTAGACATATCCTGAGGGTCAACAACTGTTTGCACAGCTGGTGTCAACTAAAGAGATTTGTTTTTTTACTATCACAGGAAAGCCTTTGAGGACTGAGCACTGCTCAGAAAAGTCAGGATCCACTTGTTCAGTAGGGGAAAAGCATTACCAGCAGGCTAGTAAGAAGAAAACATGACATGACATTTTAGGACACATAGTGTCTAACTTGTTGAAGCTGCTTCACTTTTTAAAAAATAATTGAGTTCTGGAAGTATTTTTTTCAAGGAAATATTGAACCTCAGATCTCTAACTAGCTGAATGTGCTAGGTGAAAATGGAGTAATTGTTACTCTAGAATATGAATATTTAATTATACCATGAATTTCACACAATTTTAAAGGACTTTTTGAGGAATTCACACTCTAGAATATCCATTAGGCTGATGATTCAACTATAAGTATTTAACCCACCACAGTAAGTCTGGGCATAAACTTTGATCCAGGAGTGTGGGTAAAACTAAAAAAAGGCTCATCTTGGCTGCTTTTTAGGAGCTGACTAGAAATATTCTGAGAATGTAGACTCTTTGGGGGCAAGTCTATGCAATATCTTGATTCAGGAATCTAGTAAGACAGATGTGAGACAGACCTGAAACACATTCAGGGCTGCAAAAATGTTAAGTGACTTGTCCATACACAAATGAATTTGGGATAACAGAAAATTAGGCTAGTCCCTCCAACTTAAAGGCAGAATCAGCTATACTTAAATCTTTCATCTAAAGGGGGAGAAATGTGAACCTTTTAGGGAAAGTTTAAATCTTTATCTACAACTGATATCTAAAATAACTCAAATGAATCACGCCCTAAAAATTACTATTTATCTGAATTAAATACACAGGGATACTAGATGACTTCTCAGACACAGATGTCTGCAATGTAAATATTTCCATTTGGTCCTATGAATCTCACTTCATACACACTAGAGGCAATGCTCCTATTTATAAACTCTGATGAAGTTGCTTTCTCGAACAGTGCAGTCTTAGTGCACTTACAGACTTTGCTTTCAGTCTTAATAATGACATCTTTTTCTACAGAAGTACCCTATAATCCTGGTTTCAAACCTTTGTTTAGACAGTTTAG
>NW_009258305.1:1005087-1028478 GCF_000687185.1 Egretta garzetta | reverse complement strand
GGAATTGTATTACTTATTCTTCAGTTTACCTTATTTTTTACACAACTGCACAGGTCTATAAAGCCCATTCGCTATTTTCATCTTGCATATTCACAACTCTTTGCAGTTAGGGCTATATACACTACACTTGGCAAAGTACTAGCATTACAACTATACCAGTATTATGATACCAACTATACTGGTATTACTGAATTCAAGTACAACGATAAACCTCTGAGAAATGTCCCTGGCTATAGACTTCCTCTTTCATATCAAACATATGGATATGTTTTATAACAATTTTTATAAACTGTCTTATATTAACTTCTTTTAATCAATGTCTCTTCTGACAACGTATTATGAGACACTGTAAAAGTTTTCTAAAATCAAGTTATGGGACATAGCTGCTTTTCACCATAGGAAGTTTCAGAAACAGAGGGTTTGAGGATCTTAATTTTTAGGGGATATGGCTGGGACATTGAACAAAGATGACCAAAGGGATATTCCTTACCATATGACATCATGCTCAGCATATAAACTAGGGGGAAAACTGGCCAAGGGTCCACTGCTCAGGAATTGGCTCATCTGTCAGTGAGCAACTGTGTTGTGCAGCACCTTTTTTGTATATTCTTTTATCATTATTATTATTTTCCCTTTCTTTTCTGTCCTATTATATTGTCTTTATCTCAAACCATGAGTGATTGTGTGGTGTTTAGCTGCCTGCTGGGTTAAACCACAGCAATTGCCTTAAAAGTTGCTAGTAGAGCAGTGTGTCTCTGAGATGCCAGAAAATGACATCAGGCAAATATCTAACAAGAAAACAATGAAAAGGGAAATTTGCTTTAATTTTCTAAATGAATAAAAACATCTTTGGGACTAATTGCTCTATTCACAAAAATTAAAAAGCAAAAAGACTGGCATGCATTAAACTAACTAAATTAGGAATTAATTTATGCTTTTACAATGGACATGAATTTTTGCTGCCTCCTACTTTGTTGTTTTTATTGTTTACGTTTTTTTTAAATATATTGTTTTAATCTCAATAACCCTAAAGTCAAAAGAAATGTACAAATCAAGCAAAAACTATTAAAATTGAACTCTGGTGGCAACTCCTTAAATCTGATTTCTAATCCCATAAATTTCTTGACAGCAAATATGAGAGTGATTTTCATTGTTGCATATATCTTTTTGGTTGGTTGGTTGGTTAGCTTTTTATACATTTTAATTACTGGTACAAAAAGGAATAAATTAACAAGAGGTTTAAAAAAAAAAAATTGCTTCATCCAATTTAAAACACAAAGAAACTTACTAAGATAGCTAGAGTGTTTCATACTATATTTAAAAGTAACTCCTAGGTAAATTTAAGAACTCTCAAACTTTCAAAGAACAAACCAAAATAGCATATTACGAAAACAAACAAACAAACCCACTCCAAACCTTCTTAATTTTGAACACCATTCAAATTTTTGACTGCCTTAAAACTATTGTTTTTTCTAACAGTTCTGTAAGTGAAAATACCTTTTCATATTTAAATATCAATAGAACTTTGATTTGATCATATTATTTAGGTAGGGATGAATTATAATGAGCTATATATCCTAGAATCAAATCCCTTACTTATGTACACAGAATCATAGAATCATTAAGGTTGGAAAAGACCTCCAAGATCATCAAGTACAACCATCAACCAAACACCACCATGCCTATTAAGCCATGTCCCAAAGTGCCTCATCTACAGTTTTTTGAAGACCTCCAGGGATGGTGACTCCAACACCTCTCTGGGCAGCCTGTTTCAATGTTTGACCACTCTTTCAGTAAAGAAATTTTTCCTAATATCCAATCAAAACGTCCCCTGATGCAATTTGAGACCAAATTGATAGGTCCCTAACATAGTTTGGTCCCTAACCAAAACCCGCCAGGGTGGGATTCATTTGAGTTGATGTTATCTGTCTGAACCCTAGGCACTTCATAGCCACATAGGTTCCTCTAACAGTTGTCATGTGGTAGAGTCCACCTTATGAAAATGAATTCAAGAAATAATGCAACTCAAGTGTTAGATATTTACCTGCCTTGATAAGTCATCTTCGTCTTTGGCCACACAAAAGGTTTAAGCTAGTTTAGACTAAAAATTTTTTTTAAAAAAAAGTTAAATATAATCAAAAGCTATCTATAGAACTTACAGAAAAACTTAAAACATACATGTTTAAGAATTTACTTAGAAATACGGACTTCGATAGACTAACTCTAACTCCAAACATCTTTACAAAGTCCCATTTTTGTTAGTAACTCTCTAGAGGAAGAATTTAACTGTTTTTTTTCACAGCAAAATTACTCCCTATAGATTGCAGACTATTTTCAACAATAATTGCCTTGAGAAGATAGAATAATGTCTTTAGAGATGATCATCTAATCTTGTAAATGTTTCTGTAATAGTATTTTAAGAAGCTGGCTTGTTCTGAATAGGTTTTTGTTTTGTTTTAGATTTGGTTTTCTTTGTTTTTCTTTTCAGTTGTACACTGCTATCTCTTTGTCCATTTTATAAATTTAAAATACATATAGGAACTTCAACTCCAAATCTTTTTCTGGATTTTTGTAATGTCAAAATATATCTGAACAAAGTATAGTCTGTTTGTATCACCACAGCTGAGCTATCTAAATAGAAATAAGCTAATTTTATGTGCTGTGTATCTGAAGTTTAATATTAACTTTTAAGAAAAAAAAAGGGGGGGTGAAATTAAAAATCGAGCCTCTATTTTTGGTTATGTAATACAGATTATACAAAGGAATAAAATTGGCAGTTGTTGTTACAAGTAGAGGCTGATAAAATTTCAACTAACATAACTCAGGGGTAACTGAACTCAAACCAGAAAATCTGTCAACGTAGAAGCACTTCTTCTCTTTCGAAATTTAAGGTCTAATTGGTACTTCAGATTCTGAGTTACCTCTCTCAGTATTGTGTTGTTGAACTGTTTTTTTTCTTTCTCATCTTAACAGTAAAAATAGAAGTCTATAAACTTTACAATAATTGATATCTAAATTTAAATTGGGTATTAAAATGCAAAAATACTTCTTGAGGGTTATAGAGACCAATGGGTGGGCAATACTCTTATCTCAGAACTGGATTTGGCAACTGAAATACATATATTAAAAATACAAATGTCAGGTCATCTCTTGGTTTAAAGAATGTATTATATGTCTAATACACTAATTTCTTCCAATATGCTAACTGCAATTAGTATTAGCTCACTCAGTTTAGTGTCTTTTTTGTTTTCATGCATGAAGGATTAGCTGACAGATGTATTAAAAAAAGGCTAATGGACATAAAGGGCTTGTACACTTTGGGTAACACTGCATCATGTCAACAAAATCCAGAGTAGTTGTTTTACTTAGAAAACCTGTAACACACCTTTAGGCTGACTTCATAACATAGCTGGATAGTGAAAGAGGAGCTGAAAAAGTACCATTCTAAAAACTAGTATGTATTATTTACATTTATTATTTGTCTAGTATGTATTATTTAAAGTAATTTTCTAGCTAGTATTATAAACTTTTAAAATACTATCTCTAATACTCACCAAAAAAAGATTGAGGGTGAGGGAGAAGGGGAGATAAATTAACCTGCTCGTATAAAGGTGATACCCAGATAATGACATAAATACTGCCTCTCACTTTCTAGCTGTAATACATCAGGATCCACATATTAATTCAAAAGTAAATTCTAGTTAAATTTAAACAAATCTTCATGTTCTTTAGTAAACCCACACTATGTTTTTTCTTTATGTAAGTATTTAGAAGTTTCTGCAGACATTCAATATGAACATGTGAAAAATATCTGAATATTAAAATAGACAATTTGGTTTGTTCTGTTTCCTGATAAAGCAAGTCGTACAAGACAAGTGATGCTGAAAGTCATTGAAGTAAACCTCAAATATAACCAAGAAAAAAAATATGAAAAGCATTGTTGCTGGATGCTGAATAACAATAGGCAAGATAGTGTGAGGAAGACAGGAATAGCAGATATACATCGGAAAATACATATGCCAGAGTACCACAAATGATGCCTCTTGACAGGAAAAAAAGGAGGGAAGATACTGTAGTTTTACTGCTAAGTAAAAGAGCACAAGCTCTGTTGCTAGATGACTGACCAAGAACACTGTTTAATGTTCTTTAGTTCCCTGACTCTGTTTAAGACAATTCCAATCTGATACATGGGATACTATCCATAAGCACAATAGCTCCAAGGCAATCAGTGCTAATTAACAGGTTTTGGACCTCTTTTGTTATCAGTTTAGACCTAGACATGGAAAGAAACCAAATGATAAGGCAGGTCTACTAAGGAGGCAACAGATTTAAACAAACAAACAAACAAACAAACAAACAAATAGCTGAGAAAATGTGATTTCTGAAGGATGCAGGCCAAAATGTCTAGCGTACAAAGAAAAAAAATTGAAAGGTAGAAAAAATAGCATTTTTTTATTTCTCTCTACTTGCACTTCCTTCTTATTTCCATGCCACTGAGGATGGAAATCAGTAAGATCCTACCTGTCATACTTTGTATCAAAACAAAAATAAAATGAGAGGAAAAATTAATATGATACAATGAAAAATAACTCCCTTTGCCTAGAAAATGATCATTCTGCTCCTTGGCAAGTGTAAGTGGAAAGACTGTCAGCTACTGATATTTCCTTGTAATAAAGGCTAAATAAGGATTTAGACATAATGCTGAAATTCCTTTATGCTGTAAAGAGCAAGGGCTGTGTTTCACAAGAAATGTTTAGATGTCATCTAGTTTAAATTACAATAATAGCCAATGAGCAATGCTGTTAAGCTGAAACACTTAAATAGATGTACGTTAATTATTTGTAGTCATTATTGGTTTCTAACCAGTTAAGCAAGCTTTAAACTCGAATAGGAAAAAGAAAGAGAAAAATATGTTAAAAGTAAAAATACAGCAAAATATAATTCTTCTCCAATGGAAGAGGTAAAATAGAAAGAAGATGGTATTAAATTATTTTAGCAATGATGATGTGGGAGTAAAATTCACAGGGGACAGAATGAATAAAAGAAAAGCAAAGCTGAGCTACTCTTGAACATTTGACTGAGTTTGAAAATAGCATCAGGGAGAAATTACAATTTCTAAAAGAAGCATAGACTGACAAAACATGACAAAATTGCACCAAAGAAAAAATCTACATTTGAAGTATTTGTTTGGTCTCTATTTCACAGTCAATAGACAAAAATGCACACTTCTAAAGTGAAATTTACTCTTAGAAAAATACGTACATAGATCACAGAATCATGCTACTGAAATTCCCAATTCTCTTCACCAATTTAAAAAGGATCTTGAAAGTATATACTGTAATTTACACTGTAGATTATCCATAAAGGAAGCCCATTCTTTGAGATTTTTCTCATAATGAAAATGTCATGCTATTTGATCACAGTATTGATTCACATATTTTGATTTGCTAACTTGATTTAGAAAACTGTATATACTGGCAGTTGTATCTTTTTACCCACAATCACAAAAAGGGAGCAAAAACTGGTACTCCAACAAGACAGAATATTATTCTATAATCTGAAGTGGAAGCTTGCTTTTTCTAAACTTTCTCCTTGATATTTAGCTTTGTCAGACTTCACAATATATATTCTCAAACTGGCACTAGCAAATTTTTATAGGTTGCTGTGTGGCTGGATGTTCTAGCTTGTGATAAAGTTTGTCTAAACCCACTTGTTCATACACTGTCTTTAATTTAAATTCTGTTATTGTTGGTATTCAGAAGCATTAAGGAATTCAAGTAAGATGAATGAGGGCCTTTGATACAGATGCTGAGTTTGAATAGCTCATTTGAAAGAATTATATAGTTGATTATAAATTACCCTTGTAATTATTCTACTGAAAGATTTGAAAAGTATAAACTGGAGTTCATGAACCACAAACAAAATGCATACTAATTTTTGGATAAAAAGATAGTTGAAAAGTGCCAATTTTATTTGCAATTACTTATGTTATTTGTCTTTTCTGTGAAATAAAGACTCTAATTGCATTTCAGTATCAGAAAGCAATACCTACATATTTTTAGTTAGTTCAGATTTTAAATTTTTTTAGGTTTCGTTTGTTTTGTTCATTTTTTATTTACTGTGATGCTGAGAATATAACCGAATGGACGTTTTCACTCATTTGGAGTGTCATTCACTTCATAAATTAAATATTAGGTGATTTATTTCCTTATTTTTAGACTAGTGTGATAGAAAAAGTTTGGCAATTATAGTTTCATTTTACTGCAACTCTTCACAACAGTATTCATCAGTTAGGTTTTCAGATATAAACTATGCAGTAAGATGAGGTAGATGGAGTGCAACTGCAACATGATACATGTGACACATGCAGTCATTCTTACTATCACTCTCCCATAGGTGTGATCCTCTAATAAATCATTCATTCACTACTGCCAAAGGACATCAGCACTGATCCCATGTCTTTTTCCTAGTTGGGCAGTGAAGCACAGCAGTGTACATTTCCAGATATTGTCTGTGCTAAAGTAATGATTGCTTTTCCATGTCATTTTTCAATTTTATGTAACATCTTGCTCTTAAAAAATATTTTCACTGTAATGCTTTGAAAAGATCTTCAAATGAGATCAGACCATATAATTTTTGAGGTGTTTCATATACAGAACTATGCACTTCTTATACTATTACATTTGTCCCTCTTCATTCCACGCCTAATGACTTTTTTCTGTTTTTACATTTTACATCTTAGACTTTGTTTACTGTTTATACATGTGACTTGTCCTGGTTTCAGCTGGGATAGACTTAATTTTCTTTCTAGTAGCTGGTATAGTATTGTGGTTTGGATTTAGGATGAGAATAGTGTTCATAACATACTGGTGTTTTAGTTGTTGCTAAGCAGTCAAGGACTTTTAGGTTTCTCAAACTGGTCTGCCAACAAGAATACTAAAGGTGTACTGGGAGGGAGCACAGTCAGGACAATTGACAAAAACTGGCCAAAGGGGTATTCCATACCATATGACATCATGCTCAACATATAACCTGGGGAGAGTTGGCCTGGACATTGCTGCTGCTCAGTGTCATGCTGGGCACCATTCAGTTGATGATGAGCAATCGTTTTTTCCATTTGCATCACTGGTCTTTCTTGGCTTTTATTTCTCTTGTTTTGTTATTATGAATGTGCTCAAGACAGCATTCTAAGTACTCTAAGTACTAGGCCTTGTTACATTAAAATTCTTCACTAGTTACAGACTTTTACTGAAAAATATGGCCTCAGATGAGTATACTGAGCATTAAAATATCTTATTCCAGCTCTTTTGAAAAGGAAGTACCTCCAAGAGAGCTGGCTGCTATTTAAGCAGCTCTTCCTCCATGCTCAGGATCTGTGTATCCCTGTGAGTAGGAAATCAAGTAAATGAGGCAGGAGGCCTGCATCGATGAACAAGGAGCTTCTAGTGAAACTCAAAGAAAAGAGTAATCTCTATGGAATGTGGAAAGAGGGTCAGGCCACTTGGGAGGCATACAGGAATGCTGCCAGAGCATGCAGGGAAGCAACTAGAAAGGCCAAGGTTCACCTGGAACTAAGTCTGGCAAAGGATATCAAGGATAACAAGAAGGGCTTCTTCAAGTATATCAGCAGCAAACGTAAGACTAGGGGAAATGTGGGACCACTGCTGAAGATCATCAGGAGTACCCAGCACAGATTCGCCAAGGGGAAATCATGCCTGATCAACCTGATAGCCTTCAATAATGGCATGAGCGGCTGGGTAGACGAGGGGAGAGTGGTGGATGTTGTCTAATTTGACTTCAGCAAGGCTTTTGACACTGTCTCCCATAACATCCTCATAGGGAAGCTCAAGAAGTGTGGGTTGGATGAGTGGACAGTGAGGTGGATTGGGAACTGGCTGAAGGACAGGGCTCAGAGGGTTCTGATCGGTGGGGCAGAGTCCGGTTGGAGGCCAGTAGCTAGTGGAGTTCCCTAGGGCTCAGTATTCGGCCCAGTCTTGTTCAACTTGTTCTTCAATGACCTGGATGAGGGAACAGAGTGTACCATCAGCAAGTTCACTGATGACACAAAACTGGGAGGAGTGGCTGGTTGTGCCCTTGTTGCCAAGAAGGCCAATGGTATCCTGGGGTGTATTAAGAGGAGTGTGGCCAGCAGGTCGAGGGGGGTTATCCTCCCCCCCTCCTCTGCCCTGGTGAGACCCCACCTGGAGTACTGTGTCCAGTTCTGGGCTCCCCAGTTCAAGAAAGATGAGGAACTCCTAGAAAGAGTCCAGAGGAGGGCAACTAGGATGCTAAAGGGACTGGAGCACCTCCCCTACGAGGAAAGGCTGAGAGAGTTGGGCTTGTTCAGCCTGAAGAAGAGAAGACTGAGAGGGGACCTTATCAACACATACAAATATCTTAAGGGTGGATGCCACGAGGATGAAGGCAGACTCTTTGCAGTGGTGTCCAGTGACAGGACAAGGGGCAATGGGTACAAACTGAAACAGGAGAGGTTGCAGTTGAATATGAGGAAAAACTTTTTTATTTTGAGGGTGACAGAGCACTGGAACAGGCTGCCCAGGGGGATTGTGGAGTCTCCTTCTCTGGAGATATTCAAAGCCCGCCTGGACGAAGTCCTGTGTAACATGCCCTAGGAGAACCTGCTTTAGCAGGAGGGTTGGACTACATGATCTCCCGAGGTCCCTTCCAACCCTTGCAATTCTGTGATTCTGTGAATTTGATAACATAAAGGAACTATTCAAAATGTGATAAAAGAAAAACAGTATCTTGCATTTTCAGTTTAAAAGTTCAGTTATTTATGTCATTGGTTTACTGAAGATTTCTTATCAAAAACCTACATGGTTAGCTCAAGCCATATGGTGAGGGAAACTGCAATCCTATATAGTAAGAATGAAAAAATTTACAATTTATTTTCACTATTGACCTCATTTAATGACATGGTTTGTTTCAGTAAGAAAAACTGCAGGATTTTATTCTCTCTAGGAATCCCAGGTACGAAGTTCTTTAAAGATTCTCAGGTGCTATCTTTGGGATTTCAAGCATGGGAACTGAGCAATCAGTCTCTGAATAAGCCTGCTTATAAACAAAAACACTACCAAAAACCAAACTGGGGGGGAAAAAAAAAAAAAAAAGAAAAAGAATTTGGACTGTCCTCCAAACCAACAGCAAATGATACTAAGGCAGTGAGCCTTCAAGTGGCTCATCTGGAACATCTTTCAAATGAGGAGAGGCTGAGACAGATGGGATTCTTCAGCCTAGGGAAGAGAAGGCTCAGAGACATCTTATCAATGTTTATAAATACTTGATGGAAGGGAATGAAAACAAGGGAGTCAGACTCTTCTCTGTAGCGCCCAGTGACAGGACAAGAGTCAATGGACACAAAATAAAACATGTGAAATTCCATCTAAACACAAGAAAACACCGAGGGTTGTCAAGCACTGGAACAGGTCACCCAGAGAGTTTGTGGTGTCTCCATCCTTGGAGATACTCAGTACCCAACTGGACAAGGTCCTGGGCAACCTGCTTTAGCTGACTGTGCTTGAGCAACTGGGGGAGTGGGGAGAAGGGGGCAGGGGGTAACAAGATGACCTGCAGAAGTCCTTTCCAACCTCAGTCATTCTGTGGTTCTCTGAAGTGCAGGCTTAAGCACACAGTTTGTTTTCCAACCTCTCTCATAGAGCACAGATTGCACATTGCAGCACACCCAGGGGATTACCCTGATGCCAGAAACAGGCTGTAAGAATGACAGTTATGTTGTCAAATGATAGGCAGCTCTATAGACAAAATTCCCTTTTTGCTTTTTCTAGAAGCCTGTCATTCCCTCTCCTGAGCCAGTCTGACTTGATTTTTCTGGTTTTGTTGTTTTTTTTTCTTTTTCTATTGCTTTCCCATTGTATTTAGTACCTGTCTTTATTCTATAAATACAATTTTCTCACAATGTTTCCATCTTCCTTTCTTCCATTCGGTTTTTTCTTCTACTAAAATGTCTTTGTAAGCCCTGTAGTATCTTGGCTTCTCCATGTCACTATGCCTCTGCTATATACTGATATTAAGAGCTAGGATGCAGCGTAAGTCACCTACGACCTTTACTGACAGGTGCTGTGCAGGTGAAAGTTTTGGCAGCACAGACAATGAGAAAAGAGGGAAACCTTCACTGTCTTTTCAAAATCCTTCAATGTCAGGAGGAAGAATTAAAAAGGAACCCAACTGTCTGCCTGCAGTCTCTTGTGCATGACATTGGAGCTGACATGAATAATAGAAGGGACAAATAAGTGACTGTCGCTACTGCGTGATTTTAACTTGACATGACTGAGAGCAGGTATGGTAAAACTACTTTTTTTTTTCTTTTTACTATTTCTCCACCTACCTTGTGGTTAATTTTCATACTATCTACCCCACTGTTTCACCTTCTTACCACATAAGTTACCACATATTTATGTAGTCCTGACTTTAATTTAAGAAAGACAGTTTGGAATTTCAAAGTTGATTGTATGATCTTGGATTTATTTAGATTTTCTTGAAATTTCCATCAGCTGGCGGTAAGAAAAATCTCAGAAATAATAATGGAGGAATTGTTACATAGAGTAGTAAACAAATTAATATTTTTTGCTATAAAGATAGCACTAAAATAGTTTAGAAGCTAAAGTATTTCCTCTTTAACATTATCAGCCGAATTTCAAAGTTGTATGCATAAATTAAGCATCTGAATTTATTTGATAAATTTGGCCAACTTTTTATTTCTAATGATAAAATATTGAATATTTGTACCAGAAAATTGGTACAAAAGAACTTCAATGAAGTAAACAACAATTACCACTTTCTTTGTATGTTTACCTTCTGATGTTAAAGTGGAGGAATTTGGAATGGAAGAAGTGCAAAATCAATTTGATCCAATAGACTTAAGGAGTAGTATTAAATCTAAACATTCCAAAAGACTATATTTCTGTTCATCAATCCATTTCAATATCCTAAGTTAAATGATCTGGTTTTGGAAAAAATCTTAACACCATTTTTTTCTGGTGGTAAGAATTATTTGAGCTGGCAAGTATATGGAACTTCTGTAAGTTACAGTATTTTTTCATAAGCTTAAGAAACACTATAGTAATCTAATTTCAGGTTCCACTTCACTGAAGTCTATGGCCTAGAACTAGTCAAGAGGAAAGTCTGTTGAACTCAATGTTACACTTTTTCACCTGTTCACTTTTGGTGGGTTTGTTTGGGTTTATGTTGTTTTTACTTACATATATGTACAGTAAATCTCCACATTCTGCAAAGGTTAAGTTTGTTCCCACTCAAAAGATCCCTCAGTAATGTTATTAATGTCAGTAACCCAGTTATCTTTTTTGAAAATGTATTTATGTAAACAACATTAGGGCACTATTGAAAGGAAAACAGTGCCAGATGGATCAGTGCAGTACTGGAAATGATGGCATGACTCAGAAAAAAACCTCAGTCTATTGTAATCAATGTTCATGAATGAAGTAATTATGACTTCACTAAAACATTGGTTAGGTCTCTGCAAATGCTAAGATTTTACTACTGATTCTGTAGTTGTAGCATTTCCTAGCTCCACTACCTTTTTTTATATATGAATATATTTATAATAAAATCTTACTGATTTTTTTTCAGGTGGTTTTTTTTTTCCCAACATAACAATTTCATACCACTTGAGGATGCTGGGATTTTCATAACTAGGTGTACTATCTTCATTAGTTATCAGTAATCATATTTTAATTTTTTCTGCAAATACAATTTAGGCAGACATCTATGTGTTTTTTCTAATGCAAAAGAGAGAGCAGCTGTTGCTACAATTCTATATTAGCTGAAGAAAGGAAAAAGTATATTAGAGGAAGTTGTAACATTATAAGATGTACTAATTCAAAGCTCTATTTTATGAACTAAAATAAATTTACAGGAAAAACCTGTATCTAGTTAGGTGAAAAATTTGTCTGAATAAAGATCATAGTCATCGCTGGAAGAGATTTTTTTTTTTCCCGATGTGATCTAAATATTACAAGGGTTCCTGTCAAATATTTTCCTGTCTTTGTTTTCATTTCATCTGATGTGCTCTTTCTCTCTTGTCACTGATGATTTTCTTGCGCATTTTCTAATATTTAATGCAAGCCTGTCTGTACAATTCACTCACCACTGAGTGAGTAAAAGTTCCTCCAGTAATATCCATTCTGTCCCCTTGAGGTCTTCTGAGTCTATGTGAAATTTCTATTCAGAAGAGCATACTATTCTTCTGAAGAGTCACTGAATCTTTTTGAGATGTTGTGAAAAGACATTTTACTTTAACTATTTCAAGACATACTTACTGGACATGATTCCTATGAAATCAGAAAAGTTGCAGAAAGAATGAAATGATAACAACCACTGAGAAAACCATATCAAACAAACCCCAGGTTTTTTTAGAAGATCCACTGCATTAGAGAAAAATTGTTGTCAGTCAATGAAACCTTAAATTCCTTATTAACTGATTTGCATCTTTCTAGGAGGAAAGTGGAATTCTAGATATTTATGACACAATCACTGCTCAAATGTTATGATTTCTACTAGTTGTAACAAAAATATATTAGTTACATTAAAATCACACAAACAAAAATTACCTAACTCTTACTTTGTGCTTTTATTTGTAGATGTTAATGTTATTAAAATAGAGTTTATTTCATCACCCTTTTTGCCTGGTCACCCAAACAAGCAAGTGATAGAACTGTGATTGAAATTAATGACTTCTGAAACCCAATTAAATATTTTATTACTGAAAATACAACCTTAAAAAAGATTTCTAAATGTTGATTCTAAATTCCAAACACACTTGACCTGTTCTTATTTTAACTTCTGTAGCATTCTTCCTACAATGTACAAACACAGCTTTTGCCTTCTCAGTCAACATAAGCAATTCCCATTCCACTTTGGAATTCAATTCAGTATTTTCCCCATTGGGTAGAATGATGATAAAGCAAACAGATTTTAAAAAGTTTACGTTTTTGAGAAAATGTAGTGTAATGGAATGAAAAATTGAACAGGTTGGTACTGCTCAGAAGTAGCATGGATCTGTAATGCTGACACAGGAGCAGTGTGTGATTCTGAGTTCAGTGACTACTCATCAGGTGCAGCATTCAGTTTTCTGTCCTTTGAAGAAAATTCTGTGAAGGCTGCAGAACACAGAAACATAAAAGGAAGCAGCACTGATTTTTTTCAAAACACTTAGGATGTAAAGGAAACAAAGTCTCACCAACAGTTAAATCTGTGGAAGCTAGGATGAATTCTTAATGAATAAACTGCAGGTTTGCTCTACCTTTAACATTTAGAAATAATTTCTCTATTTTGATAAGCATATTGAGAGCATGTATTATTTTAAGGCTATTACTGTTAAATTAATACCTTCATTTTCTTTAGCACTCAGGGTATCAGAACAGAGACATGCTTCCAGAACATCATTTTTAAGGGCATTCTGGCAGCTTCTGAAGTGGCTCTTTGACTTCTGGACCAAATCCCCAGGATACTGATGGTGATAAATTACCTTGTTCTCTATTTTTACACATTAAAAGTTTTGATATTTTTTCATTTCCCCACACTTCTGTATATTTATTCTTTAGAGCAATGACATCTATGATCTTGAATTTTCATGTGGTTTTCTTTTTTATTTTTTCCTTACCAATAGGGTCCTTGATTTTCTCTGTCTATTTATGCTGTTAAAAAGTGAAATCTCAAAAGATTTGTATCTTATTATTTGCTTTTGCTGGTATAGGTTTGAGATCTCATCACTCCTGACCCATAAGGTTTTATATAAAGTTTGCTGACACAGTAATAACAAACGATGTGCACGCATAAGAGAAGAATCAGGTGAATGAACTACTAAAGCACACGCTGCTGATAAATATGATGAGCTGGCTGAAATAACATATATAAAATATAAGAGCAGGTAGGTAGTGAGATGTAGCTGTCAAGACTTTTGATAATCATTTGGAAACTTGTTTTGATGTACTGGAACAACATGTTCTGGGGGAAGGAGCTGGGGAAGAACGTAAGAGGCAGCACTGAAAGTGTTTCTTACTGCAGGCTGGACAGACAGAAAACTTCGGTAAAAGGCAAGAAGTTTTGGTAGTTACAAATAAGTTGCTTGCTGGTAGACAGCTTAATCCATTTAAACCCTTTAACATTTTCTATCCCAGTATTGATCAGATGTAGTAAAATAATTTGAGTTTGGACCTTAGATAAAAAGATTCTAGTTCTCCAGGTTGTGCAAATCTCCACAATTTAGTGGAGAAATACATCTTCACAAGACCAAGGTATTGGCAGATTCCAGAGCATATTATGTCTGAACATCTCGTATTTCATTCCTGGCACAGATCCTTCTTTCATTATTTTTTGCAATGATTTCACTCTCCACCAACTTGTATTAAGTAGGGAGGTGTGGACAGTTGGTATTTAGATGTCAGATTCAAACAGCAGAGATTTCTCCTGGACCACACAGTCTTTTACAATGGTGTTTTCTAGCTTGGTCTGATAAAAAACTATCACATCATGAACAAGCATAATAAATTTTTTGCCACTTACCTATTTTTAACTTGTATGCCTGTTTAGTGAAGCAATTTTTTTTTTCTGTTCATTTCACTGAGCATCTTGCCTGTATATGAAAACATGCTATAAAGGTTTGCTGCCTTCTTTATTTCCGACCCATATGCTTAACCATTTTCATTCCCTGCCTTGTCCTTTTTAGACTTTATTACTGATTTATTAAAACTTTTAAATTAACTATTCCTACAGACAAAATATCTTTCCTAGTCCACAATCCATTTTCAAATATCATCTGAGATCACATGTGTTTGTCTCTAAGTAGTAACTGGCAAGAAATGCAATGTCAAAATCTTTACTGAGAGACTCATTATTTCTATTTGTTTTCTATATCTGTTGTTTATTCTTTGCTCCTTTCAGTGCAAACAAGTTTCAAGGGTGTGTAAAAGCTAATATCATCAAGCAAGCTTTAAATCTGAAAAATACTTTTACTCATTACTACCTTTTCCTGGGAATCAGATGCTTTCTTCTGTTTTGTGTTTTGGCTTGTGTTTTCAAAATTTCTGAGGTAAATAAAAAACAAAGATAGACCAATAATGAATGTATTTAAACACTCTAAGAAACAAAAAATCTCATTAGACCTTTTGAATATCTTCCACACAATCCTTAAGATTGTGAGCTAAAATTCAGTGGCAAGATTCTTGAAGTAGTCACAGAGTGAGTCTACTAGATTGTGCTAATTGAATCACATTAGGCATACTGTTACTGCTATTAATAAGTGTGTTGAGCAATTTCTTTTGACAGGTTGCACCCAAGGCAAAGAAATGCCAGTGGAAGCTAAAAGAGATCAAGAAGAGAAAAAGGTTTTCCATTAGAACATTACTGAAACATTCTGCATCTCTTAGTGCTAGAATGAAGAAACTGTGATACCACACTGAGAATATGTACACTGTGAATATAAATAAGATTTTAAAATGTATACCTAGTATCATTAAAATATCCTATACCACATAAACAGATTTAAAAATAATAATAATCTGAAGTCTAGAGGCTAATTCATTACAAGGTTTAGGTCCGTGATACTTGTGTTATTCTCCTTGTAGAAAACTAGCTCCAAAACAATAGGAAAAAGCCTCAATAGTAATATGATTAAAAAAAAAAAAAAAGTAAAATTAATTAAACTTTAAGGATGGGATTAAATCTGAGATTGACATGCAAATTTAGGTCTCAACAATCTTTGTATGTGCAAATAAGCTATCTATAAATTCCTCTTGCAGAGGATGAAAACAGAGATTCAGTTAACCAAAAGAAAATGTCTCCTGTCATCCTGTAATGATTTAAATCATCTGCATGGGGCTATAAACTATTACACTGGACTTCAGAGAGATCTTCATCTTCTGGATTGACAACTGGATACCAGGTAAGATACTCCAGGATATTTCAAATAATGTAAGATGCCTGTGTGTGAGGAACTTAATCTTATCTTTAATTAAAACAGTCAGAGCAAGTCAGCTTATCAACCAAGACGTTTAATTTAGTTGTCCGCAAGACAGGTATCAAGGGCCATTAAAGACATCCTGACTGTCACGGGAACTTAGGGAGAGGTAGTCACAAGAACATCACTCAGTGACATAACATGGAAAATTTATTTGCTAAGTGGAATGTGTACAGAGGGTGGAAAGCAATTTTGAATCTGTGACACAAACATAGACATGGGGACGTACACACACTCTGTATAGAATATGTATTCACTGACCAATGCCAACTCCAGGTAGACCAAAGGCTCAGGCTCAGGGGAATGGGACTCTCACTCCATCTGACCAATATGTGAGTCCAGGCTTGTGTCCTGGCTTTACAAGTAGCAGTTCCAGCTTGAGTTCATCCTTTGGCTCAGTGTTGCTCAGTCCTGGAGGTATTCTCTCCACCACACAGGCAGGATTATTGTGTTAGGGAATTTTTATGGTACCCCTCAAGGTGAATTAAACATGTTTGTATTGTGCAGACTCCTACCACAACAAGCAGTTCTATATGGAGTCTGCAAAGATGCATTAGAAGCAAATTCCTCATATGCTATTGCAACAGCACCAATCCTGAAAGCAGTCGCATGAGGCACCTCAGTGGAGCCTTGTGTCCATCTCCCAGCCCAGCTCTGCTGCCCAAAGCTGGTCCCTGAGTGCTCCCGTTCTAGGATGTCTACAAGAGAATGCTGAGGCTGTTTCTTATCTCATCATCAAGGGAAACTTGCACGGAGTCATTCTGCCTCTGGCATTCCTTCTTCCAGCCAGATTAACCTCTTCTTGTAGCTGGGCCTTCTTGCCCTCCATACCAGATCATTCCTCAGTCACAAATTACTACTGCTGAGCAGTTACAATTAGAATTTCCCCTTTGACTGTTTTCACTGTTTGTTGCTTTGTAACTGTCCTGGTTTCAGCTGGGATAGAGTTAATTTTCTTCATAGTAGCTGGTACAGTGCTGTGTTTTGGATTCAGTACTAGAAGAATGTTGATAACTCACCGATCCTTTAGTTGTTGCTAAGTAGTGCTGACACTAGTCAAGGACTTTTTCAGCTTCCCAAGCTCTGATGGGTGTACAAGAAGCTGGGAGGGGACACAGCCAGGACAGCTGACCCCAACTGGCCAAAGACCTGTTCCATATCATATAACATCATGCTCGGGGGAGTTAGTCAGGGGAAAGACGGATCACTGCTGGAGACAGGCTGGGCATTGGTCAGTGGGTGGTGAGCAATTGCATTGTGCATCACTTGTTTTGTATCTTTTGTATAATCTATTACCATTATTGTTGTTATTGTTATTCTTTTCTTTTATTAAACTGTCTTTATCTCAGCCCTCAGCTCTAACCTTTTATTTTCTTTCCGATTCTCTCCCCCATCCCATTGAGGGAGGGGGGGGAGTGAGCGAGCGGCTGCGTGGTGCTGAGTTGCCAGCCGGGTTAAACCACAAGAATAACTTAGATGATCAGCACAAACTGCCAATGCTCTCATTAATCATGTCATTCCAGGCCAGACTCTCCACAGCTTCAGCAAATCAGTAATTGTTACCTAGGTCACTAATGTGTTACATTGATGCGAAGTTACTAACAGTTCATCTATGCTTGTTCATTTCTTTCCTGGGAATACTTAAACCATTAAAGCCGAGCAGATTAAGTCCACAGTTTTTGTGAAAGCCTACCTCATACCAATTACCTGTGCTTGTCTTATTTTCCCAAAGTTTATCATGATCGTCTGATTTAGAGCTGGGTAGATACAGTCAAGACTGAACAGTGGTTTTGGGTAGGCTTCACCTTGTAATATCTGGGATACCTCACTGGGACTTTTCCTGCTTCTCCAGAAGGATATGAATCTACTCTACATGTAATGTCATATTTAGTAGCCACATGTCTCAAATGGCATTTCATGACTATCTGTGGGCAACTGAATCCAGCCCTATCTTTCTACTTCAAAGTGATCTGGATTACCTTCTAGACCTTGTAGACTGCAGTGAGTAGATTTATTTTTATATTAATGGAAATTTAGATACTAACATTTAGGCTATTTCAAGCTGCATAAATTCAGTGCAATTCAAACATTAATATTTAAAAAAATATTTTATAGTCAGTAAGAACATCAAGAGACTAAAATAACTCACACGTAAATCAGCTTTCTAGAACAGAACAGATGAATCAATGTGAAGAATTGTCTACAGTGGCTGTTAATGAATAATGGGGTGAATGATGCAGTCCAAGATATCTGAATTCTGGGCATGTAATTTTAGGTTAGGTGAAATTCTCCTAAAGTTACTTTGTAGCTCAATGAGAACAATCAGGAAGCAGTCTTGGTTCAACTTCCAAGGTATTTCATTTATAAAATATGGAAAATGCACGGACTGTGAAAAGCATACTCATATTCCCTGTTTGGAATCCATATCTCCCATTCACTTGACTTCAGCAGAAAAAAAAAACCACAACAAAACCAAATCAAGAACAAAACAAAACAAAAAACAAAACACCACACCAAAAAAAACCCTGTTAA
This sequence comes from Egretta garzetta, assembly GCF_000687185.1. Taxonomy (NCBI): domain Eukaryota; kingdom Metazoa; phylum Chordata; class Aves; order Pelecaniformes; family Ardeidae; genus Egretta; species Egretta garzetta. The sequence continues at coordinate 1,009,931 of NW_009258305.1, read as the reverse complement.
AATAAAGTTAAATCTTAATTAACAATAATAGCTTTAATTTACACCCATGAAACTTATTGTATTAAAATACAATGTAGTGACCTGTATATGTTTTAATAAAACCCCTAGACTCAAATTATCTTATTTGATATATTAGATACAGCTGAAGTAATCTTTCAAGCATAAATAGAATAGACGTATTTTTTTTCTAAGTAACATCCCATTTTTGCAATGTTTGTTTATTACACACTCTATAGAAAGATGCGTATTCTCAGTCTCGTTTTCTGAGCTTTCCAATCTCATAGATAAAAATAGAATTAAAGACTGTGGGAATAACCAGTATGATATTGTTCACAACTGAATCTCACATACCCACACTTCACACTTCCCACATGCTCATCTCTGAGAAATACACTGTCCTTATATACCATGTTTCATGGAACAGCTGATAGAGGAGGCAAAGAAGCCAGTTCTATTAGCACATTACTATCTATATGTTCAACGTGCTTAATATGCTACATAAGGTGATTCACATCACCTAGACATAGGGATGGGGTTAATTTCCAAACTGTACACATTATTTACCTGATTCTTCCTACACGTAAACAAATTGTCAAAAAGTAAGACCCTTCAGAGGCACTGGTCTGCAGAGATTTCTATCTGAGGTTGCAGGTATGACACAAGACATATGGGATGGTTGTGTCTTCTACAAATTGGAAATTGGATGTTAGGTGGGTCATTAAAATGGGATCTAAACTGTATCACATTCTAAGGCATCAAGGTCACCGTTATGACTGGTAGAGATCTAGGGAAACTCAGTTCCCTAAGTATAGGTATATGCTGCCATTTGAGATTTCCTATACCTACTCATCTGTCCTTCAGCTGCTGATTCAGATGGGCATGCATCTCATTAAGCTCTTTATCGTAACTGCAAGCCTCATGTAGATTTCTCAGCCTAGGGAGCTTCAAATTACACCAGACACCTATGTTTGACAAATGAATTGATCTCATAGTCAGTGCAGTCAATGGAGAGCTAATTTGTTTAAAAATAACTGTTTATTTTAGGGTGAGATGAGTCAATTGAGTGTATTGATTAGCCCATCTCGATGGAATTTTATATAGCTAACTCACTTGCAGCCGCTTACACTATGTACACCAAGAGTCTATACAGTTGTCTATACATAGATTCTCAATATGTTCTAGGATATTCTGTCATAGATCATGGGCCATGTCTCTCATCCCTATGGTGGACTGGTGTTCTAGATGTCTGAGGTTATTGGAGGTATCATTAGGTGCTTATGTGTGGGTGACTGAAACAAGTTCCATAAGCCCATGAAAGCTAACTCACACACAGTCTGTGTACTACTTGTGGGTATCAAGATCTATGAAGAGTCCATTATTACCTTTGATAGGTTCTCCATTCTTTCTTTTTGCATCTTTTAAAACTTTTTACACTTAATTGTCCTCTTTTTTGAACATCTACTTTACTGAGAAGGAAGAGCAAGAGCAGGATTGCTCCATGAGATGAGCTGGAGCCAAGACCCTCCACAGCACAGGCAAGACCAATTATCTTACTAATAGAGATGTAGACCCTGAGCTTAAAAGAAGCTCCTGGGCCCATGGGCAAAAGGTGTTTTTCCTGACTCAGAACTCCCTGACAGCAGCAATGAATAAATAATGCTAACATCCGGAGCATACAAAGTTTATAAAACCAGCCATGTTTTGCTGTGGTTTAACCCTAACCATCAGCTAAGCACCACACAGCTGCTTGATTACTCCCAAAACCCTCAGTGGGATTGGAGAGAGAATTGGAAGAGTAAAAGTGAGAAAACCCGTGGGCTGAGAGAACAGCTTAATAACAGAAATAAAATGAAGTAAAATAGCAGTAGTAGTAATGCTAATACTATGACTAATAATAATATACAAAGCGAGTGATACACAATGCAATTGCTCACCACCTGCTGACTGATTTCCAACCTGTCCCTAAGCCATGATTGCTGCCCCTGGCCAACTCCTCCCAGCTTATAAACTAGGCATGACATCATATGGTATGGAATATCCCACTGGCCAGTTTGGGGCAGCTGTCCTGGCTGTGCCCCCTCCCAGCTTCTTGTGCACCTGGCAGACCATGCGAAGATGAAAAGTCCTTGACTAGTCTAGGCACTACATTGCAACAACTAAACCATTAGTGTGTTATCAACATTCTTCTCATAATAAATCCAAAACACAGCACTATGCCAGCTACTAGGAAGAAAATTAACTCTATCCCAGCTGAAACCATGTCATGTTTCAAACATGAAAATTCAAAATAATGTAAACTAAACAAATGGTTATTTCACATATTTCAATTTAAACTTTTAAATGTAATCAAATTATCTGAGTATTATCTTTTGAAAAATCAGATTTTCTTATTTGCTTATCATTCCCTTAGTCCATGGACTGCCCTTGTAAAATGTCCACAAAATGTCCAGAAATGTCCACAAAATATCCATTAAGTTCATTCAGTAAGGACTTTTCATGTTCTCATGGTCTGCCAGGTGCACAAGAAACTGGGAGGGGGCACAGCCAGGACAGCTGACCCAAAATGGCCAAAAGGTTATTCCATACCATATGACGTCATGCTCAGTATATAAGATGGGGGAAGAAGAAGGAAGGGGGGGGGCAGGGGCGTGCGTTCGGAGTGATGGCATTTGTCTTCCCAAGTAAACGTTACGTGTGTTGGAGTCCTGCTTTCCTGGAGATGGCTGAACACCTGCCTGCCCATGGGAAGCAGTGAATGAATTCCGTATTTGCTTTGCTTGTGTGTGAGGTTTTTGCTTTCCCTATGAAACTGTCTTTATGTCAAGCCACAAGTTTTCTCACTTTTGCTTTCCTGATTCTTTTCCCCATCCCATTGTGGGGAGAATGAGAGAGTAGCTGTGTATTGCTTAGTTGCTGGCCGGGGTTAAACCTTGACACATTCATACATGAAAAGCAGTATTAAGTCTCTATTAGTTTTACTTGATGTAGTATAGAAAGGTTAACCATTAACAATTCCTTTTTGCACTGCAGATATTTTGCATATTTCATATACAATAGCAAAGGCTTTCCGTAGTAATGAACTTTAGTTTACAGTCTTCTAAGTATAAAAATAAAAACATTTTAAATAATATTTAACATGAAACACTGTTGGATGCAATTAAATTTCTTAAGAGTGATATAAATACACCCTGACACACATTTAACTTGAAGTACAGAAGTGATCTTAACTGGTTGTGTCTCCAAAGGGGTTTTTTTTCAATATCTATTTTATTACTTCTAAGAACACACTTAGTAAAAGTTATCTCAATTGTAATTATAAAGATATGTTGTATACTAATTCATATATTCAAAGGAATATATGAATGAGGGTGTGATCATGCTGCTGATAAACTGTATTTGTTAACTAAGACAGGAAATTTGGGTGTAAAAAATAGGCTGCATGGTCTTTATAATGAAATATCATCAATAAAAAAACCCTTCTTGTCAGATATATGGAGGAAAGAGGAACAAGATTACTGAAAATATAAATCCTGAATTAACACTTTCACTACAAGAACATTCTTTAACCAATTTGCTTTTTGCTTTCAACAAGAAGCAATTATAAATGCACTGAATTTGGCTGGTACCATGTTTTTGGAATTGTGGCTAAACCAGTGTTGATATCACACCAATGTTTTGTCTGTTGCTGAAAAGTGCTTGCTCAGAGTGAAGTTTTTTTCTCAGAGAGTAGGCTGGGGGTGGGCTAGAAGCTGGGAGGGGACAGAGCTGGGACAACTGACCTGAATTGTCCAAAGGGATATTCCATAACATGTGATGTCATGCTCAGCAGCAGAACCTAAAACACAGGAAAAAGAAGGGTGGGTGAGGGTGGGGGTTACAGGGAGTTGTCTCCCAGGCTGCTGATTGCTCTGAGACTGATTGGTCATAAATCTGCTTGTGGGAGATGGTGAGTGATTGCCTGTGTGTCACTTACTGGTGGTTTTTTTTTTTTTTTTTTCTTTTCTTTCCTTCATCCATTAACTGTCTTTGCCTCAGCACATGAGTTTTCTCACTTGTGATCTTCCTATCCTCTTCCCTGTGCTGCTGGGCAGGGGGTAGTGAGCAAGCATCTGTGTAAGTGCTTGGCTGTTGACTTTTGTTCACCCACCCCAATAAGGATAAAATTTAATTTGACAATCAATAATTACTAAATGTTTCATTAACTATTCCTCATTCTGGAAGAAAAAATATCTATCAACATGCAGTGGAAGGAGTGTATGTGTGTGTGTGAGAGAGAGATGTTCCTTTTATTGTTTCCTAGAAATTATTTCCTCTTATTATTTCCTAGAAAATTCAGAAAGGAAAATGCTGTTTCAAATTTTGACAGAAACTGCTTTTTGATGATGGAAGAAGTCTGATACAGAAGACGTGCTGATGAGTCTTACTCTAAATCAGACTTTTGAGACACTGATAACTTGTCCAAGAGTCAGACTGTGCATAACGTTGCTGTGAGGTGCCTCCCCCATCGTGTGTGTCCTGGTTTCAGCTAGGATAGAGTTAATTTTCTTCATAGTAGCTAGCATAGTGCTGTGTTTTGGATTTAGTACCAGAAGAATGTTGATAACACTCTGATGTTTTTAGTTGTTGCCAAGTAGTGCTCAGACTACTCAAGGACTTTTTGAGCTTCTCCTGCTCGCCCAGGTGCATAACAAGCTAGGAGTACCGCACAGCTAGGACAGCTAACCCAAACTGACCAAAGAGCTATTCCATACCATAGAACGTCATGCTCGGGGGGGGTTAGTTCGGTCGGTTAGTTCGGTCGGGTCGGTTCGGTCGCGGGCAGAGTGGTCTCAGCTCAGGCTGTG
>NW_009258305.1:1001470-1004974 GCF_000687185.1 Egretta garzetta | reverse complement strand
GCGGGGGGAGAGTGAGCGAGCGGCTGCGTGGTGCTTAGTTGCCAGCCGGGTTAAACCACTACAACATGCTTACACCAATACTGTAAAAGAGACAATCCTGGCTGGTTAAGAGAGACTTAATAACTAGAAAATAAAAGAGACAAATTAAAAGAAGATAATAAAGATGAGGAAGAATGAGATACATGCAAGAGAAAAATTGACATTTGGGACTTCAGCTGCATTTAGTGAACGGCAAGTAGTGCCCAACCTCATCCCAAATTAAAAGAAGATAATAAAGATGAGGAAGAAAGAGATACATGCAAGAGAAAAATTGACAACGTTTGGGACTTCAGCTGCATTTATTTAACGGCAAGTAGTGCCCATCCTCATCTTGCAGAAAAATGATGAATAAAGGCATCTCTAATTTCAATGAGGCTGGGATTTCAGCCCTGTCTTTTCAGCTAGTGCTTTACATTCAAGTAGAGACGTTAGAAGTCTTTTTGTGTTTATTTGATAATTCGGTAATAAAACCTTTATCGTCAAATTGTGAGGCTCTACATATTTTGTCGAATGTGAGTTGACCCAGTGACTTACGAAGGACTGCTTGAATGTTAATATGCTGTTTTAAATGAAGTAAAATTCTTCAGGCCTTGCTTTACACATGCTGTGCTTCTACCTATTAATTTTGAGACTTTCTGAATCCAGACCACCTGTGTTTTCTGCCTACACATTTTATGCTTCAAACTGTCTTGTTGCCATGGAGACTCTGTTCTGCAACAGAAAAGGTAATTATTTAAAAGTGAAGATGCTTATCAAAGTACACAGCATAACTAATCATATATCTAATATCATTAGACTACAGAAAACTTTAAAGCAAAAGAGTGGATTTTTTAATTGTTTATTATGTTTACCTGAAAACTAGACTTTGTCATTAACCAAATAATTTCACCCATGTGGTTCTGTCCTTACTGGACACCATGGCAGCCCCTGCAGTAATATAACCTTACCCAGGCTTTAGTGTGAATGACCAGTGGAATTAAGTTCAGGAATGCAATGTGTGTGATCTGCACTAATGATATAGGTGTACCAACCATGAATCAGAGAGAGCGAAATACTTGTTGTTCAGAGAAAGAAACTGTAGAACAACATGCATGACCAAGGCAGGAGAAAGCAGAGGAATTATTCCTCTAACTGGCTGAGGTGGTTGAAAATGGTGATTTAAAGTGCCTGGGTTGATTTCAGATCTCTGGAGAACAGTGGAGGACAACTGAAGATGGTAGTCCTGGATTCTGTAAGCCATATTTCAAATCCGCAAGCAGTTAATTTTCTCCAGAGTGACAAAGAGTCAAAACTAATTTAGGTTGCATGTATGCAGATAGTCACACATGGACTGAAATACAGATAAAAGACTGCAGCAAAGGGAAACAATATTTCAACTTATGGAATGAATAGTGGTTCTCAGTGACACCTGCAAGGGTACAATGTTAAGGGCTAAATTTACACTTGAATGATAAGAAAGAATGAATTAGTGACAAGCTAGCAGGAATCATAACATAACCTTAATTTAGAGATGCTGAGGACATTAGTGAGAACAAAATACTAACTCATATCCAAAAGAGATTTACAATATTGAACAACAAATTATAGCAAAGTTACAAAGTAAATAAAATTTCAGGGCATTAGCTGCTTGGGGTTTTTTTTTAGTTAAAGACTATGAAAATTGCTAATGGCAACAGTAAAATTTACAACAGACATAAAATCAAAATTGTCTTGTTTCTTCTACAAAGCAAAGGCCATCTCTCCAGGGGAATACATTGGTTCTGCTGTAACTTTCCTTATTATGCTAAGTTGCCTGGTTTATTTTGTTGCTTTCAGCAATTACCTGTTATTACACACTTATATTTAACAATTCTTCTCTATACAGCTCCAATAGAACTATTGAAGATGAATATTCCTAAATACTTACACAGCATATCATAAATAAGATTTTAAAAAAAAAAATCAGCAGAAAGCACTGTTATTTAGATGTTAATGGTGTCCCCAGGATACTTCCGTCAGATAATATTTTAAGGGAAGAAAATTAATAAACATCTGAACTCCTAACAAAAAAATGCATTATTTGTCTTGAACTAATCTAGTGTTACAGAAACTGGAATGAAAAAAAATATATTCTGAAGATCAGTGAAATAAGTGAAAAGAAATGCAAAGTAAGGGTTGACTGTCTTTACTGGATATGATTAAGTCCCTGGCAAGATATAAGAAAATATTTTTTGCATGGCATTTAGGTGCCTACAGAGTAACATATAAGTTAGAAGAACAGAAAGAAAAAAAAATAAATTGAAAACGATATGATCATCTAAGTCTCTAACGAACAGAACAAGGATGTTGTATAGATTAATTTTAATATACAGAAAAATTATCTAAGATGCATAGTACCATATGCTTGTTTATTATTACTTTGTACTAAATGTAACATTTGTTGAAAGCTGTTACTTACCCTATAGTTTTCTAGCAGTAAATGAACTTCAGTAATTAGTATATAGTTCTTTGTAAAATATATATAGTATTTTGTTATCTTTGGAAGGAAACACATTACGTAGTTGTTGATTAGTATTCATGTTAACCTTTACATGCAGCCACAAAAAGAATGAAGAAGAGAGAGAAAAATATTATGACTGAGTAAACCATCATTTTAATATTCTTTTCCAGTGAGTAAGTATATACCATTAACCTTATGACTATAGTGCCAGAGCGAAGGGGGAGTGACTCAAAAGTCAAGCTGTAGTTGAGCTTTAAGGGATTTTTCAATATACAGAATTCAACACAGAGTATCACATACTGTATGAAACTTTAGAAAAGTTGAAATTTTCTAATCTATCAGATCAGCTTGGCAATTAAAATTGAATTTGAGACCTACGTTGGAGAATCTCATAGAATTTATTGACTAGAATGAAACAGCTTCAAGGCAGAACAAAATTAGAATGTCTCAAATAATTTGTAAAGGTCAGGAGAGTAAATTGTGAAATATTACAATTAAGAGGTGCTGGTTACATGCTTCCTGATGAATCCACCAATTCCATTTCCTCATGAGTGACTTAGAGTATCCATATAATGGCAGATACTAATATTTTCTTGGGCTTCCTCCAAGCACTATGAAGACATGAAGCATTAGGGACACATCAGTAGGATTCAAAGAAGCCTTTATTTCCATTCTTTAAGTTTGTCAGAAGATATCTTTCCCAAAATCTGCAAAGATATAGACTGTAATCTGTAGGAAATCAAGTAAACGAGGCAAGAGGCCTGCATGGATGAACAAGGAGCTTCTAGTGAAACTCAAAGAAAAGAGTAATCTCTATGGAATGTGGAAAGAGGGTCAGGCCACTTGGGAGGCATACAGGAATGCTGCCAGAGCATGCAGGGAAGCAACTAGAAAGGCCAAGGTTCACCTGGAACTAAGTCTGGCAAAGGATATCAAGGATAACAAGAAGGGCTTCTTCAAGTATATCAGCAGCAAACGTAAGACTA
>NW_009258305.1:995538-1000347 GCF_000687185.1 Egretta garzetta | reverse complement strand
CAGACTCTTTGCAGTGGTGTCCAGTGACAGGACAAGGGGCAATGGGTACAAACTGAAACAGGAGAGGTTGCAGTTAATATGAGGAAAAAACTTTTTTATTTTGAGGGTGGCAGAGTACTGGAACAGGCTGCCCAGGGGGATTGTGGAGTCTCCTTCTCTGGAGATATTCAAAGCCCGCCTGGACGAAGTCCTGTGTAACATGCTCTAGGAGGATCTGCTTTAGCAGGAGGGTTGGACTAGATGATCTCCCGAGGTCCCTTCCAACCCTTGCGATTCTGTGATTCTGTAACTCATTTTTTTATTGGTTCAAATTTTTCACTTAGAAATATGATTTCTTTTTGGGACACTTAAGGCAGCAGAACAGTTGAAGAATGAAGAATTGGTTTATGTGTCAAAGTATTTCCGATATTATTTATATTAAGGCAATGCCTTTCAGTTTGTTTATGATCGATAACCATTGGATTAGCTATGGAAAAAATTATCGCTTACAGATCAAACAGAAAACCCCTTGTTTAAAGGCAATCTGGTAGTTAATATCCACAGGCTACTGAGATAATGAAATAAAATGTAGGCTTCAGAGAAAGGTAATATACTTGTAGGACATATAGACTGTTACAAGTGCCAAAAAGATCTTTCCTTCTTTGCTGTAATTATTTCACAGTAAAACTTCCAAGACTATACAGAATGGCATAAAACCCAAACTGCTGCCTTTGTGTTGCAGAAAACATTATTAAAAATACGAAATTTTAGAACGTTCCAGTTATGACTTTTTTTATTCCATCTTGAATACAAAACTGTACATTGCCCTTTACAACAAGTAGATCACTCAAAAAAACCCCCCAAAAACCCAACAAAAAACCCACTGAAAACCTCAAGAAGCACTGCAGGTGTTTCCATCTAGCTGATAACCCCTGCAATTCAACTATGTATGTTGATTATGCGTGTTATCCAGTGCTCCCATTTTAATACAATACTTACTGATTAAAAATAAAAGTAAAACCAGGCAGTATGGTACGTTTTTATAAAATGGCAAATAAAATAAATCAATATCTGGCATAATTTTCCTTCAAATTTCATTTTGAAATCTTTGTCATTTTTGAACTCTGAAATTTTGCAATTCCACATGATTAGCAATTACAGTTCCTACAATTTTGTGATACTCTGCACTGGAACTGCACTTAGTATCCACAAAATGTCAGAATTAAACTCAAATAACTTGATTTAGTGCCCTCTTACATGTCCATTACCATTCAGTTTTTAATTATATGACTCCACTCTAGTTTTTACCCACAGCCAAGCTACATTAAGTAAATTAAAATTTAGTTGTATTTCCCTTTATTCTTCTCAGACCGCCCCAAGGATTATTCTGTACATGTAATTCACATTTTTCAGTGAAAGTAAAATTATTAACCTCCAAATAATGAATTAATCTCCTAATAATTAATCTACTAGAGAAAGTTACTAAGGTCTTCTCACTGTAACATGTGAATGCTGAACTGATCTCAACAACATCTTTGTGAAACTAAGTAGTACTACAGTCTTCTTCTGTACAGGTAACAGGCTCAGAGAGTGTGAAGAAAAAGCTATCAGATGTCCAGTAATCTCAGTACCACATTTGAAGCAGAGCAGCACTGGGTTATTTCTGATCATGTAGAATTTTCATATAGAAATTCACACCTTCAAAGTATATCAAAAAATAAATTTAGGGAGAATTGGAAACCATCACCATGTCTGTAAATTGGACTCTTTGTGTCTTATATTGGATATTCACAATATAAAAAATATGTAATTGATGAGTATTTACGAAAATGTTGATTCACCAGCCTCAGAAAAGAATTCTGTATAATCAAGTGTGATTATATTAATTTCTTCAGGGTCTAATTCAGTCTTCTTAAAAAGAAGGGCATTCCTTTTTTTCCTATTTTTTTTTTGCTTCATTTTCACCACAAAAATCTGTGAGAAAAGAAACAGACATTTCCTGAGGTTCAGAGGGAGCCTCCTGTGTTTCACTTTGTGCCCACTGCATCTTCTCCTGTCACTGGGCACCACTGAAAGCATGGCTTTATTGGCTTTGCAGACTTCCTTCAGGTTATTATATATTTTGATGAGATTCCCTGCAATCCTTCTCTTCTCTAGGCTAAAGTCTCAGATCTCTCACCCTTTCCTCATATTGAAGATACTCTTCTGGCTCTTAATTATCTTTGTGGTTCTTCTCTGAACTCTCTCCAGTATGTCGATGTCACTTACGTACTGAGGAGCCAAGACTTGGTAACAGTCCTCCAGGTGTGGCCTCACCAGTGCTGAACAGAGGGGAAGGATCACCTCCCTTGACTTACTGGCAATTCTTCGCTTAATGCAGAATGTTTCGTTGTAACACTGCATAATGAATAAGCTAAAACTATAAAAATTATTGTGATCATTTCAACTGGGACTTGTTTGATTTTAAACTATGTGTTTGTTATCTTTAATTAGTGACAAAAGGAGGAACAAGTCTTATAACAAAAGTTACTTTCAGTGACATTTATATAATAAAGATAAATTACAGGAGGCTAATTCAGGATTACTTCTATTTCTCCTCTACCTTAGTAGAGCTAAGGATATAATGACAAAAACATATCAAGGTCAAAATTCAAATTACTATTTTATTCCTTCTAGAAATGATAGCATTGCACATTTTAAAATTCATTAATACCTCAGGATCACTGATGTTTTAAAACCATTCAGCTTATGAATTATCAGAACTGAACTTTTGTGCAGTAAACTTCTCTGGTAAGATGATTCATGAAGCAGGAGCTGAAGCGGTTAGACCATTTACCACAGAAGTTTAAATTTCTTTCTACTTTTCAAAATGTTTCATACTACTGCTGTATTTGAATGACCTTGGCCAGCAGCCAAGCAGTGACATAGTCACTTGCTCACTCCTCTCTTCCCCAGCAGGGTCTGGGAGAGAAAAAGAGCAAAAGCAAGAAAACTCATGAGTTGAGGCAAAGACAGTTTAATTTATAAAAGAAAGAGAAAACAAAACAAAACAAAACAAAATATGACACAAAAACAATCATTCACCATCTCCCACAAAAAGACCAACACTCAGGAGGTCTCTGAGCCACCTTAAAAAGCAAAAAACACTTTTTTTTTTTTGTGATCGTGATGTCATATGGTATGGAATATCCCCGTGGCCAGTTGGAATCAACTGTCCCAGCTCTGTCCCCTCCTAGCTTCTTGCCTACCCCCACCCTACTCTCTGAGGGAGCAGAGTGTGAAAAAAATAAAACCTTGACAGTCTGCAAGCACTGTTCAGCAATAACCAAATCACTGGTGCATTACCAACACTGCTTTAGCCACAAATCCAAAATACAGCACCATACAACCTGCTATGAAGAAAGTTAATTCCATCCCATTCATAGTCCGTACAATCTCCACCCTTTATATCATTTTGGCCAGGCTCAGGTCCTACACTATCCAATAAAACTTCATTAACTCCCTCTGAGGAACTTATGCCAATAACACAATCTAGAGCTGACTAACAATAACTCAAAATGACGTAAGGACAAGGAATGGCTACAGATTCAAGGAGCCATACTTTTTACTGAAGTTCTTTCTGGCTGGTTTTAGCTTGACCAACCTGATCTCCTTCTATGGAAAGATTACCTGCTTAGTGGATGAAGGAAAGGCTGTGCATGTTGTTTACCTGGACTTTAAGCAAAGCCTTTGATACCATTTCCCAAAGCATTCTCTTGGAGAAACTGTCTGGCCATAGTGTGAACAAGCATACTCTTTCCTGGGTAAAAAAATGGCTGAATGGCTGGGCCGAAAGGGTGGTGGTGAATGCTAGTAAATCCAGTTGGTGGCTGGTCACAAGTGGTGTTCCCCAGGGCTCGGTATTGGGCCCAGTTCTGTTTAACATCTTTATCAACGACCTGGTCAAGGGGATTGAGTGCACCCTCAATAAGTTTGCAGATGACACTAAGCTGGGGGAAGTGTTCATCTACTTGAGGGTAGGAAGGCTCTGCAGAGGGACCTGGGCAGGCTGGATAGATGGACCGAAGCCAACTGTATGAGGTTTAACAAGGCCAAGTGCCGGGTCCTGCACTTGTAACACAACAACCCCATGCAATGCTACAGGCTTTGGGATGAGTGGCTGGAAAGCTGCTTGGCAGAGAGGGACCTGGGGATACTGGTTGACAGCTGGCTGAATATGAGCCAGTGGCATGCCCAGGTGGCCAAGAATAGGACTGTCGTGGTTTAACCCAGCTGGCAACTAAGCACCACGCAGCCGCTCGCTCACTCCCCCCCCTCCCTCTGTGGGACAGGGGAGAGAATCAGGAAGAAAATAAAAGGTTAGAGCCGAGGGCTGAGATAAAGACAGTTTAATAAGTGAAAATAATAATAATAGTAATAATGAGAATGATAACAGAATATACAGAATATACAAAGCGAGTGATGCACAGTGCAATTGCTCACCACCTGCCGACCGATGCCCAGCCCGTCCCGAGCCGCGATCACTCCCCAAGCAGCGATCAGTCCCCAAGCAACGATCACTCTCCCCGCGATCGACCAACCAACTAAACCCCCTGAGCATGACGTTCTATGGTATGGAATAGCTCTTTGGACAGTTTGGGTTAGCTGTGCTAGCTGTGCTCCCTCCCAGCTTGTTATGCACCTGGCCGAGCAGGAGAAGCTCAAAAAGTCCTTGAGTAGTCTGAGCACTACTTGGCAACAGCTGAAAACATCAGTGTGTTATCAACATTCTTCTGGTACTAAATCCAAAACACAGCACTATGCTAGCTACTATGAAAAAAATTAACTCTA
>NW_009258305.1:929665-986330 GCF_000687185.1 Egretta garzetta | reverse complement strand
TCCCAGCTTGTTATGCACCTGGGCGAGCAGGAGAAGCTCAAAAAGTCCTTGAGTAGTCTGAGCACTACTTGGCAACAGCTGAAAACATCAGTGTGTTATCAACATTCTTCTGGTACTAAATCCAAAACACAGCACTATGTTAGCTACTATGAAGAAAATTAATTCTGTCCCAGCCAAAACCAGGACAAAGGTCAACAGCATCCTGGTTTGTATAAGGAATAGTGTGGCCAGCAGGAGTAGGGAAGTGTTCATGTCCCTGTACTTGGGCACTGGTGAGGCTGCACCTCGACTACTGTGTTCAGTTTTGGGCCCCTCACTACAAGAAGGACATTGAATTGCTGGAGACTGTCCAGAGAAGGGCGATAAAGCCAGTGAAGGGTCTGGAGCACAAGTCTTATGAGGAACAGCTGGGGGAACTGGGGTTGTTTAGTGTGGAGAAGAGGAGGCTGAGGGGAGACCTTATTGCCCTCTACAACTGCAATTGAACCCTCCTGAAAGGAGGTTGCAGCAAGGTGGGCGTTGGTCTCTTCTCCTAATTAACAAGGGATAGGACAAGAGGAAATGGCCTCAAATTGGGCCAGGCGAGGTTTAGATTGGATATTAAGAAAAATTTCTTCACTGATAAGGTTATCAGGCACTGGAACAGGCTACCCAGGGAACTGGTTGAGTCCCCATTCCTGTAGGTACTTAAAAGATGTGTAGATTAGGTGTTTAGAGATATGGTTAGTGATGGGCAGGTATCGTTGGACTTGATGACCTTAAAGGTCTTTTCCTGCCAAACTATGATTTTATGATTCTACATGGAGGGTAAGATACTCTTATTAGGCCATCCGATTTCCTATCTTTAGGTTAGTGCTTAGGTTTTTTCCCCCTTAGTGCTCTGAATTCTATTTTACATGACATTTTTCTTGAGATTCAATTGTAAGTAACATAAATATTAAACTTGAATTTTTCAGTTCAGTTCTCAAAACACAGTGCCAAATTTTAATATGACAGACTCCATATTCATCAAAATGCTCAATTACTAGTACTTAGATTAAAACAAATTAAAAACCTCTCCCATAAGGATTTTAGCCGCATATTTTGCTGAATTTTGATTGCTAATGCATTTTAAGGAAAAGGAAAAGAAATCTTCTTACTTTTTATTAAAAATAATCATGGATTTGATAAATGATCACATTTAGAACATGCCCCAGATGACACATCTTCATGATCAGAGTTTAGGTGTGACCTTCAGAGATACTAAATAAATTACTTCTGTGATCTAAGGAACAGAAACTTTATTTTCCTTCCAAAAGAGTATAAACATGTTGTATATATGCACTCGAACATTTAGTCTTCATGCAGGTGTTAGAGAATGACAAAGACAGTGACAAATGCATTAAAAGGAAAAGCAAAATCCTCCATATTCAATTCGCTGCATCATCCCTTGCAAAACTAAACGGTTCGTTTAGATCTTTAATCTACTTATACTGCTGTCATCGGAGGCAGATAAATACAAAAATAAACAAACAAAGGTTTCCCAAAACATACAGGCTCGTTTAGCACGGAGAAATGGAGGCTGAGGGGAGACCATATCGCTCTCTACAACTACTTGATAGGAGGCTGTAGCCAGGTGGGGTCCGTCTCTTCTGCCAAGTAACAAGTGATCAGATGGGAGGAAATGGCCTCAAGTTGTGCCAAGGGAGGTTTAGATTACATATTAGGAAATATTTCTTCTTTGAAAGGGTTATCAAGCATTGGAACGGGCTGCCCAGGGATGTGGTTGAGTCCCCATCCCTGGAGGTATATAAAAGATGGGTAGATGTGGTAGCTAGGGACATGGTTTAGTGGTGGACTTGGCAGTGCTGGGTTTACAGTTAAAATTACCTCTTTTGTAATATTCAAATCCAACCTAAGCATCTTCATGAATTAGTATTTTCCACTGCTACTTATTACTACAGATCTGGTTCTAGAAGTGGAAAATTTTGTCTAAATTTCTTTTTCTTTTTTTTTTAAATAAAAAAGGTTTTTTTTTTATTTACCAGGAGGCACAATAGGCATCACAAGAGATGGAAGAAGCCAGTAGATACTTAAAGGGTGAATTCTGTACAAAATCCATCATCTAACTTCAACAGAAAGTATGATAACAAGCTGGACACTTTCTTCCCTTTAGTCTGCTTTGTTGGGCCCTTGGGTTGTGTTAGAAGGCAGTCTCCGTGATCTCAAACTGAAGAGAACACTGAAACATGTCATTAGCTCTGGAATGAGTGTTCTTGCTGTTCCATCCAAATTACAGCCAAATTTCAGAAGTGAGTTACAAGACCAAACCTAGGTGCCTATTTGGCAGTATGAGGTATGAGAATGATCACACTTGGTATATCCAATTACAAAGCCAGGTGCCTGTTCAGCTATTTGGTTCACTGCAGTCTTTTATATAATTTAAGGACATTTCTTCCTGTACAATAAATTATGGACAGCTTTTTTTTATTACTTTGCATTTCTTTGTATTTCTTTAGTGACTAGTAATTGGCTGTTTGTGTTATGTATCTTTAGACTTTCTAGTATCATTGTATGCCTGCAATTTTAAGGCCTTTGCTTTAATGATGTGCTCAGACTCTTCAGAGTCTGGCTACAGGTTCATATGTTTCTTCACTAACCTTCAAAATATAGCTTCCTGATAACATAACAAATTTTACATTTGCTCAAGCTAGTCATGCATATATTCTTGAACTAGGGTCACTGAATAGTTTATGAACATAATGGTCTGTTGGAAAATATATATGCAATGTTTTTATAACTAACTTCCTGTCATCGATGTCTATTAGTTACAGCACCATTATCACTTGGACATTACCAGATTTACAACATAGTTCTGAGAAAGCAATATAAAAAGGGTAATAAACAATAATTTACTCAGAAGTCAATGTTTAATTATATTTCTCTAGCTTTCTGGAACTGTACTGAATTCAGTGCTGTTTGTATGTGCTAGATAGGCACCGAGATGTACTCTTGGATCAGACTCTCCAGGATACATGTTTCTGTGACCCTCGGATGATATTAGTTAGGCAACAGATAGATATCCAAATTCCCCAACATAGAAAAGTGAATGCATGGACAAGAATGATAGGGGAATTTAAACACCTTAGCAACAACTAGATTCTGTATAAAGTAGAACTTCTTAAAGTAGAATTTCTTAAGTGAATGTGAAGCCATCCATGAATTATCACAGAATCACAAAATGGTTGAAGTTGAAAGGAACCTCTGGAGGTCATCTGGTCCAACCCCCTCCCTGCTCAATTAGGGCCACTTGGAGCCTGTTGTCCAGGACCATGTCTAGACAGCTTTGAAATAGCTCCAAGGATGGTGATTCCACAACCCCTCTGGGCATCCTGTGCCACTGCTTGGTTACCTTCACAGTAGAAAAGTGTTTCCTGGTAGAATTTTCTGACTTTTTCCTGGACGAGGAGGGGGAGGAAAGTCCAGAATTATATAATTCAGTTCAGGGATTCCCCTATGTTTTACTAACATTGTCACTGAAGTTATTACTTTGCATTTCTTTGTATTTCTTTAGTGACTAGTAATTGGCTGTTTGTGTTATGTATCTTTAGACTTTCTAGTATCATTGTATGCCTGCAATTTTAAGGCCTTTGCTTTAATAATGTGCTCAGACTCTTCAGAGTCTGGCTACAGGTTCATATGTTTCTTCACTAACCTTCAAAATATAGCTTCCTGATAACATAACAAATTTTACATTTGCTCAAGCTAGTCATGCATATATTCTTGAACTAGGGTCACTGAATAGTTTATGAACATAATGGTCTGTTGGAAAATATATATGCAATGTTTTTATAACTAACTTCCTGTCATCGATGTCTATTAGTTACAGCACCATTATCACTTGGACATTACCAGATTTACAACATAGTTCTGAGAAAGCAATATAAAAAGGGTAATAAACAATAATTTACTCAGAAGTCAATGTTTAATTATATTTCTCTAGCTTTCTGGAACTGTACTGAATTCAGTGCTGTTTGTATGTGCTAGATAGGCACCGAGATGTACTCTTGGATC
Organism: Egretta garzetta; assembly: GCF_000687185.1. Lineage (NCBI taxonomy): Eukaryota > Metazoa > Chordata > Aves > Pelecaniformes > Ardeidae > Egretta > Egretta garzetta. Next base: position 982,277 of record NW_009258305.1, on the reverse strand, counting down.
AGACTCTCCAGGATACATGTTTCTGTGACCCTCGGATGATATTAGTTAGACAACAGATAGATATCCAAATTCCCCAACATAGAAAAGTGAATGCATGGACAAGAATGATAGGGGAATTTAAACACCTTAGCAACAACTAGATTCTGTATAAAGTAGAACTTCTTAAAGTAGAATTTCTTAAGTGAATGTGAAGCCATCCATGAATTATCACAGAATCACAAAATGGTTGAAGTTGAAAGGAACCTCTGGAGGTCATCTGGTCCAACCCCCTCCCTGCTCAATTAGGGCCACTTGGAGCCTGTTGTCCAGGACCATGTCTAGACAGCTTTGAAATAGCTCCAAGGATGGTGATTCCACAACCCCTCTGGGCATCCTGTGCCACTGCTTGGTTACCCTCACAGTAGAAAAGTGTTTCCTGATAGAATTTTCTGACTTTTTCCTGGACGAGGAGGGGGAGGAAAGTCCAGAATTATATAATTCAGTTCAGGGATTCCCCTATGTTTTACTAACATTGTCACTGAAGTATCTCAAGATAAAACATGACAGGTAGAGTGAAATTTATAACCAGATTAGGTCAACTGGAATTTCTCCACTGACTTCAAAAAAAGTGAAAATCTTAGTGATAGTCTCTGAATTCTCAGAGAAGCTTGCAGTATTGCACAACAGACAATAACTGGAAACATCATGATTAAGTAGACACAGATGCCTTTTTATTTATGCTAAGTGATATAGGTATTGCTCAGCTGTGCAAAGTAATGCAACAACATCTAGCTTCTATATATGTAACTTTGATGAACATTTAGAACCAAGAAACTATAGAAATGCCACTTTTCATGAAATAAAAAAGGTATTTAATTTGAAAATCTACGGTAATATTAATTCATCAGGTAAATAATGTCAATGTTTTTTGTCCAGAGTCAAGATGCAGTAGAAAAAGATCTAGGACAGATCTGAATTTTTAGAACACTAATACTTTTAATTACCAATTATTATTAAAAAAAATCATGTAGCTCTGGAAGAAACTATCTCAGTAGCACCAGTATTTTCATGTTGATAGTAATTTCTAGCACCACTTTCTTACATGTACTTTATGATTTACTTGATAGTCTTACTATATATAATAGAGACACTTTAAATATCAAGAATAAATGGTTTCCTTATTCGCTCTTTCAAACTTATTTGTACTTAGCTCACACAATACTATTTCTTTTCACTATCTGGTTACAAAATAACTCTAAATATCACTGTACAGCTGGATCTATTCTGGTTATATTCTATTTGAAACCTGCTGGATTCTTGTCCAACAAAGTAGCTTCAAATTATTTCTTCAGTTTTGTAACACATTCATTAAAAAAAAAAATGGAAGAACACCTTATCCATCAGCACTATGTGAATGTCTAACAGTATAATGGATAGGCTGAGTAACCTATGGCTTTTCCAACTTTATTAACTCACATTCTGTACGCAAGCCCTTATTAGTTAAAATTATTGTATGCTGGTTATTATTTCAGCCATGTTCATTTCTTATTAGAGTAGTAGCAAGTCTGGAAAAGTATTACTTTATGGCAGAGATTTTCGGTGGGTCAGATATTAATTAGAGAAGAAATTCATACTGAAACACCCTGTGCCAGTTTGACCCACTGTCATTGTACTGCAACACTGAGGTTGTCTTTTGAGACATGTTCAGTACTTCACTTGCCACACATTAGTGAATATTCAGTTGAAGAAAAGGTCTAGTGAGATAGAAATACCTGTCTTTTTTTTTCTTATTAAGCAACCTATTAAAGGCCTTATAGCACAAAGACACTTGCCTATACCTTTTTTAAATTTGGGGAAAGGACAAAAATCTACACAGAGGGACACAGAAAAGAAGGTCTTCAAAGAGAAAGATAAGTGCATAGTATTCTCCACATCTTATTATGCTTGCTCCTTTGTTTTATCCGTGACTCACTCTTTCTTTCTCAGTATATGAACTTTCACTAGAAGGCAAAAACTATTTCTGGATATGAAACAGAGACTATTGATTGTACTCTAATCCACTCAGGTGTCTCCTGCTACAAGGGAAAGAACAAACTGATTAAGATATCCAGCTGCTGAGATGAAATTTACACTATTTAGATCAACACAGAAGTCCTTTTTCTCCCAGAAAGAGCCTACAAAATTTCAGATGTTTCTTGGGCATTATAAAATGTGGGCAGAAAAGTACTACAGTAATTAGTATTTAAAAGAAAATTTCTATCATTAGACTATTATGCAAAATAAGGACCTTAAGATTATCTTTTCCAGATGTGTTCTCAGATAAAACTTCTGATGGATGCTGATGAACAAAAAGCCCCCCAAAACCAAACAAACCATATAATTCTAAAATTTATTTCTTTTTAAAAGCTATGTATGAACTATTTTTAGTTTTGTTTTGGGGTTTTTTCTTTAGAATGTATAGTTATCTGCCAAACTATGTGTTAAATTTCCTCATCTCTTGAATGGTAAACCCAGAAATATGTATATACGCCTATAGTTTCTGAAGTTAAAGAAGGGTTTTTTAAAAGGGATTTTTAATAAAGCAAATGGAATTTCAGTAAATAAGTCAAAATACTACCTGTGTTCAGTTCATGTTTGAAATGAGAAAGGAAATTAAGTGATACTAAGACCTTCTAACCAAAAATACCCTGGCAATTAAGGTAGAAATATTTATTTATAGAGTTACAGAAGTTACTGAAACAATATATTGATAACTCTGAAGAGTTGTAAAGAATATATGTTAGCTAAGGAGTACCAAAAATTAGTTGACAGTAAATCCTTAAGTTTGATTGCTAAGACCTCATACAAATAAGAAACTTGTTTACCTAGACCATTATTTAGGTGGATTTCTGAATTGTTTCTCCAAATAGTAATTCTTCCTCTGTTACCTTTTGTCCACATATCCCAAAATACTCAGTTTCAGAAAACAAAACACACACAAGAAAAGCACCCTGTGTCAGGTTAACCTTTAAATTCCCTACCTTTACCCATTTCTTCTCTATTGGATTGAAACATTCATCTGGATGTGGAAAAGTTTCCTCAAGTCTGAGAACGTCCTATGTATCTCCAAAGGCAGAGATAAAATCCACACATATCCACACATATTCAGAAATTAGATGCTGTTCCTTCTAAACTTTCTGGGGACTTCTGTAAGTTAGGCATCTACTTGTCTTTTGAGCACCTTTGAAACAGGCTGTAAAACATTAATGGTGTTGAAGCTATCCATGCCCTATAAATTTAAGATTCAAGGGATATCAAAAGAACTTCAAAGAGACTGCAGCTCCAAAGCTAGTGTTTAATTAGTTATTTATTAACCCATATTGATGGGTGAGGAAAAAGTGAACAAGACCTGAACTACTTTTCACTGTAGCTGCCGTTATTTGAGACCCCTCCCCACACTTATGGGACTGTTGCTGCACAGTAGGATTTGCCACAGGCTTGGGGAGCGCTGCCGAATGGCTGCAGGAAACCAGACCCAGGGATGTGTGGAACAAGAGCCCTTTGTGCCACCGGGTGGGAGGCACCTGCTGACTCCCTGGCCGGGCCTCCAGAAGGAACCTCCAGGGCAGGAGACAAACATACCCACTGAGTCTCAAGTGAGGCCTCAGCCAAAAGGGCAAGAAATTCCACCATGGTCATCTTCTGACTTGCAGTGAGGGCCACAGGATGCTGGCAGCTCCCTGTAACTGCCACAGACCCACTTTTCCTGAGGAAGACAGCACTGTCAACCTTGGGACCCAAAGGAACATTGAAAGATGAACATAATAAACAGGGGAAAATGATAGATAATAGATGGCTTTTCAGAATAGATTTAACTTTTAACGAGTTTTTTTCTGGATTAGATCATTTGGACGATTTAACTGTTAAAACATTAAACACTCTAAGAATCAGTTTTTGGCTCCATATGTACATTGTTTACCCTTTGTCCACAGCAAACTATGGACTTAGTGTTTCAACTCCTACACACAACTCAGATACACCAGCTGTGTCCAGCCTGGGCATCGACATCTCTCTGTGAATAAATGCCGGGCATTTCCCTGCTCAACCTGTCGTGAGCAGTCTAGCCATTTAAATATGCTGTATAGGAAGTTGCAGACAATAAATGGTTCTCTGTTTCCAGGTATATAGCACCTAGCTTATATTCCTACATCCTCCTGCTCACTTTAGTTCTAATTTAATTTTACAGGCACTTTTCATAGAAAATGAGAGCACAGCAACAAAGGAAGCTGAAGAGCAGTAAGAGAAAACTTAGGAGAAGTATGAAAAATTCAAGTACAGTGAATCACTGGGGCCAGAGAATACCCATCTGAGAGTTCTGAAAGAACTACAATTCAAAATACCAGCATCATGGATGAACCATGCCTTTTAAAAATGCTGCTCCTTCCACATATTTTGAAGTCACTAATGGATTTCTGTCTATAAAAGAGAAGCTAAAGAAGGAAATCCAGACTAAAAGTTGGACAGTTTTTCCACAATTCCCTGGAAACCTAGTGTTTGATTTAAATAAAAAGAAAGGTTGCTTCAGTGTTTTTGCTTTTATTCAGCCAACAGACTTGAGAACAGATATGTATCAGTATGTACATGTGATTTTGTGAAAATAGTTTGCATATGCATCTTACCTTAGTTATTTTTGCTATTGTAATGACCATTTTACATCTACTCCTGACTCCTGCTTCTATGTCTGAAGCAACTTCTATGGTACACATTTTCATTTGTACTCACCTCTAGAATCAAACCAAGAAGGGAATACTGAGCTGTAAGACCTGTGTGTACATTCAGTGGTCTATCCCAAGAAACAACCTTCTGCCCCTGAACGTAGAACAATGGGGAAAAAACCCATGTATAAGGATGAATTACGTGGACCCAGATTTAAAAGTCGCCAGATGGGTTCAAAGCATGTGTTGTGGGTATGTTCTGACTCTAGAATTAGTTCAAGTATTCCATTATCTACAGGTTGTAGAAGCTTTAACTAGAGCTGTACAACTTTTTAAAAAACCTAGACACCTAACAGGTTTCTATGCCTATAGGCTGCGTGAATATACCCTCTAGGTTGTAATGCCTGAATAGAATTAAGCATCTAAGAAAAGTATCTGGCCACAGCCAGAAAAAAAATGAAATGTAAATTTCTTAAGTCAGGAGAATGGGAAGTGTGGGGGCAAACATGAAAAATTCAGAGCTGGGTATAATTTCCTTACATGGATATGACTTTCAAAATTACATAAATACTTGGCAGCTCCTATGAATACGAGTAGTTTCCATTTTTTTTGATGCTGTGAATGCAAATGCAGTTTTATGAAGCCAGGTTTGTAATCTAAATTTGTGCATCTATATTTGTTGGTAATTGCTTTCTTTTTTATTTATCTGTTAGAGGTTGAAAAATAATATTGTAGAACATATGACAAATTCACATTCATTAGACAAGCATAGTTTCTAAAATGGAAGGAGCCCATGGGACTCCACGCTGGAGGAGGTGAATGTGCCTGAAGGAGGCTGTGACCCTGTGGGAAGAGCCCACTCTGGAGCAGGCTCCAGGTAGGACCTGTGAGCCTGAGGAAAGAAGCCCACACTGGAGCAGGTTTGCTGGCAGGACTTGTGACCCCATGGAAAAGATCCACACTGGAGCGGTTAATGAAGAACTGCAGTCTGTGGGAAGGACTTGTGTTGGTGTCTCACATGGAAGGGACTCCACGCTTGAGCAAGGGAAGAGTGTGAGGAGTCCTTCCCCTGAGGAAGGAGTGGCAGAAACAATGTGTGATGAACTGACTGCAATCCCCATTCCTTGTTCCCCCTGCACGGCTCGTGAAGCTGAGCCCAGGAAGAAGGGAGGGGTGGGGGGAAGGTGTTTTAACATTTATTTTTATTTCTCATTATCCTAATCTTGATTTGATTGGTAAGTTAAATTACTTTCCTTGAGTCAAGTCTGGTTTGCCCATGGTGGTAATTGCTGAGTGGTCTCCCTGTCCTTACCTTGACCCATGATCCTTTCAATATATTTTTCTCTCTTGTCCATCTGAGGAGGGGAGTGACAGAGCAGCTTAGTGGTCTTCTGACAGCCAGCCAACATCATCCCACCACATCATTCATGTCAGCTTTTCTTGCAGATTATAGTCAGAATCAGAGGAAAGCAAACAGAAAAAGATAATAGTCTTCAATGAAATTAAACGCTTTGTAAGGAACAGCAAACATAACTTGTTCTATACTACTGACTACTTAATGAAGACATATCAATAAACTTCATCGTAGGCTTCAGGTTCTCCAACTTTGATCCATCAAATCAATTAAAAAATGCATCCTTGTACCAAGGTGAAGGAATTTTGATCTACATCTAGTTTCCTAATTAGCCACTTAAGTATGGGATTTTTAATTTCTCAGGTGAAGCACATGATTAAAAACAGCATGTGTTTGGGAAGGGTCATGCAACTAATGTAATAAGACAATTGCAGTTTTCCTATCCCTTTATCAGCCCAGGAAAAAGGTTAAAAAAAATACATCAGACAGTCTGTTTATTGTTGCAAGGCCAGAAACCTCAGAAAAACACTTGTGAACATCATAGCCAAAAAGATAAGGACCTGAAGAGTCTCATGTATATTTTTTTAAAAACGAGTATTTTTGTCTATCTCAAGAAAATGAGAAGCTAGTTGGACATGTTGAGGAATTTTTATGGTACCCCTTGAGGTGAACTAAACATATGCTTGTGCTAAAATATTAAAAATAAATAAACTAATGAACAATACATTCAACAGTCCTATTACCATACCTACTACCATTCTACAAGGAGTCTGCAAAGATGTGTCACAAGCTGATTCCTCATATACACTTACACCAGCACTAATCCCGTGAGCTTTGGTACAGGCACCTCAGTGTGACCTTGGGTCCATCCCCCAGCCCAGAACTGCTGCCCAAAGATAGCCTGAGCACTCCCGTACCTGGGTTGCTACAAGACGAGGCTGTGTCTTTTTCTTATACCAGTGGAAATTTTACTCCCCGCTGCCAGCCAGTTTAACCCCTTCTGCAGCTGAGCCTTCTTGCCCTCCATGCCAGATCATTTGTCAGTCAAAAATTACTATTGCTGAGCAGTTACCAGCTGAACTTCCCCTTCAGAAATCTGGAGAAAGACAATGCAAAAGGCTATTCAAGAAGCATAAGAAAAAAACCTTAGAGAGAATAGATATTCAGAAGTGATACAGTTTTTTTTTACCTATTATCTGAAGCACTACCTCTTTTGAAGGTATTAAAAAAAAAAAAAAGTGAGATTTGAAATTACAAAAAAAGATTTTTTTCTATATTTAAGTGTAGTTTATTGCAACTAACAGCTTCAAAAACATGGGGTGAAATACTGTCATGAGCCTTGAATAACAGCTAAGTTCTTCTTTTGTATTTGATGATTTTTGCAGTCATGTAAAGCAAAATAATGAGATTAATAAATTAGTAAATATCAAGAAAACTGGTTGAGTTAGTGACTGAGCTGAAAGTAGAGATAAATGAGATGCTGAGAACAAAAGTATTTGCTTAGGTCTGCTTACAGTCTTTATCATACAAAATGCACTTTTTTAGTTAGCATAGAAGGAGTCTAAGTGTAACTGAACTAACTCTTTTCATGTTGCTCTTGACCGCCTATTTTTTATTAAGACAGTATCATTTATTATAAATTATTTTTTTCTGAACTAATGTGGAAAGATAATCTCTAAATCTAACATTTCAGAAAAGAAGCTAGTCCCTTGAAATACTATAGGTGAATTATGCTTAGCTTACAGCCTAGGTACAAATCTGTATATTCCTCTGTATTTCCCCAGACACATGTTTAGTGATTCTTATTTCTGTTTAAAACATTCCATCCAGAGACCAAATTTTTGATACCCACAAAATTCTTCTAAGAATATTACTGCAAAATGAGCTATATTGACTTCTTCATTTAAGTTAGTAAATAGAACTTTGATTTCCTGAAAATCTGGCTTTTACTTTAATGTATTTCAGAAAAGCAAGAAAAGACAGTGTTCTACACCTTTGAGTTGATGGTTTTAAAAAAGATATATTTATGTCTGTCTTTGAAAAGCCTCATACTGTGGTGTTGGAAAAAGTACTCTGAACCTCTTGAAAACAAGCACACATATGAGATTACTGTAGGTCAATGGCACCATTTGGATCCCATCAAGATTAAGCTATAAATGTTTTAAATACTGGTGCTTTTTCATCAATTATATTCTAATGGTCAGACACTGCTGATTCGTTTTCATGCTACAGGGTGAAAAAGTCTATTTTGAAATACTAGCTATATCATGTTGAAAAGCCTCCCCCAGGACCTTACACATGTTCAGACAGTAGGGGCCTTTATAAGACACGTGTTGAATTAAGCCTGGTTAACTCAGATTAAAAAAACTCTCTTTTGAACAGGATGAACACAATTTATGCTACCAGATTTCCCTCATATAACTCAGCACTCCACTGATTTAAAGAGGATGTTAAATGAAAGCAATGTCACAGCAGCAGGGAGAGGATTCCAGCAGTGACAGCATTAAAATTAACTTTTTCTTATAGCAAAAGCTGTTGCATAAGAGACTGAGGGGATGAGGAGGGGATGGGAGTGAGGCTGTGTTTAGTTCCATAACATAAGCCATAGCTCTGAAAGTTATGCAGATGATAAAAATGTTGCAGTAAAGAGTTATCATCAGGTAGCCCAAGTTAAAATGAAATAATTATACTTCTGTAAAATTTACTCATAAAGAATCATTCACTGTCACAGTGGTACATATTGGTATATGTGATCATTATTATTATTATTTTTCATTGCTGTTATCCTGAGTTTCCCATTACTTTAGCAGCATTTGTAAGTGCACAGCTGCTTTGCAAAATGGAAGAGAAAGGAGGCATATTTACCTGTGTGCTTATTAATAGAGGTAAAAAGTTTTAGGAAAAAATGTTTGCAAACTGTTTGATTTTTTTAAAAGTAATTATTACCTAATTTTGTGACATCTTCCTTCTGTGTCAATAAAAAGTGAACTACTTCTTTTCTATCTGACCCTCACTGAATGTGTGTTTTTAAATGTGCAGTCTCTAAATAACCTGCTTTCTTGGACTAGGAAGAGTGAAAGGGGGTGACAGAGTTTTACTTGGCCTATGAACTTTTGAAATCTCATTAAATCTTAAGTCCATTAAGAAAAGGAAAGACAGGGAGAGACAACTTCCCATTGTGAAAGAAAGAAAAAACCACTTCTAAATCAAGTATTTCCTCACTATTCATAATTCCACAGAATTAGGAAATAAAGAGGTTTTAATCTGTACAAATGCAATTTATAAAAAAGAGGGTTCCATCAGGCATTAGAAAAATATTTTAAACTTTTTTAAAGGAATTTAACTTATATCCTCTGCATTTCAAATTTTCATTAAAATATGCACATTAATGTGGCAAAGTTATTAAAGCTATAAATCTTCTACATGTTAAAGATAATTTTAATAAATTACAGGGTTGTTGACATCTGATACTACTTGTGCAACCAGAAAAATATACCACTTTCAGTGAATTCTAATGCCTAGTGATTGAAATTTTGCAATACCTGATGCCTGCAGATCTGAATGGAAAATGTTATATTAAAGAATCAATTTCTTCTATGAACAACAGTTTCAAAATAATAATAATAATGATAAAATAAATTAAATACATAGGAATTCTGGAATCCAAATATTGTTATCCTCTTTCAAGATGAAATAATTTCACATGGATTAATTAATAAGGAACAATTTCCAAAACAAAATTTAGATAGCTAAACTGAAATTTGAGATTTCTACATGTGTTGGTTCAAAATTACATTTTGTAATGTTTCTATTGTCCTTATGCTAGGAGCTTATAAATTCTTTAAGTGCCAGTAAACGTTATCTGACCTGTTTTATTTGCAAATATAGATGTAACCATGAGGATAGACTATCTTAAATATTAAGCACTTGCTTAAATATTTTAATGCATTACATTATATGCAGAGATGTATACCATTACCTCAGAATATTGAAAGTGGGGTGTTGGTTTTTTTTTTTTTCTTTTAAGAGAGAAAACAAGCAGTGAGAATGTGTTTAGAAAATGAATGGAAATTGGCAACATTGTAACCTATGTCCAGCTTCTGACGTTACTAGAAATCTTCCATATTTCACTGATGATATTTATTTTCTGAAGGAAAAAGTGTTTGACATGAAAAAAAAGGATCACATGTGAACCTTAGAATGGTGTAAGAACTTACTGCTGTATCCACACTGAACTGGCAGTCTGCAGAGGACTTCAGTTGCTGCCATAGTAACTATGGATGGGAAAAATCTGAAAAAGAGAGGAAGAAAACTTAAAAATCTGAAATAATCTCTTAGAGCTCAGACTAGTGATTAATTTTTGTGTGAAGTGAGTAAAAATGCATAAATAAATCTCTTTAAATTCTCAACCCATTTATTTGTTACAAGAATAAACTTCCACTCAAAAACACCATGCTACAAGGCAGCTGACAATTTGCAGACTTCACAACCTGTGTATTTGCATAACACTTGAATGATCTATGCGTATCATCTTCCTAATTCAAGGGCCTGTGCATCAACATCATTATGATTTTCTGCCAATAAATAAAACTAAAGATTCAACAAATAATTTTAAAGCAGCTTTAATCACAGCATTAAGAATTTTTTAAAAAAAAAGTATCTCAAAGTAAAACAAATAACAAAAAGCTGTAATGGGACTGACTGTCTAACATTTCAGGCAATTGATGAAATTCTTCAGAAGTAATATGTGTGTGAATTATGCTCATTAGTGGAAAATATTAAAAAATTAGACCTACTGAGATAGGTTGATAATAGAAAAGAAACTCAAAGCTTTTGGATTTCTCTCATTTCTTCTAACTTTATTTTTTTAGCTTTCCTGAACTTTGTACATACGTTTTAAAATTAAAACAGTACTTCTCAGTTTTTAAATTAACTTCTTTTCCTAAAAAAATTACATTTTCTGCAGTATTAACCTTTTTTAAATATTGGAGTTATAAAGGGTTCTATAACAGACAGTTTAAAGGTTTAGTGGAAGAATGATCCACAAAATGAACTCTTCCTTTGCTTTCGATGTTGCTGATAAATCCAAAAGTGCACCACTATTAATTATATTAAGATAATACTCCATTTCACCAAATACAGTGCTAGAAGTTGTTTGAGCTATTATTATCAAAGCATTTACTGCATAACACACTATTAATGCTTTAGTCTTGTGTCATTCTTAGTAGCTGAAACCTTCCTATATAAATAATATATTCATTCAGTCTTTACAAAATATTCATTCATTAGGAAGAAACATTTCATATTCCCTTTCTCAATGGGATGGAGGTTCTTCACTAAGAAATGTCTTTGATTTGTTGTTGAAGTTCTTAAATTAAAATGTGTAAAAATCATTCAAAACAAAATCACTCTCATTCCCCAGATTAGAACTATAATAATGCATGACTTCATTTAGCTGTTTTCAAGACACTGTGAGAATGTTGCTATTTCTTTCTTTCATTTGGGAATTAGAGAAAGGTTTTATGATAACAAACAGACATTAAAACTTCAGAGAATTTTTATAGCAGTATCTCTGACATAGACACGAGTGGCAAAATACTCCAGTGTTAACACTTCTGCCTGCATGTGAAGATAAAGAATTTCTCACAGTTTAATGCTGTATAATAAAGAATCCTTATTATTTAATACTTTATGGTACTTATAAATACGTTAAGTCCTTCACTGGAAACATGGGAATACTTTCAAAATGGACTTGGTGAATAATAGGAGATGAGAAAGAAGGAAAAGATAAGAAGGACACAGACCATTTAAATAAGATTAACTATTGTTTAGCGTGAATATTATGCACAACGGTGTGGAGGATTAAAAAACCCATGCAGAGTAGAAATTCCACACAGCACCTATGCTGAAAATGTAGATAAAGTTTAAATAATGATGAACTGGGATGAAGCTAGCCTTGTGCTCTGGAGGATATGTCACTCTCTCAGTCATTCCCTAGGCCTACATACCATAGTCCCACAACCATGACAGCTACCACCAAAACTGTTAAACAGCTGAGCTTTTTGTATCATCTTTTCCTTACAGGGAAAGATAAAAAAAAAAAAAAGGATGGTGACGTATGCAACATCAAAGGAGACACACAAAAAAAATCAGAAAGCTAAAATGGCTAGAAGAAGAAAAGAGAAATCGAAAGGGTTAACATGAATAAAGCAGGGGCAAAATTCCCTGGGGGAGAGATAGTACAAGATGATGGTGGTGGTGACTGTCTTCTGTCCCTTCCTCAGGTGCCTAAAATGTGTGAATGGTGAATTTGTCTTATGCAAGTGAGACCATATAGCAATTGGTATGTAAGTCTTGTGCTGGCAAGGCCAGGACATGTCTCTCTCAGGGGGATGGAGTAGCCTTTGCTGGTTGGAACCAGTTTGAGCCAGCTGGAGCTTGTTTGCAGCAGGTTGCCTCTCCTCATGCTCATATGACTGTTGCTCCAACAAGGGTGGGGGCAACAACAGCCCTCCGTGAGCACCCTTTGGTTGGCACCTGTCACCTCCCCTGTGGGGCCCCCAGAAGGAGCTGATGAGGGAGGCCAGGGAGAAAACACAAAACCAAACCTGGGTGGACCCAAAGACCAAGGAGGAAGAAACTGCCACCATGAACATCATGTTCCTCCCTGTGAAAGACTTGGGGCAGTGTTGAGCCTGACACAAACCTCCTCTCCCTGAGGCAGGCAGATGTAGAGCCTGGACAACCATAGAAAGGGTGAGAGTAACTCCAGAGTAAGAGGATGGACACCAGGAGATCTTCCTGTAACAATAATGGTATTATCAGTGAGACTCTGTTATAATAACTCTATAGTTTGGACTATGAAAGTTTAGTACTGTTATAACCAGACTAATAATTGCTGTATAGTGTATTTGGATTGGATTGTTAAGATTTTTATTAAACTAACAGTAATTCTTACCTTTATGCATGTGATGTCTTCCTTTTTGCCCATGACAGAATTTTGAGTGTGACAGTGACTATCAAATACAGATTAATGAAGAAATACAACAAATGAGAAGAAAGTTAAAATATATCTGGGTGTTACATCTGACAGCGCTCCTTACAAAATGGTAATGACTCAGTTGTCATTGTTAATTTGAGGTTTCATCAACCAGAAATAGCCTTCAAACTTTTGTCTTGGGAGGGAAATACATATTTGTATATCTGTATGCATACGTGTGGCTGAATGCAGCAGAATAATTTATAGGTGGTTTGCTTTATGTATCCATGTCTATGTGTTTCCTTAAATGCTTCTGCAACAGTTAAAGGAATTCAAACATGGCTAGAAAACAGGTATACCTCTGAAAATGAAGGAAGCATATTTGAAAGACAGCAGGCTCCAAATAAGTCTAGAAGTATCTTCTTAGTCAACAGTTAAACATACATGCTAGAGGTAAGCAATATTTTCTATTCCATATATTCTTATATTCACCTTAAATATTAGGTTTACAGAACCACAGGATAGTTGAGGTTGGAAGGGACCTCTTGAAATCACCAACCTCCCTGCTCAAGCAGGGTAACCTACAGCTCAGGTTTGTGACCAGTTGGGTACTCCAAGGACTGAAACTCCACTGCCTTTCTGGGCAACCTGTTCTTGTTTTTGACTGCCTTCCCAGTAAGAAAGTTTTTCTTGCATTCAGATGGAATTTCACGTGTTTTAATTTGTGCCCGTTTCCTCTTGTCACAGTGCACTACTGAGAAGAGTCTGGTTTCCTCATCTTTTCTCCCTTCCATCAGGCATTTGAACACACTGTTAAGATCACTGTGAGCCTTCTCTTCTCCAGGCTAAAGAGAGAGTCTTTATAGAGGAAACCAGAAAGAGTCACACATGAACAGTCCAGCAGGAAGCCAGTAAAGAAAGAGAGGTGCTGTGTTCATTTGAACTGGTAATCAATTTATGCTTTGATACATATGAATGAAACATTTCAGCTCTCCAGAGAGCTTCAGCTCACTGTGAATGCGGATCTCATTATCTCTTTTACTGATAAAGGTTTGGAGAGTTTTTCTTAAGGAAAGGCAGATGCATTCTCATGACTGTAGAAAAAGATCAAATGTGTACTTTTAAATGGCCTTAAATTAACATATACAAACATTGCTCTTTTCCAAAATATCTGAATTGTAGAATGGCTTTTTTTTTTTAAAATAAATTTTGTGCATTTAATTTATTGATACTTGGAATATGATTATTACCTAAATATTACAGGTACAGATTTTATCTATTTCTTTACAAGCAGAGACATATTGACTACTAGTTAAGCTTGAAGATGCATAACTAATTATAAACTTCAGTACCATTTTCATACGAGGTTCATTTACTACATTATGGACTCCAAAATGATTGATGGGCTATATCAGAAAATTCTATGCCACCCTTTCACAAACTCATAAAAATCAGAGTTTAAAAAAACTTGATATTTTTTACCCCATATCCTTACAGAAGAGGCTGTTATGGAGTTTCAGTGATCTGATAGCTAGAAAACCTATTCTAAATCTAATAATTTACTAGCTTATAGATGGTAGTTCTCATGCCAGTCCTCTTCTCTATGCCTAGTCTTTACTGTTTAGACTGCCTGTGGAGAATTTCTCAGTGTATAGTTCCTTACAGAGCATTTTCCTTGCATAAGAAATATTCTTTCAGTCTGCACAAAATGCAATTTAAATTCATTTTTTCTTGAACACCAGATTCAATAACTGAACATGATATACCCTTTGAAGTCCCATCAGTGGCATTAACACTTCCCTAAATCTATTGTAATGTATCTTCTGATGTATTTCAGTACTGTTTTTGCTTTTCATACCAGGAACTGAATCATACTCTTGATTCTATGCCTAAGATCAGCTATACTGCTAGATCTTTATTCTCAAATGATAGCCATTTTGCAGAAATCATCATTATTTGCTATTAAATGCCATGACATCTTTTCTTTATTTTACTAAGTTTCTAACAGTTTAAAATATGAGGTTTTCCATAGGTAATAGACCAGTCTTTTTCTGTTGTGACAGTACTTCCAGAGTTTATCTTACTGGCAAACTACATAATTCACTCTTCTGTTCATTGGTCTTTACAAATATTTTATGAACTCCATATTTTTTTATATATTAACAGTTTATGTTAGCAGACTTAAGTCTTTTGCATCATAGGTTTCTTGCTGACAGGCTACTGTAAATGCAGGTATCTTTAACAGAGCTAACTAGTATGCACATGAAGCTCAATCTATTCCCTTCTGAGGACAATAGTCCTACTGAATTCACTAAGTCTGAGAATAAGCCCTTGTTTAGTTTGGTCCTCAAGGTTTCTTCAGCCTTTTAGGTAGGCTTAGTGTTTGTTTCTTCATGATCTTGGTAGTATCTTTCTGGAAGCATAATATATAAATCAGAATGCATAACTCAAATGTAATTTCAGTTCAACAACTGATCTGCAGAAAAACATATACTTCATTGTCCTGTCCTGTTATGATCCCTCTGAAGAGAAGTTCTGCCCTCAAATCTATCAGGCACTCACCCCAATTTGGTGTCATGCATGAATTTGCTGAGAGTGACTTCTGCTGCATTGTTCAGGTTAATAATAAAGAGTTAAGTAGTACTAGCCCCAGTAATGATACCTGAGGGGTCATAATGAGCTCCTGGTAACCAGCCACCAGTCAGACTTTGTATCATTGGTCACAACTCTTTTACCCTGATGGGTCCAGTCGGTTTTTGTCCCATACTACTGAACACTTAACCACTCTGTCTCTTCCCAGTTTAGCTGTAAAAATATTGCAGGGAATTCTGTCAAAGCCCTTACTTGTAGTGATCCACTGTTCTCCCCTCATCCACCAGGTAAGTCATCTCATGATAGAAGACAATCAAGTTGTTCAACAAAGATTCACTCATGGAAATTTTCTCCTGGGTATTCCAAATCACTTCATTGTTCCTCATGTGCTTTAAAATGGCTTCCAGGAGGTTTTGCTCTGCAATTCAGACTGTATTGATAAATATCTCAAAACAATTCCTGTGTTTGTATTAGATGTATCTAAATATATAAATCTGAAAAAAGTAGCCAAAGCTACTTAAAGCTAAAGATTTATCCTATTATTTTTTTGAAAGAGATTGAAGAAAGAAAAGCACAACTAGTCTGAAGTGATGCTAGTGAGCTCAGGGTTTGTCTTCCTTCTCTACACAAAGGAGTGCAAGTGTTACTTGTGTTGATTTTATTATTATTATTGTTGTTGTTGTTGTTGTTATTATTATTAACAGAGCAATAAAGCTAAAAGCTACTAAACTTGGTACTGTTTAAGGGATACCGAAATGAACTATCTGGTGAAACTTACACATTAGCCCCAACAAATCTCAACTGTAGGCATTTCATAAGTAAAGGGCATAAACAAAAGCTTATATAAAATAACACTAACTCATGAAATTCAATAACTGTTTTCAAACAGAAGGAAGAATGTATTTCAAAATTAAGGATTTCTCTTTAGGAATGTTTTGCTGATAAACAGAAACAACTTTGATTTCTGATGACTGAAAATATGATCAGTCTGAAATAGAAAATATTTTGTAAGTCTCCTCTGGTTAGAAGAAAAAGCTCTTTTTCAGGCATATTTTCCTACATTCATTAAGACCTTTGATTCAATCTCTATAATGCAGTCACTATGCATCTGTACAATGACATCGATCAGAAGTTCAGAGTAGTAGAGATTAAAGTCAGCCATATTTTGAGTAGAGTAATATCCTGGGTAGAGGAATTTTTGCTCTTTTCTGTAGATTTCATACTGAGATCAGAAAATATGTTATCACTGTATTTTCTTCAGTATACACAATGAATGTGATTTTTAATTCCCAAACTTTATTCATTCCAATCTTGGATTTTTTAAACTTCAAGATTTATCACAATGCCAGCCTTTTCTTGAAGTCAGGCAGTGGAAGAGGAGGCTAAGTTGTGTCAGGATTATTTCGTGTTACCAAAGTTTTTATTAAGTGTCTTAACTGCAGGTTTTCAGGTGTCTTTCAGTACATTGTTAAGTGATGTCTCATATGAGTTGCATTGTCACTGAAATCAGGAAGAACGAACCTCGTAACACCAATGTAGTGTTAGAAGGCAGGCATTCTTTATTCATGGCGCTGGATGCATGGGGGATCGCTCCACCTAACATGCATACCTTCAAGTGGCAACTTGTCCTGTCTATATGTAGCAAAGTGTTACATATGCATGAAGTTTCCCAATACGCCTATACATATGCATAACCTGTCCCCGCTTTGTATTAAAATTAGCTTCAGGAGGTCATTTCCATAAGTCCCTCCCCACTGCGCTTGCTCAGTGCCTCCTTGTGGTGGTCGTCGGGGGTCGTGGGGATGAAGGCTGATGGCTCCTCTTCGTCACCGCTAGTAACCCCTTGTTCTTGCGCAGACTCAGTTGCTGCTTGGCTCTTGCCCAAACTGCAGGGTCAGTGTAAACCAGTTCTTAAGGTAAACACCTGGTTCTTATCAAAAACTGTCCTTTGTAAGGAGCCATGAATCTTCCTGAGCCAGTTAATTCTCATTCCTTCTAGTCTAGCAACCTTGACAATCCATTATTATCTTTTGCTTCATTCCCTCCCGATTCTTCCTGTCCTTGAATAAGGTTCTAAATTTACTAAGTAACTACACTACTGACTTTAGCAAAGCATCAGCAAACTAGACAATAAGGCCTAAGTCTTATGCATGTAAGCCGCTTACATCTGGGGGTCTTTTAACCCTTAAGGCATCAGCATGACTTTTATTTTGTATTTCTGAAACCACAAAAGAGTATGTCACAATTGTTTATGAGGTGCCTATTATGTGTTTTCACAAATAGATTAGGTAAACCTATCAGCGCTTGGAGTGGAACAGATAAGTGTTTAGTTGCTATGGAAGTTCATTCCATAGTTCTCAACCATTCCTTCACCAATAAATATCAATGTGGCTGGAATTTGAATCTTCGTTTAACAAACAGAAGATAGAATTAATCCATTACATTGCATGCCTAGCCTCCTTAATTTAAAAGGTTTAAATGCCTTGAAAAATTACTGAGTAACGTTTTCTTTTATTACCTTTTATAAAAGATTCATAACACTTCCATGATTCAGTGATATCACTGAAATATTACTTTATTAACTTTTAAAATTTAAGCTATGTTTTGACATTTAGAAGATGCTTAGGACTATGAATAACTTGCTGCACTAAACAGAAATTATGCTGTGCTATGCTTTGCTGTATATGTATAAAACAGCTGTTTCGCTTGGATTCTTTTGTGCTAACTGCTGTTCTGAAGATTTATTTCCCCCATTCTACACCTGGAAAAGCTAGAAGAGTTATACACACTGATCATGACTCAGACTAAGATTGGTTTACTTGTGAGTATATCAGTTACTGTAATTAATCTTTTATTTGAGGGTGTTGAAATTTCTGGCATTTTAGGGACCTATTGATTACACTGGTTTTTATCACTTTAATGAAGATCAAAGTTCTCCAGTACTTTTTGTGCAATTGTGGTACAGGTGTTAGTCAAGCATTTGAATATGTGGTTAGTCAGTCCTTATAACTTATGTATAGTCAGGAAATACCCATCTGGAATTTGAGAAGGTATTACTGTTACAGGAGAAATTGAAGTTTTTATTATTTATTCTTTTATTGAGGAAAAAAAGATCTTTAAGAAAGAACTGCCCTAACCTACAGACATTGCTGTCTTCAGGATAACCAAAGACCAAAATTCACAGGTCAGTTTCTTTCAAAAACAAAATTAGCCACCTTTTCAAGCCACATTTGAGCTTTTGATGCCATGAAGAGCACTCCACAATAACACAAAATTACTTTCCTGATTATTGCTCAGAAGTTATATGAAAAGTTGTACAGTGGAGAACAATTATAAGACTAGGCAATGTAAAAGTTTTGGGTTTTTTTTTAAATTACTCTGTAAGTGAAATGTCAAAACCACAGTACTACATGGAGTTCAGACTGAAGGCTTCTATTCTTCAGGGATTTAGGGAAGCAATCAGTGAAACATTTAAGCTTCTCCACCTGAAGGTATTAGGAATCTAAAACAAATTAAACATTATTGAATAAATACAGAAATTTTCTATGGCTGAGAACTCTATTTTCAGCCATGTCACCTGAGCAGAAGAGTAATTTTAGGCTATGAATCCCATTTCTTCAGACATGTTTCACTACATTCTTGAGATATATTTCTGAATGTACACAGACGATTATGTTTCAGGCTCTAGTGCAGTCCTTTGGTTAATTTAGGCAATATCCTGTCTCTTGTGTTCTCCAGTTCAGGAGCTTCACTATCCATTATCTATTCTGCAAAGAATTTAGGCTCCTGATTTGATTTTGCCCCTGGCTTGGGTGCCAAACTGTAAAAGTGTACTTATACTGCCTTCTTTGAACATTTATTCAGTTTAACTTCTGCAGCTAGGAACTTCCTTAAAACAACATTTCAATATTTTCCTTCTTGCCTACTCTTTTTCTAAATCTGTGAACCTTGCCTCTTCCCTTCATAGTGGTTCTGCATTAAGTGGAGACATGGGCAAAGCTCCTATGTAAGATGCTGTATAACCTTCTGGTTTATGAATTGGGAAGCTGTTGGTTAAACCTGGGGACAAGAAGTATAACTCAGAATCAACACTTCCCTCTCCTTTTTATATAAAGGTTATACAGTGCTAGGATTCCTTCATGCATTTTACTGAGGTCAATGAAGCACAAACAACATATGGCTGCACAGACTAGCCAATGTTTATGAGTTTTCATGGGACATAAGTTCTAGGACATCTGTTTCCTGGAGCTTCAACAATTATGTCTATACTAGCATATGTAGAATTGTTTTTCAATTCCTAAATTTTGATGAACACTAAATGGCCTGGCTAAGTACCAGTTTTAAACAGGATAGACAATAGACTGTACACCTGTGTGGAGAACTGAACACCTTCCAGTCTAGATTATAAGAAATCACAACCCATTCAGAAAGTAAGTGCATTTACATCTAAATAGTGTCATACATGAGATATACAAGCAGTTCAGTAAATCCAAGGGATCTACAAATTGTGTTCGGTAGCACAGCTGATGGTGTCTATGCATGATTTTGTCTGAAAACTTTGACAGCTTGATCAATTCAGTTCTTACTTATGACAATCAGGTAAGGTTTTTCTCCATTTACTAATCTTTATTTTTTGCTTAATAGTATTTTAGTCCTCACAGGCTCTGGAACCTGGCTCCCAGAGATCCCCTCCCTCCTCCATTAATGTTATAATGGACTTTTTTGTGCAACATGTCAGGCATCAATAAGATACTTAATCAAGGACAAAAGTCTCCTGGATTTAACTGTTAAATGTTGAATGTGTCTGGCTTTCATATGAAAGCCACAAAATTTTTTTCCAACTAAAGTTATGAATAAGGAATATTAATTATTTCCTTACATTACCAAACAAAACGGCTTAAGGAAAGTCTTTTATTACCTCTAACAAAATGCTGAGGTTTTGCAGAATTTTACTACGCATTCAAATATTGAAGTCCCTACAATAAAAAGAAATAGAAAGTGACAGAATAAGATAAAGTATGTGTCTATACCAATTTTATTTGATATAAGAACTGAAACTAACAATCTTGAACCATCCCATGTCATTAAAAAAAACAGTTAATTAAACATACCAGTGCTAGATTACAATTTTACAAATTATGTTTCTTATGCTTTTGTAGACAGTTATAGACATGTAAAGGAGAGAGTTTAAAGAAACTGTAGACACACTCGGGGAATGTCTCCAGGGAAAGCTGTCCTAAAGAGAAAGGCTGTTTTGTGTTTCAGTGAAGTCTATCTTCCATTATAGAAGAACATTTCCTATTCTCTGGGGTGCCATGTTGAGAATATTCTCATGAAATTAAAAAAAAGTCCTAGTTTTGTGTACAGCTGGGGTAGAAAATATCATACACATTCCTGTAGCATCTGGTTTTATTCTTTAATTATTCCAAGAACATAGTTGATTAATTATCTTGCTTGATGAAACTGGAGAAAACTATTCAAATCATAAGAGAACTGTGTCCAAAAAAAGGCCAGTTGAGAACAGTATAACTATTTCCTGTGGATTTTTGGTATATATATCTCTACGTGTGTACATATATCTATGTAGTGAGTCTGTATATATGCATATTATACATATATATTTTATATATATCACATATATATAATAGAAGAGCATATTAGTGTATATATGTGTATATATATGATATATAAAATATATATCATATACCCATATACATGCATGTATTATCCATATATACACATATATAATATATGTGTGTATATGTGTGTGTATATATATGCATAATATATATACATATACATATGTACATATAAAATGACACAAGAATCAACCTTAAGTCCCAAAAAATGACCATGGAATGATCTTCTCAGCCTGATGGCAGAGCTGAAAGAGGAAGTGGAAAGGTTAAGGACTGCCAGGGAACATGAGAGGGAGATAGATTGGTGCAGCTACACCCTACGAACCCTGAGGCCAAGGCAGAAGACGGAGGCTCCACAAGAAGTGGAGGAACCCCTACCCTCTTGCCACCAAGCAGAAGGAGGGGGCATAAGAGACAGGGGGGAATGGAAACAGGTCCCTGCTTGGGGCAGGAGATGTAGCCCTTCCTGGCCTCCCTCACCTTCCAAGTTGCCCTTAAACAGATATGGGGCTCTGGAATTTAAGGGCCAGGCAAATGAAGATGTAAGTGAACATCCATCCAGGGGGTTGCCTAGGGTGAGTCGGTCACCCCCATGCATTATGACTGCCCCAGTTAAGAAAAAAAGGAGTGTAATTGCTGTAGACGATTCCCTTCTGAGGGGTACGGAGGGCCCAATATGCCAACCAGACCCATCCCACAGGGAAGTCTGCTGCCTCCCTGAGGTGTGGGTCAGAGAAATTACTGGGAAACTCCCGGGTCTGGTATGGCCCTCTGATTATCATCTGTTATTGGTTATGCAGGTTGGCAGGGATGAGATTGAGGAGTCCAAATGCAATCAAAAGGGACTTCAAGGCACTGGGGCAATTGGTTGAAGGAACAGGAGCACAGTTAGTGCTTTCCTCAATCCCATCAGTGGCAGGGAAGAATACTAAAAAGAACAGGAAAACTCACCTGTGTCATGGTTTAACCCTGGGTGGCAACAGCACCACACAGCCACTCACTCACTCGCCCCACAATGGGACGGGGGAGAGAATTCGAAGGGCAAAAGTGAGAAAACTTGTGGGCTGAGATAAAACCAGTTTAATAGGTAAAGCAAAAGCCATGCATGCAAGCAAAGCCAAGGAAGGAATTCATTCACTACTTCCCATTGGCTGGTGGGTGTTCAGCCATCTCCAGGAAATCAGGGCTCCATCACACTTAATGGTTACTTGGGAAGACAAAGCATCATAACTTTGAACGTCTCCCCTTCTACTTCCCCCAGCTTGTATACTGAGCATGACATCATATGGACTGGAATACCCTTTTGGTCACTTTGGGTCAGCTGTCCCAGCTGTGCTCCCTCCCATCTTCTTGTGTACCTGGCAGAGCTGAGAGCTGAGAAGTGCTTGACTACTCAGCACTACCCAGCAACAACCAAAACATCAGTGTGTTATCAACATTCTTCTAGGACTAAATCCAAAACATAGCAGCATACCAGCTACTAGGAAGAAAATTAACTCTATCCTAGCCAAACCCAGGACAACAAGATCAAGAGGTGGTTCAGAGGCTGGTGCCATAGATGGAATTTGGTTGTTGCTTTTTTTTTTTTTTTTTTTTTTTTTATCTTGGGCAGGTTTACACAGCAGCTATCTGAAAGGGGGAAAAAGATTGTCACTCCTGAGTTAGCAGGGCTCATTGAAAGGGCTTTAAACTATGTTTGAAGGGGGAATTGGACATAACTAGGCTCACTACAGAGGAGTGACTACTATAGGGGTGGCATGCCAATGCTGGGGGTGAAATTCATAGCCCAGCTCAAGTGCATCTACATTAATGCACACAGCATGAGCAAGAAACAAGACGAGACAGAAGCCATTGTGCAGCAAGGTGGCTACGATGTAGTTGCCATCGCAGAAACGTGGTGGGATGCTTCTCATGACTGGACTGATGCAATGGATATCTATAAGCTCTTCAGAAGGGATAGGCAAGGAAGGAGAGGCTGTGGTGTGGCTCTGTATGTTAGGGAGTGTTTTGATTGTACAGAGCTCAAAGTTTGTGATGATTAGGCTGAGTGCTTATAGGTAAGGATGAGGGGGAAGGCCAACAAGAAAGATATCATGCTGGGAGTCTGTTATAGACCGACCAACCAAGATGAGGAGGTCGATGAAGCATTCCACAGGCATCTGGCAGAAGTCTCACAGTTGTGAACCTTTGTTCTCGTGGGGGACTTCAACTTACCAGACATCTGCTGGAAATACAACAAAGCAGAAAGGAAACAATCCAGAAGGTTCCTGCAGTGTGTGGAAGATAGATAACTTCCTGACACAGCTGGTAAGTGAGTCTACCAGGGGAGGTGCCCTGCTTGACCTCCTGTTCACTAACAGAGAAGGACTGGTGGGAGAGGTGGTGGTCAGAGGTCATCTTGGCCTTAGTGACCATGAAATGATAGAGTTTTCAATTTTTGGTGAAGTAAGGAAGGGGGTCAGCAAAACCATTACCATGGACTTCTGGAGGGCAGGCCTTGGCCTGCTCACGACACTGGTTGACAGAGTCCCTGGGGAGACAGTGCTGAAGGGCAAAGTGGTCCAGGAAGGCTGGACATTCGTCAAGAAGGAAGTCTTAAAAGCACAGGAGCAGGCTGCCATATGATGTGCTCACACCCTGTAAGATAAACAGGTACAGAAGATGACTGGCCTGGCTGAACAGGGAACTTTTGCTGGGACTCAGATTAACAAGGAGAGTTTATCACTTTTGGAAGAAGGGGCAGGTAACTCAAGAAGAGTACATGGATCTCCTTAGGACATGAAGAGAGGAAATTAGAAAGCCAAAAGCCCAGCTAGAACTCAACCTGACCACTGTAACTGTTTATTTACAAACACATTAACAATAAAAAGAGATCCAAGGAGATTCTCCATCTTTTATTGGGTACGGGAAGAGAACACTGCCACCAAGGATGAGGAAAAGGCTGAGGTACTTAATGCCTTTTTTGCCTCACTCTTTCATAGTCAGACCAGTTATCCCCAGGAAGACAGGCACGGAGAGCAGAATAAACCACCCATAATACAGGAGGAAGCAGTTAACGACCTGCTGCACCACCTGGACACTCACAAGTCTCTGGCGCTGGATGGGATCCAGACAAGACTACTGAGGGAGCCGGTGGAGGAGCTTGCCAAGCCACTCTCCATCATTTATCAGCAGTCCTGGTTAACATGGGAGGTCCCAGATGACTGGAGGTTAGCAAATGTGACACCTGTCTACAAGAAGGGCCGAAAGGAGGATCCAGGGAACCAAAGACCTCTTAGCCTGACCTCAGTACCAGGGAAGGTTATGGAGTGTCTCATCCTGAGTGCGCTCACCAGGGACATTCTAGACAACCAGGGGATCAGGCCCAGCCATCATGGGTTCATGAAAGGCAGGTTCTTCTTGACCAACCTGAGCTCCTTCTATGAAAAGATTACCCGCTTAGTAGATGAGGGGAAGACTCTGAATATTCTTGAAATGGACTTTAGTAAAGCCTTTAATACTGTTTCCCACAGCATTCTCCTTGAGAAATTGGGTGTTTGTGACTTGGGTGGGCTTACACTTTGCCGGGTGAAAAATTGCCTGAATAGTCAGGCCCAAAGAGTGGTGGGGAATGGGGTTAAATCCAGTTGGTGGTTGGTAATAAGCAGTGTTCCCCAGGGATCAGTATTGAGGCCAGTTCTGTTTCATATCTTTACCAATGACCTGGACGAGGGGACTGGGTGCACCCTCAGTAAGTTTGCAGATGACACCAAATTGGGTCGGAATGTCAATCTGCTTGAGGGGAGGAGGGTTCTGCAGAGCGACCTGGACTGGCTGGATCAATGGACTGAAGCCAACTGTATGAGGTATAACAAGGTCAAGTGCCAGGTCCTGAACTTGCATCATAACAACCCCATGCAATGCTACAGGCGTGGGGAAGAGTGCCTGGAGAGCTGCCTGGCAGAAAAGGACCTGGGGGTACTGGTTGACAGCTGGCTGAATATGATCCAGCAGTGTGTCCAGGTGGCCAAGAGGGCCAATGGCATCTTGGCTTGTATCAGGAATAGTGTAGTCAGTAGGATTAGGGAAGTGATCATGTCCTTGTACTTGGGCACTGGTGAGGCCACACCTTGACTACTGTGTTCAGTTTTGGGCGCCTCACTACAAGAAAGATGTTGCATTGCTGGAACATGTCCAGAGAAGGGCAACAAAGCTGGTGAGGGGTCTGTAACACAAGTCTTATGAGGAGCGGCTGAGGGAACTGGGGTTGTTAAGCCTGGAGAAAAGGAGGCTGAGGGGAAATGTTATTGCCCTCTACAACTACCTGAAAGGAAGTTGTAGCAAGGTGGGTGTTGGTCTCTTCTCCCAAGTAACTAGTGATAGGGTGAAAATAAATGGCTTCAAGTTGCGTCAGGGAAGGTTTCGATTGGATATTTGGAAAAATTTCTTAACTGAAAGAGTGGTCAAATATTGGAACAGGCTTCCCGGAGAGTTGGTGTTCAAAAAACATTTAGATGTGGCATTTCAGGACATGGTTTAGTGGGTATGGTGGTGTTGGGTTGATGGTTGGACTTGGTGATCTTAGAGGTCTTTTCCAACCTTAAAGATTCTATGATTCTGTGTTTCTATGAAAATGCGAAGGATTGTGAGATAATTTCTGTATTAGTTACACTTTCATCTTCATATACGGAATGACACTGATTTAATTCTCTGGAATTAAACCCTGCTGGAGCAGAGTAATTTTACCTAATTTTAGCAGCCTTTAAAATGCAAGTATCTAGTGTTAGACTTGCTTGTTGTCCCTCTATAAGAGGTGAAGAATCATTTACATAGCTTATTTAATTCTGTTTCTCTTATCTACCTTCAAATAGGATGACATATTTTCCCTAAAGGAATCTAAGAACCTAGGTTAGAAAATCTGTAACTCTGAAGTGAACAAAACCCCAGACTCCATTGAAGTAAATCATAACCTTACTTCTATTTAATTTACTTTACCCAGATTCTGATACATTTGTCAACAGAATAACACCATAGCATTGCTGAAAAGTATAACAAACAATATGATAAATAACATCTTTGGGCATAAAACACAAGTGACTTTACAAGTTAAAATAATTTTTAGGGAGGAAATTGCTTCAATTACAAGTAGAATCTCTTTTGCATAATGAAGAAAAATAGTTACCTCAAGGGTACAATTAATCTGATCTATTTCAAATAGCAAGTTCAATAGGTTTTAATGCTAAAAGTACCTACTTTTTCTATTTACTAATTGCAGAGGGCAACTATCTTATACTAGGTGTTTATATAAATGTACAGGTAGCCAGATGAATTCTGCCACCCCAGTGTGTGCCATTTGTTAATCATGTACTGTAATTTGATGAAATAAATGAAAAAACCTGTTAAACATACATCTTGTCTTTGCTTCATAATTCAGTATGTGACTAGATCATGAATAAAAATTTGGACGGCTAAAAGGAATGTGTTAAAAGCATAACATAATCAGTATGCTTAACGCCTTTCTTTCCCAACACATATATATGTTATTCAGCAATTCTGAGAAGACAGACCAAAGCTTGCTTAATTTTAGAGGGAAATACAAAGGCAGAAATGGTATTTGTCATGTAACTACAGAGGCAGTTCTAAATATCAATGTATTATGAAAAGCAACTATTACTTAAATTTTGTGAACTGCTGATAACGGTATTACTTTTAAGCCACAATTAACATTAGATGCTTAAGATGTCAGCTCACAAATACTATTTTTGCTTTTATCCCATGTTTTTCAGGCAAACAATCATTATTGACTGATGACAGTGCTCCCAGTCTATGAAAATAGCTGTTAAATAATCCATTTACTACCCAATTAATTTAGCAGTTTTAGATTGCTCATTTAGATTGATAATATCTGTTGCTACTAAAAATAACATATTTAAGTGCACTACTCACACAAACTAGAAGACTCAGGATATTTACCTTTACAGATTATCTTTGTTCTTATATCCTAAAATTACTTTACAATATAAGGTCTTGGTGTTATGAAGAGCTGGAGGCAGTTTTAGTTTCCAGCCTCTTGCAGTAACAGGACACTATCTCATTTTTGCATGAGATCTTATCTTCATAGGATTCATATTTGTATGCCAAGTAGTAAATTATGCTTTTGGTAAAGTACAAAGGTCCACATGTAGGATGTCTGATTGCTGGAATCAAAGACATGGGACAAAGTTCAGCAAAGCTTCTAAGAATGTGCTTAACTGATGCACAAGAATAATAATGTATATTTCATTAAAATCTCAAACTTGCTAAAAATCCTTGCAATTTTTGCTGTAATGTACCTGCTTTCTACTTATCTTCAATCTTACAGTTTTTAGAAGATGCATTCTCTCACATCTGGTGTTGACCTCTCAGATTCATTTAAGTCCTAGTTAGATACCAACAAACTAGACTAGCCTGTAGGATAAGCACTGTAGCTCAATGCACAGTAAGGTTTTGCAAAACGTCTGCCGACTGCTTAATTACTTAATTAAGTAATTTCTAATAAGAAAAAATTTACCCAATTTGATTATTAACATTGACTATAATAACATAAGAAAGCAATACCTTTTTTCTCTTTAACCATTTTCCCAGATTCTGGGTTTAGCTACTTACTCTGTTTAAAGCTATATTAAATCCATAAAGACAAAAGTGCCATTATTTTCTTTTATGTGAAAATTCATATCCTATAGACATTTACCTCTCCTATGGATCGTTTACTATTACTTCTTCCAATAGTTTAGACTAAATGTCTCATCATTTCTTCAACTCTGTATGTAATTGGAATAGTCAATTGATCAAGTGCAACTGAGATAAAACTTGTCAGAATGAGAAAGGACCAAAAATATTACTAAGGATCATCAGCAGGGATCATCTTTGGCAGTTATTATCTTGTATTCCTGCTCACATGAATGTCAGAAGAGTAATCCTAGTATCCTGGGGCAAAAAAAAAGGTATCAGATGTGATCAAATGTGAAAATTCATAGGAGCCAGAATACCAGCATCCTTCAATATAACTCAAGAATAAGCTTGCACAGCAAAGCAGAGGATAAATGCTCAGCACTGAATGCCACTTTACACTGTAAGTGGGGAGTATACTCTTCAGCCTCTGTCATTGTCAAATTATACTCTTTTACTTACCTGAAGGTTGTTTATATTTCTGGCAGCAATTAAACTAGGTGTTCCTTTCCACAAATAAACCCAAAATATATTGATATAGGGCAGTGAATGAGTTCAGTGTAATTATCTATAAAAGTTTTCAGAAATAATGTTCAGTGTGAAAACTCCTTCTGATAGACATGATTTTTTTTGTGTATTGATACATGACTGCTGCTAAAAATAATGGTTTCATATTACATTAATGTTGGATTTAATAATTTCAAGCATTATAACTATTTATTATTATTTAGAGTATCCAGAGCCTGCTAGGAAGGTAATATGATTAATATTATTGCAAGATTTACTTTATATTCTCATGTCCAGGAAAGAGTAAATACCTCAAAGTCAGGCTATTTTGTGTCCTTTGTTTAGGGGTGAGCCATAAACTTCCAAGAACAGATAACAGACTTTATTTATACACCTCTGTTTCTCTGATAACAAAGTCTGTTGCCAAAAGCTAAAAACTTTGACTACTTAACTAGAAGTCCACCCATCCCAGCTGGAGAAATGGCTCTGTCCATTTGGACAGTTCTTCAATATCCATAGGAGTATCCATTATGCATGAACAGATCAGCCCTACTGAAGTCTGACATGCTCACAGTGTGTTGCAATTTGTTCATATTCACTTGCCATCTGTGTTGCACATGTAGGTTCTCTGTGTGCCCACTGAATTGGACTCAGTGAATAGCAAGTAATGCAGATAAATTGGACTGGGCTTGCACAGTGAAACAGCTGGTAGTGAGGATGTGATGTCCACACAATAAGCATTTCAAAGCAACTTTACTTTGAACTGAACATCCATTAACTGTTCAGACATGAGGCAAACACCTGAAGTGTGTCTTCTTGGCAAGTTTCATCCAAAGTGAGTGCTGAGGAGAAGATACAGATCTGCTCCAAAACATGGAGAATGGAAGTTCTCTGCTTAGTTAGTGAGTCTGAATACACAGAATCACTGAATGGTTGACGTTGGAAGGAACCTCTAGAGATCATCTGGTCCATCCTCCCCAGATCAGTCAGGTCCACCTACTGCTGGTTGCCCAGGAGCATGTCATAGAATCATAGAACATAGAATGTTTTGGGTTGGAAGGGACCCCTAGAGGTCATCTAGTCCAACCCCCCTGCAGTGAGCAGGGACACCGCTGACTAGATCAGGTAGCTCAGAGCCCCATCCAAACTGGTCTTGAATGTCCAGACAGCTTTTGCATATGTTCAAGGAAGGAGACTCCATGACCTGTCTGGGCATACCATGCCAGTTCTCAGTCACCCTCACAGTAAAGAAGTATTTCTTTTATATTTATAATTATATTTGTAATTTTATATTTATAATTTATATGATTTTCTGTTTTTTTTTTCCTGAAAAATGAAAATAATCCTGAATTGTATCATTCAATTCAAAGATTCCCCTATGTTTTACTAACATTACCACTGAAGTATCTCAAGATAAAACATGACAGGTAGAGTGAAACTTGCAACCTGATTAAGTCAACTAGAGCTTCTCTTTTGATTTAAATGGGGGTAAGACATTGTATCGATGGTCTCTATTTCTCATAAAACCTTGCAGTAAAAATCTGTTTCATGATGTTCAGATGGAACCTCCCATGTTTCAGTTTGTGCTTATTGCCTCTGGTTTTGTCATTAGGCACCACTTAAAAGAGCCTGGCTCCTTCTTCTTTACACCCTCCCTTCAGGCATTTATATAAATTTATAAGATCCCCCTAAGCTTTCCATAAGCTAAACTTTACCAGCTCTCTCAGTCTTTCCTCACAGGAGAGATGATCCAGACCCCTGTCACTTTAGTAGCCCTTTTTGGACCCTTTCTAATATGTCCATGTCTGCCTTGTACTGAGGAGCCCAGAACTGGACACAGCACTCCAGGTGTGGCCTTGGCCATGCTGAGTAGAGCAGAATGATCACCCCCCTCTACCTGCTGGCAACACTCCTCTTTGTTCAGCCCTGGATAACATTAACCTTTTTTTGCAAGGTCATGTTGTTGCTTCTTGTTCAACTTTGTGTCTACAAGGACTCCCAGGTCCTTTTCTGCCAAGTTACTTTCCAGCAGTAGACCCCCAGCATATACTGGTTCATGGGCTTGTTTCTCCCCAGGTATAAGATTGCAGTTGCCCTTGCTGAACTTCATGAGGTTCCTGTCAGCCCATTTGTCCAGCTTGTTGAGGTCCCTCTTGATGGCAGCACCACCATCTGTCATATCAGCCAGTCCTCCCAGTTTTGTGCCATCAGCATTCCGGCTGAGGGTACATTCTGCCCCATCATGGGGTGTGAGACTGGCATAAACAAATAGGAAAGTGAAAGCAGCTCTTAGCATGAAAACAGTAAATGCTTTACCAAAAATGGTTGTAGTGAAGAGAAAGGGAGAAGGGAGGGGGTGGTCATACTGAGTGTGTTTTGTGGCTCTGAAATCAGAAGGAATTCTAGCAATTCCTTACCCTGAGAAGTATCACGTCAGATACTTCTGATTCACTGAAAAAAGGTGGTGATATATGGGGTAGTAATCTTTCTTCTACCAACACCTTTTAAACCTGCATGAAACAAAGACTGCCACAAAGTTTATATCCATTCTAACTTGCCACACATCAAAGCACTCTGTCCTCACAGCTGTTGCAGAGTGTGGTAGGTTGTAGTAGCTCCAAAGCCTAGTACGGACATGAAAATACTTTTCTAATTGACAGAATACATAACCAAGTAAGGAATACAGGCTTTTTTTTTTTCCCCCCGGGGTAAGAGGAAAGTTTACATTTGGTTATTAAAGTGTAATCCAGACATGAAAAGCAAGTCTTTTACATAATTTTGCTGCTACTGCTGCAGTTCTGTTGCATTGTTTTGCTTAGCTGATCTAACTTGCCTTGCCCAGAGTAAGGATGGCAGCATCTGCCAGTCATAAAGATGAGACTTAAGCAATATTTAAGTAAACATGTTGATCTGCAGGTTTGCTGAAGGCGTTTCTGCAAAACTGTTGTCTTCATTCTTAGGTTGATACGATTAACTTCAACTGTGTCAACAAGTAGCTCACACAGACACCATCTTCCCCAAACAGCCAAAGACTTTCAGGAATGAGCATACCTTGCAGTTGCTTGCTGTAACAGGTTGTGGTGCCTGTGTGCCTGACTCTGATCTCTGTTTGCCCTTCTCTTTTAGCTTCCTGATAATGCCCAGAACATATTCCCAGCCCTGTCAAGACAATATAGAACAGATACTGGGAAGAAAGGTAGGTGAAAAAAGTCATGCTCAACTTACAGTCCTATCCCTCTTCTCTGTCTTCTGTCCACGTCTGGCTGCTGGACAGTCTACTAAATTCATGGTCCTCTCTGCAAACCAGAGAGTAGCTGCTGAGGCATGCAGAAAACCATCTTCTGATGTGCAAGCAGTAAGGAATGGAGTCACCTGTTTTTGGAGTGAGATAGCACATTGACTCCCTGAGGAAAATGCCTATGACAGCTGAGCAACCTGCTACCACCTGTAATCTAGCACATGCCACTGCTCCAAAACACGGAAAGTGCCTCATGGTTTCTCTCACTTTGCCATGCTTAGCTATTCCCATCAACCATCTTCCTTACATGTTATGAAACTGTGTCTATAGCCTATACCTAACTTTGCCATAGTGTTATTTGAAAACTAACTTGGCAGAAATGAATAGAAAATGGATTCTGCCCCTTAAAAGAAGATTTTTACATTCTGAAAAACTCTGTCCCAAAATGGAATTGAAAATCATAGAAAATAATTACTAATAATATTAATATTTCAATAATTTAAAAACATTAAGTTTTAAATTATTTTTATGTCACAGAAATGTTGAAATAAGTAAATATGGCAAGTTTTTAACAAATCAAGAATTAATGTTTAAAAAATTAAATCCAACAGCTGGCTTCTTTGAACATTTTTACATTCTGAAGTAAACAACTCCACAAGGAGTTCACATTTTCCATATATCCATTAGAATATTTTTACTGTTTTGGCTATTTTGTTTCACACTTCAAAATTACTAAATTTCAAAGAATCATGAGAGAAGATATTTATAATATATATGAGACAAGATCGAGGGACTAAAATTTCCTAAATGCTTCAGCTATCCTTTAAGAATTTTTTAAAATATACATATTTAAGAAGGAAGCAAAGGCTCATGTAAACATCCTAAATGCCACAAGAATTTATAATGCTTTTGAGAACATTATATCATGGCCTCTCTCATCAGTAATAACAGAGATTATTCTGCAGTTTCTTAAGCTAACCAGTAATGAAGATCCTGCAGAAGGCTGCAGGAGCCTAAAGCTTTTAAACAAATACATAAAAGAATATCATTAAAACAATTTAATTTGAGGGCATGTAGTATAGCTGTCAAGTGAAGCAACACATGATATTGGAAAGAAGAAAATAACGTTGCCAATGATTCAAATAAATTCGCATTAAAAATAAAAAATGAGGAAAAAGGAAAGACCTTGCCATGTCTGGATGTGTGCGTAGATGTAAGCATTGTCTTGTAAAGTAATAAAATAAGATCAAATGCTTGATCAGATATGCTGCTCAGGTTTTCAATTTCCAAGTTCTTTGTTCAACTTGTCAGGGTTTAACAATTTCCCTGGAGATCATAACATTCTAGTTTTGCTAGAGAGTAGATTGAAAGTTGTACATGGAAGAATAGAAATCTCAATAGGTCCTTGTAATATCTATAATTAATACACTGATCTATCTGAATTTCAAGATTTGTAGTACCACTAAAGAGCTATAGAGACAGGACATTTCATATATATAAATGGATAATATTTTTATCAATAATAATAATCATAGAATCATAGAATCGTTTAGGTTGGAAAAGACCTTTAAGATCATCAAGTCCAACCATTAACCTAACACTGCCATCCCACCACTAAACCATGTCCCTAAGCACCTCATCTACCCTTCTTTTAAATACCTCCAGGGATGGGGACTTGACCACTTCCCTGGGCAGCCCATTCCAAAGCCTGACAACCCTTTCTGTGAAGAAATTTTTCCTAATGTCTAAATTGACTTTGACAGAAAAAAAAATTCAAAGGTAAAAGAAGAAAGATCACATGAATCAAAAGCTCTGATTTTTATTATTCCTATTAAAAAAATCTGTCAATAATCAAAAAAATAAGAAAAATAAGTGAAACTCCTTTAATCGCAGAAATTGTTACCCAAGTGACCTACTCATGAACTTGGAGATGGAAAACCTGAACAACATATTTGATCAAGAATTTGATATTTTGTTAGTTTACAAAACAATGTTTACATTCTCTGTAACGGAATGTAGAAAGTGATGCCATGTGCTTGTTTAAGGTACTTGGTTGAGGACATTCAGTATAAAAAAATGAATAACAAAGGAAGTGATAATTAAGCACAGAGATACACAAACCTAACAATAAGTGATAACACTGATAATAATGAAAGTCAGCCACTGATGGATGGGCCATAAAGGAACAACTCAGGCATAGCCTTGAAGATTGTCACCTTGAACATTGTAACTGTCATGGGGAAACAAGAATAGCAAGAGTATTAGGTGCTACTGGAGGGGTGTCTGTGGGAATATATGAATGTTACTATAGGATGCTTAAGATAAGGGTCAAATATGGGGCAAGAGGGCATAGGTGAAATCAGGGAGAAACAAGTGTGAGAAGACAGGAAAGGGGATAAAAAAGGCCAGTTGCATATAAGCAGTGCCAGTCAGTACAGTTGCCCGATTCAGTCCAGAACCTGATCATTGCTGTCTATACCCTATTTTTATTATATAAATCTGTTTATCTTAACTTTTTTTTTTTTTTTTTTTTTTTTTTTTTGGTGTGTGTGTACTTTCACTCTCTGTTCCCTTGCAAACAGGAAAGTAATAGCCACACCTCTCAGCCTGGGCTGAGACCCCAGGTCCCCGGGTACAAATCTGGGTGCCAGCAGCCAGGAAGCAGAGAGTTTCTGGGTTAGAGCTGCTGGAGGAGGCACCCACTCCTAACATGCTTTAACAGTCTGAATCACAAAATTGTCTAATATGGAAGGTTTTTTTTTTTTATTTTGAAGTCTGAATACTGGTTCTGGCAGAGTTTCAGTATGTCATTTTTAGAGATTTCAAGTAAGAACACTTCAGTTTTCTCTTTATAAATATAAGGGCAATATCGCTCTATAACAATGATTTATAAAGAAGAAAACAAAAAGTCAGGAAAGTGTAAGTGACTATTTCTATATCTATCTTATTTATGTAGGAAAAGAAAAACATGAAAATTTGCCTCAAAACTCAAAGTTAATGGAAGTTAACTACACTGGATTTGGATGAGGTGCATTACTCTTCATTTACATTTTAATGCACATTTTTATTTCAGAGCAAAAGAAAAAATCATATAGTCACGTATTAAATACAGTGAAATTCTTAATATCTTTGTATTTAAATATAAGAAGTAACTTCAAGTACCATAGCATCATATATACGAACAGAAACATTAAGACAATAACAAAATAAAACAGGCGTGTTCCATACAGAATAGCAAACGTGTTTTCATCCCATAAAACTCTAGCTGTTAGAATTAATTGCGTGTTCTTCTAATTTTGTATATTCCTCATTAATTTTTTCCAGCCTCCCCCCCACTCTCCCAAAAAGCCTTGTTTTCACTGGCAAAACATGACTTTCATGAGTTTTGCCAGCAGCAAGGATTATTTTCAAACCACAACACTCATGGTAAATTAGAAATGGGTGAATCTCTACAGGCTTGGAAGTACAGCTGAGATAAGCAATTTATCTGAAACTTTTCTTAGTGGCCTAGGGCCTTCAGTGGGAGTTTATCATTCAGCATTCCCCCATATGTTTGGAGACTTAACACTCTATTTTTCCACTTAGCAAGAATCAAAGGAAGTCTAGTTCCAGAAGTCATATTTTCTCAGGGAAGACTGGAAGCATTAACAGTTTGAATTGCGTCAACACAGGAGAGAAAATAATTTGTTGCACATCTTTTTGTTTAAATAAAACTTCTCCCCACTTGGGGATCTTACAGCTTTATTATCTACCAAATGGGGGATAGACCCATGTCTTTCTCTACTTCTAATGTTTTACAAAGCAAAGCAAAGACACCAGGAGCATGTTCTAGTCCCTGATGTCTTGACAATGCAACTTTATACTACTCATTATTTTCTGTGAAGGATAAAGACTTATTACCACCCTAATTTTATTCTAGTTTCATAACACTAAAACATTTCAGAAAACAGAAAGTTGCCTGATGTTCTAGCTTGGGCAGTTGGTGAGTAATCTCAGCTTTAAGACACCTTGACACACTTAAAAAGAAAATATTTTTGTGGGAACCAGGGAGATGGAAAAGGTCTTCAGGTACTACATTAATAACTGTACTGCAACAGATTGCAAAAAGTACCCTAGGATTTGTGGTAGATTTGCTGAAAATTAGCATAGATCACACTTACAGAATCTCCATTAGTGATTGTCCCAGTTTAGATATTAGCTCAGTAACACTGCGATAGATATTGAATAGCAATAAAAACTATCTATTCTAGAAACAGATTCAGAGACTATACGTTTACTAATTTACATTGTTTTCTCAGTGCCGCTTTGCAATTACAGAATGCATCAGGCTGTGGTATTTTTCTCTCTACCTATATGGAGAATTCATCTTATTATGGTAGTGGTCTGCCAAATTGCCAGTGTTTATATAAATTTCCAGGGCTTTCACAGTCTGGAAAGCAAATTGAGATCCTACATTTTAACTGATTAAGTTGTACTCCATATTCCAACAGTGAATATAAGCAGAATTTGTATTTCTATTATTCTGTCCACTGAGGCAGCCCTACCAAAGCTATCAATTACTAACAGCTGAATCAGACTAATGATTCTCAGAAATATAGATTCATCACTGGTGCCTGGCATCTTGGGATCAACTTCAATCTTTTATATAGATTTGCTTCTCAGGAAACAACTGACTGTGACTGTTGAAAGCTGTTCCTCTTTCCTGGAGGGAAACATATAAATACTAGAGGTGAAGGGGGAATATAACATCATTAGAAACAACTGAAAATCTCACTCAATGTGTTTAAGAAAGAGGTTCTTCAAGACTTGATCATCAATTGTAGAATAAACATATTCATGGGTAAAAAGAATATTCAATAGACAAAAAAAACCAAAGAAACATTAGGCTAACAAGGGCAATCACTGTTGAATGCACTATTCTGCATAAGACTTGAACCTGAAAATCATGTAATTTTGGGAGTTATCTTCTTTTCTTTTTTTTTTTTTTTTTTTTTTTCTGCTGCATTAAAACTATTTAAGGCAGAGACTGTGTGCTCTTTTTTGGACAACTCTTGGCAACAAGCGGGTTTAAAAAAGGCACTGCTGGAATA
Source organism: Egretta garzetta (assembly GCF_000687185.1). Lineage (NCBI taxonomy): Eukaryota > Metazoa > Chordata > Aves > Pelecaniformes > Ardeidae > Egretta > Egretta garzetta. The sequence continues at coordinate 945,518 of NW_009258305.1, read as the reverse complement.
ACAGAATCTTCCAGAGGTAACTTTTCAAATTAACGGTTAAGATTAATTTGAAAAGAGGAAACAGTTATGTATTCAGCTGATTACATGAAAAGGTTTTCTTTGTAATTTAGATAAATGTTTTCCTGGCAATGAAACTGAATATAAAAGTATTAATTATTCACAATGTAATCATTAAGAAAATGGATAAATGTAATCACATTGCACAGTTAAATGAAATTAACAGATGTCACCAGGAGGAATAAGATAATAATGTATTATTAAATAGGGGTTGGGTGGGGTGGAAAGGTCAGAAAAATATATGCATAGACATCTAGTAATACCACTATTTTTAAGATTAATGCTGCCTTAAAAAGGACTGAAAGGAAGAGAATATTATTATTCTGTGTGCCTGTACATGTATTACATTACTAAATTTCCTGAACAGGAAGTAGAAGAGATTTTAAAAGTATGTCCAGTTTCTATACACTACTATGTTTTTTCTCTCATAAATAAGAGGATGTATGTGAAGAAAATTATCTGAATAATTGGGTAGATAGTTAGACTTCACCAAAAAGATCTTCCACCAACCATCTCAGGAATTTTTGGAAAAAGACTGCATTTACAAACAGGGCTTTCTGTTTTAGAATTATCCTTCCACGAAAGACATGTGAATTTAGGGATTTTGTTTCCCCTGAGCACCAAGTCACAATTTTCTAGACCCACATCAAAAATACAAAGTGTTAAAGGTGCTTAATAATGGGTATGGGGTGTGGGTTATTAGTGAAGTATGACTAGTTCAACAGTGCAGCCTGAATAATTCAGTTATGCTTTTAATATGAATAATCCTTTGGAACAGTCCACATCTATCTTCACTAATTACAGAGGAAGACTAAGGTCCTAATCTGTCCACTAAAATTAAGCACTATAATTATCTACTCAGATGAAAACAGCTGCTTAGAACTTCAGATATATGAAGTAAAATTACAATTATTTTTTTCTTTTTAAATGTTCATATTTGTGCAAATAAGTATATTATAGGTAGAGGCAAAACAAAAATGTATTTCAAAATCAGTTAGGTAAATGTAAATATATCAAAAACTTAAACAGTACAGATGTTCTTTTACAGAATTGCACACATGCTTTGACTTGAAAATCATAGTGCTATTCTAAAGTTCTTCAAATATTAATTCTAACTTAGCATATGATTTTAAAATACTTTATATAGGCTTTTCTTACTGAAGAAAAATGGAATGTAAAAAAGAGTTCAAAGAGCTCTCTGCAGCCTCTCCTTTTCAACCTTCCTCTCTGCTAAGCAACTAAAGACTAATTATGTCTTGTGCCAGGTCCAGAGATAAAAACCAGCCCCATTGTTTCACTAAATTCCTTTTAAATAGATGTAAAACCAAGGAAGAATATATGATATATTAAGTAAATATTAAGAAATAATTAATTATTTTTAAAAAATTCAATTGTAAGAGTAAATATGAAAGCGCTAACTGAAACTAAAGTCACCATCATTTTCAGTGAACTGAAAAATAAAAAAAAAAATGCTTTCACAGCAGAATTAATTATTTTATTTTGGAAAAAATTGTTTGCTTTATTTTGAACATGTAAATTCTTTTCAACTTCTAAAAAATGGGAAATTTCAAAATGAAAAGTGAACTTAAAAAAAAATGAGACAAATATCAGAACTTGCCATCACAGAAATGAAAGAAAGAATTACATCATAGAAGTGTCACTTACAGAAAAAAACTTACCCGCTAAATGTTTTGGTGGTTTTCCAAATTTGGTTATTTAATTAAAAAAAAAAAAAAAAACCGAGCATGATATCTGTACCATTCTTTTTTAAGAGGAAAGTAAACACTCCCTTAATGTGAAGAGAAAAATCTTCCTGTTGTCTAAGTTGTTTAGTTACCTAGTCAAAGACATCAGACAGAAGGATATTTTACATAACAATTCTTATTCAATATTTTCATTATTCCCTTCCTTCACATATTTATGAAGTCCTATTACTAACCAACATGAAATTAGATGAAATTGTTACACTGTTTTTGTAGCTGCATAAGTGTTCTGCTAGAAATATATCTATATTTATTGAAATACATATATATGTACTATAGATAGCATATATATTATTGAATATATCTTACATAATAATAGTGAATACAAGGTAATCTTGGATCAACTTGTCTAGGAATGTAAGCCATTCTATATCATCTGTTATGGGACACTATTATGAAAACAGATTATACTTAACCTCCGTATTATAGAAGTGAAATGCATGGTGAAATTTTACGCTTAAATTTCACAGGAGGTCAAGCTAGATCCTAGGGATGTTCTCTTGCCGTGAGAGCTCTGATTCAGTGGGCTGCCTGTAATCAAAGAACAAGTAAAGATGATGCTAATGAGGAGTGTATGAAACATAGTTCTCAAAAATTCCAGGCACTGTGCAGAAATCAAAGAACCCTTACATTCTGGGTAGACTTGTCAGTATTTGTTAAAGATGATATGAGTTTTGAATCAATTGGCCTATTTTACAGTGAACTTAAACTGGATAACATTTTCTTTAGAATTATGACTTATCCCTGTTGATTATAGGAACAAACTTATTTCAGAAGGCAAGAATTTCCATGCAGAGGAACCAAAAGTCATCTTGAAATGCACCTAAACTCAACATTGACAATTCTGTGTTTAAAATCCATATTGAAAATGCTCCTTCTGCTTGCAGTTCAGACATGTGATAACTACTTTGCTTAAACAAGACCTGGAAAGTAAATTAGTAGTTCTGGGTTCAAATGAGACTTTTAAACACATGCTTTAAATTTAGCCTTAAGTAAATATTTTATTTACATCAACATAGTGATTTAACTTTAATTTCTTGACCTATATGCTATCACTATTTTTGCTATGATTCTTATATTTATTCAATATAATCAATGATTACTTTAATAAAATGATTACTTTTTACATGTGGTAATTTCATAATAGTAGCTATATTTTACAAAAATAAACTACTGGGTGTCAGAGTCTAACATTCTCTGGTTCTTTTAGATCTTCCATACAAGGAGGATTTAATGTTTTAATACTAAACTTACTTATTTGAAGATAACTGTCATTAGACAGGATTTTGATTTAAAAAAGTGATACAGCAGTACGCTGAACTCACAACACAAGCACAGTATAACAATTGCAATACACAGTTGGATCACAACACAAACATGATTCCTATTACCAGTCTTTACATTCTCACTGTTCAAACATTGAGCATCCCCAGTCACTGGGAAGGAATACATGGGTTAAAGCCAGCTCAAGCCCTTTGCCCTCTTCAAGTTTCATTCTGTTGGTTGCTTAATTTTTATACTCTATATTGGGTTGAGCCACATAAACACTTCCCCCACGTTGATCTGGCTGGCTCAGGAAAAGAATACTTTCTGCTGATTATTTTTAGAAGACCATTTACATAACTAGTTGACCTATTCAACTGATACAGCGATTTATCTACAGCAAAGTCCACCTTCTGGTCCCCTTGATGTTGAGAGAAATTCAGATTCCTTTACAATAGTTGTGGTCACTTCCTACATTCTTTTCTGAACTTCATGGGCACATCATCCTTGCCTGTCTTCTCTGAGTCTTCTTCCATTGTTGAGGTTTGTTGGTCACTTAGAAAAGGATAGAAATTGCATCTCATGGCACCTGTGTTAGTTTTCTTTCTACTTAATTTTTACAAGCTCTGAAAATTCATGACTTGCAATTTCAAATGATGTATACCAGAATGATCTTTCTCTTGGATCCAATACTTCTTTTGATAAGGAAAAGAAAATAAGTCTAAATTAACCATGTTAAATGACAGGTGTAAATAAATGAGTCTCATTATATCAGTTTTACAATAAAATGAATTATAATCAATTCCTTCTTTTGTGTCGCATTATTTACAAACACAAGATATATTTGTACTGATCCGTGTGGTCTTCTCTTCTTTCAGATCCAGTCAGGACACAGTCATTCCATAACATTGCATACAAGACTAAACTAGGATGGCATGACTATATTATCTGTGTATTGTTTAATTCTCATTTCATCTGAACCCCACCCTACATATGTTGACTGTTGTGGGAACAGAAAAAACACAGATTAATTAACATAAGTTGCTAACACTGTTCTGACAATTTGGAGTCGTGGTTGCCCTGCCACATATCTTTCTTATCTTCTTCAGGTTTTGATGGCTGCGTTAATAGTCTAAAGAGGGAAAAAAGGAAAAAGTTTTCAAAAACATTCTGGGCATAAACCCATAGAAACATACTACAGAAAACAGTATGCCTGCTTAGTTGGATGATTATTACAGTTTTAACAGTCTCCTCTTGTGCAGCTGGTATGCATATATGCAGCTATTCAATTTCACCAGCTACTTATATAGTTTCCAAATTAATTAAGAATTCACTGTATGTATTGATTCACTTGACTAGGTTGATTCCAAAGAAGCCATTACTGTCAATCAAATAAATGATATGTATTTTCAAAATATTTATGTTTAGTCAATTACACAGTTAATGGGGAAAATAAAAAAACATATTTTAATTTGCATACCTTTTGAAAGACCATCTACCACTTCCTTACCATGCATGGCCAAATAAATACATTTTGACATTATCAGTGTTTGTTTTAATTAAATCTGGACTAATCTGGAGAGTTTGTTAGATTTATACAGGGAATGTGCTGCTGTAGTTGAGGACGAAAATTCACATTCTGACTCTTTCTGGCTAAAGTTTTAAGGAATAGACAGTGTATAAACTGTAGAGAGCCTTCATTTGCCTGGACATGGTATTAGTGTCTATGTAAAGGGAGCTCCATAATCTTTGTAAGGTCCAGGAGGCACACAACTGCTCAGAAAGGGAGTTTATTTATCACCTTCAGCTGGAAGGCACTCAGATACTTGAATTGCCAAGAAATAATCATCAACTATTCTGGACTTCAGCTGCTTTCCACTCTCCACTGCCAGTGCACAGAAAAGGATTCAATAATAATTACAGGGAGGCAACGAGAAAGTGACTCTGTAGCCTCCTATGCAGGACACTCACAAGTGGTGAAATAGGATTCTGATCTTTGTTGTTAGGACTACTTCTTTAATTTGCTTAATTAGTTATGTAAAATACATGAGCACTACTGGGGGCAGGGAGCATAACCCATGCAAGTATATTAATCAGTAATTTATGCAAGTATATACTCTTGAGAGTGCTGCTGGGCTACAGAAGCATTCCTCATTCTCACTTCTCTAAACCAGCAAGCTTGAGGTCTTCTCTGGTCTGTGGAGATTTATCACCTGGGGAGGGGGAATCTTCCTCATAAACAAGACAACTTTAAGGATCTCTTACTTCAGGGCCTAACTGAAGTAAAGTTGCCTGGTACAGCTCAGCAAGCCCAGGTGGCTGAAGCCCTTTCTCTCCCCACAGCCTGCCATGCTCAGGTGGCTGTTGTCACCCAGTGGGAGCTGCCACTGACATTTTTACACAGGATCAGCTACTATAGCCAAACAAGCAAACAAAACCACAAACACATTCCATTGGAAATACATCATCAAGAAGATTGAGTGAATTGTCAATTTTCTGAATCTGTGTTTATAGTAAAGAAGATTCAAAAATATTTATAGCTGATTTGACTATCCCTTTAAAACATTTTGAACTGAAAGTGTCACTAGCTTTACTGGTTGATAGCTCATTCAATACGGGTATGGTTTTTTATTGTTTAAAAATCTATGTAAGTAAATTTGACCATTTAAAAAAAATATTAAACAATGTGTGGTTTTTTTTCCTTAAATTTGTTTTATCATGTTTTTTTTTTTCCAGAATGCAATTGCCACCCCGCCCAAATACTTTTTAAAAAAAAAAAAAAAAGCCAAACCAAAACTGCTAAAGATATCTTTGACAAAACTGCTAGAAATATAACATACAACATATACACATGCAAAACTGCATCTATCTACCTGGTCATCAGCATGCCAACAAATTCCAAGCTATAGCCTTAAGAGGGATAAAATAAAAAACAGACTTACAGTTTTATTAACCCATAATTGCAGTAAAAGTATGCACAGTCCTATGATTTAATGTTCTTTGTAAGTTTTTATTTTCATGAAAATACTGGTTGTAGTTGTGTTTTCTACTGCCTTTATATTTTCTTCTGTTGTGTTAACACACAGATATTCAGCCTTTGAGAGCCACTGTAACCTAGGAGTAGCAGTTTTCCCTTATCTCTCTTTCTTTTACAGAATAAAACAAAAATTTCAAGCGAGTTTTGAAAGTTTGCATACATATGTAAACTCTAAATAATTTTTATTTTATCCCTTCTAAATTATGCTTGAACCATGGTTTTATTTTTCTTTATCAAATCTCTCCTCATTCTAAAAAAAAAATATTGTAGTTATAAAAATAAATGCTAGACCAACCTTGGGTTTACACCTTGTGCTGTGACTGCGATTTAGAGTGATATGTTGTCAGTCCAAATTAGTTTGCATTGGCAGTTGTGGTTTTTTTAGAATTACAAGTTAATTTGGCCAACATCCAGAATAAATCAAGTGATCTAAAAATGTCTCTGTATTTATTGTGCTTGAATGATTGGAAATTTTTTTAGCTTTAATGCTCCAGAATAATTTTATGTAATAGCAGGATGTATGTAGACTTCAAACTAAACTGCTCCATTAATGTAACTTTTAAGAAACCTACATAAAAGAGATGATAGTTTGTTTTAATTATTGAGGAGAATGTATGAGTTCATGGGATCAGTGCAAACCCTCTAAAGAGACTTGCCTAACACTAGAGGCTAGAAAATTATTAACAGAATATCTGTTTAAGGATTTGGGTTTGTTTGAGTTTTGAGTTTTCCAGAACTATGAGATTCAAATCACATCTGGAACCTCAGATGTTCTTTCCTCTATCTCTTCCATTCCAGTAAGTGTATCCTACATTAAAGATTGAATTGGATGATTTGTCTTTTTGTTTTGGAAAAAAAAAAATTAAAACAACTCAGGAATTCTTCCATAGAGACTTTGAATTTGCTTATCTTTGGATTCCCCACCATTTGTAAAATGCCATTCTTTAGATTCTTAGACAATACTGAAAAAAAGCATACAATTCTTTCACCAACAGTTTGGTTCATAAACAGTGAAAAACCTGTCAGTACTACATTGTAATTGAAATTGTTTGGAAAATGTGAACTTCTTTCTAGACTGTTATAAAGGAAACAGAACAGAAAGAAATCTAGCATCTGTTTTTTCTATTTCTCTCTGTTTCGAGAACATTTGCTCTGTGAAGTAATAATTTTAAAGGTGATGCAGAAGGTATGGTGGATTAACTGAAAAAAATTACCTCATCATAACATCACTTAATTTACCTACAGCTGGGCTTCTGAACAGACTGAATGAACACAGATATATTTTCATAGGTTCATCTGTCAGTGTTTAAGGAGCTTTAAGCACTTCAGAAACTGCTTTACAAAATCCAGTATATTAACTAATAAGTGGTTCTGAAAAGCATGAGCAAAAATCCTGTTCTGAACTTCACATTCTCTGATTAAATTGCACATGGTTGGATGATGGATATTGATAACCCACTGCATAACCACTGTGCCTTAAAGAAATGGTCTGGTTATGTAACAAAAAGTGTGTAGGACTTTTCAAGAGAAACCCTGTGGTTGACTTAAACTGCCATGTGAATGACATCAGTTTAAGAGTATAGAATCATAGAATTATAGAATGTTTTGGGTTGGAAGGGACCCCTAGGGGTCATCTAGTCCAACCCCCCTATCAGTGAGCAAGGACACCGTTAACTAGATAAGGTTGCCCAGAGCCCCATCCGGTTGGCCTTCTGGGCTGCCAGCGCACATTGACAGCTCATGTCCAGCTTTTAATCCATTAGTACCCCCAAGCCCCTCTTGGCAGGGCTGCTCTCAATCCTTTCTTCCCCCAGCCGGTATTGATACTGGGGGTTACCGACCCAGGTGCATGACCTTGCACTTGGCCTTGTTGAACCTCATGAGTTTCACATAGGCCCACCTCTCCAGCTTGTCCTGGTCTCTTTGGATGAGTAGATGGATAAGGTTGGAGATTATATGGGAAGTCTGTATGGTCTTGGATATTTTTGTCAATTCTGATCCATTTTGCAAGAGAGTAGATACACAAGCCCATGCTGAAGAAAAGCACAGTTCTTGCCATCTCCCAAGAACTGTGTATTTATTTATCTAAGCAAAGGTTTGCATTGATTTTTCTCCCTTTCTATTATTCTTGACAATATTGGTAATAACAGCAAGAAAAGCAGACAATTACATTTCTTTTCATAAATTTCCTCATTGAGAATTCAGAGTGCCTGCTTGCATATAGGTGTCTACACTGATGTTATTTGACACTGGTTTTCTGTCTTGCATCATCCTTGTCTTCAATACAGCAAGATAGCTAAAATATTCCATGCAAGTATGGGAACTGAGGAGCAAATAAGAAAGTAGATGAAGGTCAATATTTGTAAGGAATTTGTGAATGGTTCAGTCAGAAGAACTACCAGTGAAATTTCAAATTTCAAATGCCTGGCTTTTCCAAAGTGCTTTGAAAATCTTAACTAATGACCCAATACCAAAGTTGAAAGTTAGTTAATTTGTGTAATCTATCATGTTGATCACAAAGTAAGTATTATTAAGCTTGAAGATTTCATGGTTAATCAGAAATATTACTGAGGAAACCTCTGTATTTAACCTTTTGATATAATAAATAGATGTTGTCAGTAGCTTAAATAAAACATCCATTTGTAATGGTTTATCTTTAAATGTTGGATGTATGTTGATGCTTGCAAAAATCAGTAATAAGAAAATCTCTGTGACACTTTTCATCAAAATGTTCAGAAGAGTCTGAGGGAAAACTTATCTTTGCAGATAGCAAGACTTCTTCTTTGAAGATTGCAAGAATCAGATTTTTTTTCTGCTTATTATGTATGCCTCTATAAGCCAATTACCATAAATGGTAATTTCACTATTCAGCACACTTCTCTGACACTTGGTTAGATAATGCTTTAATGAGATCATTTTACATATGGAAATAGAGGCATATCTTCTTACCAGTATTTACACAGGAAAACCACACTGGACCTCTTGGAACTTACTCTGGTATTCTGTTAAAACTATTTTGGTCTAACAATAGAAGACCAGCAAGGCTGTGGATAAAAATAGTATCTTTTACTGGTGTCCTGGTTTTGTCTGGGATAGAGTTAATTTTCTTCCTAGTAGCTGACGTAGGGCTGTGTTTTGGATTTAGTATGATAAGAATGTGGATAACACACTGATGGTTTAGTTGTTGCTAAGTAGTGCTTTACACTAAGTGAAAGACTTCTCAGCTTCCCATGCTCTGCCAGGTACACAAGAAGCTGGGAGGGGGCACAGCCAGGACAGCTGACTCAAACTGGATGAAGAAGTATTCCATACCATATGATGTCCTGGTCAGTATATAAACTGGGAGGAGTTGGTTAGGGGACAGCAACTGGTCAGTAGGTGGTGAGTGGTTGCATTACTTGGGGTTTTTTGAGTTTTGTTTCTCTCTCTCTCCCTTATTTTCATTTTCATTAAAATTTATTATTATTGTTATTGATGTTGTTATTATTATTATATTTCAATTATTAAATTGTTCTTATCTCGACACATTATTTTTCTCACATTTGCCCTTCTGATTCTCTCCCCCATGCCAGTGGGGAGGGGAGGGTGAGCAAGTGACTCTGTGTTGTTTAGTTGCTGGCTGCAGTTAAACCACAACAGCTGGATCAACAATAATAACTGGGAAGAATTTTCCAAGATTTGAGTACAGAATTCTTTACTTTAGTCTAAATTCGTATTGAGAATAATTTACCAGTTTTGTGTAATATGCATAAATTAGGCCTTCTTTGAAAGAAGTGGTAGTTGGCATCTGTAAGGGAGAAAGTATTTTAATTGGAAGTCAGGAGAAGAGACAGAAAATCATGGGGCAGGGAGAGAGAAAAGAGAGGGAGAGAAGACTTAATCTAAGAAAAAGATAAATATTTGTATCTTGAAGCTTTTGGTACACAGGAGGAAATAACTAGGGGGAATGAGACAAATATTATAATATCATATGTATCAGGGGCTCTGTGAGTTTTGGGTTTCAGTATTCAGCAATGTCTTGAATTTTAGTTTCCAGTCTCATCTTTGCAAGATGATTTGTCAGTCAGTGAAATGAACCTGTTTCTAATGAAGTGCTTTGTTTTCACTAGGTTTTTAGAGTTGGTCAGAAAAGACCTCTTTTTCATCAAGAAGATATGCTAGGTCATGGTCACCATTTATTTTATAACCACAAAAGTATACATCAGACAATAGAGTGATATATGCTGCTCTTGGCAGTAAAGCTTCATCTCAACCTAATGTGAATGGTTTTGCCCTGGATAGTGACTACAATTACTATAGTAACTATCAGTGAAAACATTGTATATGAAATCATAACATTTTCATGCTCTGGAAGGCAAATGTTGTAATATTTATTAGTTTCACTGAAGATAAAATAATAACAGTTACTTGAAAATATCCATTATAGAAGATCATAGGTATGTCTCTGGATATTCATTGGGAAGAACTGTGTATAAAGAAAAAAAACATTACTGACACATTACTTAGAGGAAATTTGAATTTAAAAGCATGTGTACCAGCCATCACATGTACCTGAAACCTATATTGATGAGTTCTGGGCTGGTATTTTTGCCATGTCAACATTCTATTAGCACTGAGCTTTAGAGTGTATGTGTGTATGTATTCATATAAAGTATATATAGAGAAATGTTTTCTTATTATCATTTGACTTCTGTGTCCTATGATTCCGCAGAAAATAATGAAGCTCAAGATAGATTCCAGATTCTTATCTAAATGCTGTAATTTCTGTCATATACTTTGTGTGATTTGCTTGTCCCAAAGGAGTTAGTTTTCTTCTCATGTCTTCTGTCTCAAGGTGGGGATAGTCAGAGAGAAACAGTAGAGATCACTATTTGAAACCTATCAATGAACCACACAAATGACTGGAACAAAAACAACAGAAATCTTTTCTGAAGGCTAGTTATCCATGGGGAAATAGTCTATTAAACTCTTCAGTCTCTTAATATGCTGATGTTCCCTGACAAGCCTAAACTACAGGTCAAATTCATCTCATTCATCACACAGCGTAAATCTGATAGCTTAGTAAAGTAATTTCATGGTTATGTTTGGCCTATTGTTAGCCTAAAGTCAACAACTTTCCCTTTCTCAAACTGAGTGCTACATTTAGATTTCAGTTTCCTTTATTTCTAACCTTTCAACTTTTAATGTGCAGCATTGATTTACAAAATCATATGACAGAAAACCAACTGCTTAGCCTTTATTTCCTCTTTTTATAAGAACTTAGATTCTTTCTCCATGAGTCCACTGGAAAGACATTGTAATTAATTCCACTAACAAACAGTTCAGATAAAACAGATTCAAATCCACAAGGTGTCCCTTCAGACTTTTTAAGGAAAGAAGAAAGCAAATATGCAAACTAATATTCAGAGAATACTTTCCTCAAGGTAAACACATTAATCTTCTTTTTCATTGGACAAGTTTCTAGTTTACAAGTTAATGAAAGAACTGTCTTTAATTTGGCATGACTTTCCTTGATTGAAACGATATTTGGACCATGACACTCAGGTCAGTGTCCTTCAGACTAATAATGTAATTGTTCCTACACCTCAGACAATGACGCTTGGTCAGTCTGCATGCATTTTACCAACTCAACTGAAGTCAGATGTGAACTATTTTTCTATAAAGAATGCAAAAGAAAAAAAAAAAAAGGAAGAACTTTTCATACATATCTGAGCCCTTCTACTTTGTTCCAAATATTGACTTTGCAGTATTGCTCTGAAAAAGCCATGAGGTGGAAGTTCATTCTGAGTCCTGCCATGAAAAGCAGAATACCAGATATCATTTGCTATTAGAATATTTACAGAAGCAGTATTTCTTTTGGAAGCTGTTAGAACAAACAATAATCAATGTTAACTCTATGGTAATTTAATAGGGAAACAAATACCAAAAGAAACATACAAAACTCCCATCCCTGGATGTTAATTTTGCAGTCTTCTTATTTTTTGCCTACCATGGCGACTGGAGCAGTGTAGTGCGATCCACAAACCATTAAAATAAGTAGACAGCTTTTTGTCGAATGTAGATAACACTTTGTAAGAACTTGAAGAAACAAAATAAGCATGGTGATGATGCTAAGGAAAGGAAAGTGATCCTCAGGTTGCTTGTTACTGTAACCTTCCCTGTGGTTCATAGAATGTTTTAGGGTGATATGAGTGATACTGAGGATTAGATGATGTGCAATTCCTTCAGGTAACCTACACATTTAAGATATTTTAAAAACATTTTTACTGTATTAAAATTTCTCCTTGAGTTATTATTCATACTGCATAGTCACTTTTCATTCTCAGTAGCCTAAAACAACATAGACTTATACTAGCTTTTACCTCTTTCTGAAATAATTTACATCTTCAGTCTACCCACTTTTCTTGTAAACAAAGCTAGTAAGCTCTGATACAGATTCAGGGGTTGTGCTAGATATCAAAGGTAAAAAGAAAGGGAAAAGGGTATTAGAAAGAGGTTTAAAAAAAGGGGACATGCAGGAAAAGGCTAGGGTTGTTCTTAACTCTCAATAAAAGCCAAAAGGACCTTAGTGTTCAAGTGCCATAACCTTAAAAATTTATACATATTAGATCTTTGGCCACATAGCTGAAGGAAGCCTAGCTCATCTCAGTCCTTCCTAATTTAGATTTTCTCACCTAAAGCCCTCCTAAGTCCAAGTAATTTCTACACTGTATAGCCCTCTGGGAACTCAACTTCCATATGTAACTTTATATTTAGCAGAAATATTCTGTATGTGACAAACTTTACTGATAAACACATATCCATAAACCCTAAGCAGATGGATTTTACCACTTATTTAGAGTTTATTTACAAGCACAAGGTACTGATGTTCACCTTTTATGTAACAGTTCACTGGTTAAACAATCAACTGATTAGCATTTCCTTTATATTCAATGGAAGATGACAAACCCTGATTTTAGTAGGCAGCATGACTTTATACAAGTACCTAAAATTCTTCGGAAAATAAGAGGTCTAAGGAAGAGGGGAACCCAAATTTGACCTCATCAATTCCATTCTCCCTCATAACTTTTTTCCCACCTAGAACCAATTTTCTGCTTTCAGTGAGGCAATATTCAGGTGGTTACCTGTTTGCTTATTTAATAACGTACTGATCGTATGAGGCAGACTCTATGTATGTCATCATTGTCCAAGCACTTTACCATAAATGTTGCTAATTCTCTTCAGAATAAGCACAAATATCATCATTACACTATTTTGAGTTGATATATCTTTAAGTAAGTATGGATATAGTTATGGAGACCAGATTTATTGTTGTGTGCTTCTGTATTCTATAAAATATTACCTGTGTATAAAAGGATGCTATTAATTTTTTTCTTCATTGCCAAATTGAGATGTTCTGAATGTTATTTGTTCTGCATAGAAGGCCATACCTTTTATTTAAATACATTTAGTTGATTCCCACTCAACTATTCAGAGAGCTGTGACTCATTTATTACATAAAGTCACATGCAAAAAACTCATTCTGATAGGTTTTCTGTTTATGATTTTTGTTTGGTTGGTTTTTTCCTCATCTCTAACATGCTTTTCATAATCATTCAGTCATGAATGGTCACCACTGAGAAGGCAGAACCTTCCTTGCACCATTTGCTTCTCATTATACTATGTTGTTGCGGTTTAACCTGGCAGGCAGCTAAACACCACACGGAAGTACTAAAAAGTATAACCCTATGAAAAGTTTCAAGCACTGGTTATGTTAAATTTTCAACGAACAGGAAGAGAGTCATATCAAAGGACAAAGATGGGGAATCTATGGTAGTCCCACAACTGGTCAGAAATCAGCTAATTATTGAAATCACATACTTTAGAAGTTAACTTGAGAAGTTATTGAGAAACCCACTTGCATTTATTCTCAGTTCTGGAACAGAATATAAGGAATAAAATAATCCTTCTTTCTGTGAATTTCATCAAATAGAGTCTTCCTTGTATTGGGTATGCATGACAAGGTTTTAGTAGATGGGGTGCTGCAGGAGCAACTTCTGTGAGAAGATGCCAGAAGCTTCCCCCATGTCCCATAGAGCCAGTGCCAGCCAGCTCCAAGATAGACCCACTGATGGCCAAGGTTGAACAAATCAGTGACTGTGGTAGACCCTCTGTGATGACATATTTAAGAAAGGGTAAAAACTTCTGCATAACAGCAGCTAGGAGAGAGGAGTGAGAATATGTAAGAAGAACAATCCTGCAGACACCAAAGTCAGTGAAGAAAGAAGGGGAGGAGGTGCTCCAGGCCCCGCAGCAGAGACTCCCCTGCAGCCTGGGGTGAAGACCACAGTGAAGCGGGTTGTCTCTCTGCAGCTCATCAAGGTTCACAGTGGAGCAGATATCCACCTGCAGCCGGGCGATGACCCCTCACCAGAGCAGGTAGATGCACCCAAAATAGTCTCTGACCCTGTGGAGATCTGGTGTTGGAGCAGGCTCCTGGCAGGACCTGTGACCCTCTGGAGAGAAGCCCACGATGGAGCAGGTTTGCTGGCAGGACTTGTGACCCCATGGGGGAACCAGGCTGGAACAGTCTGTTCCTAAAGGACTGCACCCCATGGAAAGTGCCCAAGCTGGAACAGTTAGTGAAGAACTGCAGTCTGTGAGGAAGACCCACATTGGAGAAGTTCATGGAGGATCGTGTTATGTGTGTGGGACCTGCAGAAGAAGAGTGTGAGGAGGAAGAAGAGGCAGAGTCAACATGTGATGAACTGACTGCAACCTCCATTCCCGCGTGCCACTCAGGGGGAGGAGGTAGAGAACTCAGGAATTAATTCTAGCCTAGGAATAAGGGAAGGGTGGGGAGAAGGTGTTTCAAAATTTGTTTTTATTTCTCATTACTTTACTCTGACTTTTTATTGGCAATAAATGAAATTAATTTCTCCAAGTCAAGTCTGTTTTGCCCATGACAGTAAGGTAAGTCTGTCTTGCCATGTGCCCATGCTGAGTGATTTCCCTGTCCTTATCTTGACCCATGAGCCTTTCGTCATACTTTTCTCCTCCTTTCCAGTTGAGGATGAGGAGTGATAGGGAAGCTTGGTGGGAACCTGGCATGCAGCCAAGGTCTACCAACCAGAAAATTATTTATTTTATTATTATTGTAGCAGCCAAAAGTATTAATTAAACAGGAATCTAGAGCCACTGTGACCACACTGTGGGGAGTCATTACAGAGAAGACACATGTAACTTGCAAAGACATTATGCATATCACTATTATTATCATTCTTGCAGGACAGTGTCAGAGGGAAGCCAGAAACCATTTTCAAAACTATTTTTAGTTCTGTTGCACCAACAAGAAGACCCATTTAATGTTAGAAATGTGATTGCTTAGTAAGAGTTTAATTTGTGCTTGAATTTATGTATTAGCTGTCTCAAACAATTCCATGAGTAGCCACACTGATTGCAGCTAATTTTTCTGTTTTAAGGAATCACAGAGAACAGACAGAAGGAATTCTGCAGGAGAGAACTACAGTTCTTTTTCATTCTAGTGCAAAAGGAAGATTGCTTCATGAGCCAACTGTAGAACCTGCATCCCCACAGCTGAACTGTGAAGACTTTAGCTCTAATAATAGAATCATAGAAACATAGAATGTTTTGGGTTGGAAGGGACCCCTAGGGGTCATCTAGTCCAACCCCCCTGCAGTCAACAGGGACACCGCTAACTAGATCAGGTTGCTCAGAGCCCCGTCCAACCTGG
>NW_009258305.1:899524-929385 GCF_000687185.1 Egretta garzetta | reverse complement strand
TCCTGATGCAGCCCAGAGTACGGTTGGCCTTCTGGGCTGCCACCGCACATTGCTGGCTCATGTCCAGCTTTTCACCCACCAGCACCCCCAAGTCCCTCTCGGCAGGGCTGCTCTCGAACCTTTCTTCCCCCAGCCTGTATTGATACTGGGGGTTACCCCGACCCAGGTGCAGGACCTTGCACTTGGCCTTGTTGAACCTCATGAGGTTCACACAAGCCCACCTCTCCAGCCTGTCCAGGTCTCTCTGGATG
This sequence comes from Egretta garzetta, assembly GCF_000687185.1. Taxonomy (NCBI): domain Eukaryota; kingdom Metazoa; phylum Chordata; class Aves; order Pelecaniformes; family Ardeidae; genus Egretta; species Egretta garzetta. The sequence goes on along the minus strand of NW_009258305.1, from coordinate 929,134 downwards.
ACATCCCATCCTTCTGGTGTGTCAACCGCACCACTCAGCTTGGTGTCATCTGCAAACTTGCTGAGGGTGCACTCGATCTCGCTGTCTAAGTCATTGATGAAAACATTAAACAGCACCGGTCCCAGTATGGACCCCTGAGGGGCATCACTTGTCACTGGTCTCCATCTGGATATTGAGCCATTGACCACTACCCTCTGGATGTGACCATCTAGCCAGTTCCTTATCCACCAAACAGTCCACCCATCAAATCCATAGCTCTCCAATTTAGACAGAAGGATGTTGTGGTTTCTAAGCTGCTTAAGATGCTTGGATATTTTTTATCATTCAGGTGTAAAGCTCATCCTCTTTTCACCTCATCACCTTCTTACTATAGTGTTTATGATCACAGTCTTTAAAAAGGAGACTCAGCTGCTATTTCTTGTCATAGTATCCAGATGCTTGGAAACTTCTTTATGCTCCTTCATAGTTTGGTTATCCTTACTCTCCTCTCAACCACTGCAAATTTCTTTATGTCAGCAAAGCCTAGGAATCTCATTGTATATTGTAATGCAGAAGCAATTAATAGAAAATACAAAACTATGTGAATAATTTAAAGGCAAGTGCATAGATTTCCAGGCTTTACAGAAGAAATGTATGAAGAACAGTGCTGGGAATTTACTGCATGCTTCTTAAATGCATTCTCTATTTCACAGCAATGATCATGCCTTTACAAAACTCAGTGCATGTAATTCAGGAAACATGTAAGAACATTCCTCTCCATGAAAGGGTGACATAATTAACTATTACATAGAAAGATAAGAAGAATGGCTGCAAGTCTGAAAACGCACAACTTTTGACAATCTACTAACAACAATAGTTCATAATCATATAAAATACTTTCCATCGGGGAAAGTCAAACAAGTTCGGAAATATCACTACAGGTTTAAGCACTTTTAGGAACAACTAAAGGTTCCTGCTATATTTCATAACTCTAGAATGTACAGTCTTCATAATTTCTCCCCAGTATTCAATCTTGTAAAAATTTCTAGAATCCTTGCCAAATTAAACTCTTAGCAGGAATTCTATTTATATTTTCTGCAAAACATAAAAACTATTTTATCGATTTGTTTTAATAGCTTACATTTTTTAAAAGTTATACCAATGAGTTTGCCAATTTGAACTGGAAAAAAGTGACAAATTCAAAAGAAAAACATTTCAGTTTCTAATTTAATTCTAAAAATATGTCTTTGAAGAAAATACAAAAAAATTTGAAAACTTTTATTTTGTTTGAAATTTTAAATTGAGAAAAGGTATGGGAAACAGAGTAGAGAAGTAGAGACTAGGGAAAAAAAACCTTTTGTCTTTTGTCTTTTCCCCATAAAGATGACACTTCATAGATGAAGCTAAGTAGTTCTCTTTTTTTCTCCAACTTCCTATAATTTCTGTTCCTGTCAGTTGCCTGCACTTATTAATTTTACACATAGCAAGATTTCTCAAGGCAATGTCAGAGAAACTAGAAATGAAGATGCAGGAGACTCATATGTCAAATATGGCAACTGATCTGAGTGACATTTTCACCTATATTTTGTGTAACACTAATTTACTCACAGAATTTCTGTCTACACCTTCAGTGTTTCATGTTCTTTTATAAGCAGTGTCTATATACATCATCACACGTGACTTGCAGTATTTTTATAATTACAAATTTGCCATTCTGCTGATATCTGTAATAGTTTGTATTGACATAAAACTATAAAAAAGGCAATTTGTGTGTTACCTTAAGATGCAAAGAATCATCACAATAGTAAAGATAATGACATGTTCTAGCTAACAGTAATAATCACAGAAAATCTGCTTAAATTGATGGGGTGCAAATAATATGTAATTTCAGGTTCCAAATACTCATTTCCTGCAAATCTTTCTTATACGTGAAACATCAAGCAACTATCTCCTCTAGTTTCACACATATTTAATTTAGAAAAATTTAGGAATGCCAGAATACTTGCTGCATGGAAGTTTGCACATCAGCTGTGTTTCATTGATGTGAAAGCATATCCTGAGACCATAAAGAAAAGTACTGTGGAAAGAGATGGAAAAGTAGAATCTTGTCAACTGTTCTGCCTGAATAGTAAGATCCTGTGGTTTTGACCCAGAAAGATTTATACCTTTTTGCTTAAATTTTTTTTCCCTGTTTATTTGTCTTTCTGTTCAATACTTCTAGAAAAATCTCTCCTATGCACACATGATTAAATGGAGCTATCTTGTCTGAATGCATTAGAGACAGGAACCAATTTGAGTTTTGACTTCTAGGGATTGATGGAGGAGAAAATAACATAGGTATAAAATGTTGATAATGATGAAATAGTATGACTGAAGCCAATTACTCGGAAGACAACCTTTGTACTAGTGATAGAAAGAGCTTTACTTTAAGTCACAGAAAATAAATATGCTTTATAGATGCTAACATTTCATGTAGACAAAGTACTTTCAATTTTAGAATGTCTTAAGTATAAGGCAACACATTTCTTTCTTAAACTACATGAATAAGGCTGTTATTAAAGAAACTGAGATGGCAGGGAGTGGGAGAGGAAGCAGGAAAGAATCACTTTGTTGCTAAAAATAGGCGTTTGGGAAGAAGTACTATATTTTAGAGTAGGTAATATTTTTAATCTACTCTTTGATTTTCATAAAGCACCATTATAATGCTGAGTGTAGTTCTGGCTCTTGCAAAGAACAATGTTATTTTGTTGAAAGCTTTTATTGGTTGCCTGAATTTCTCCCCTGAGTGACCTATTTGGGAGTAGCCCCATTAACTTGAATGAGGTGTTTACTAAGGCAGATTTTGATAACTGACCTGTTCTTTTTAAGACAACAAATGGTTTGTCATTAAAAGAAAAAAGCAGCTATTAGAAAAAAAAGTAAGTTAATGTATTTTTTTTTTGTTAGTGAATGTTATGAAGGTACTAGATAAACAATATTTTCATTTTTATGAGAGACTGAGTTGAAAACAAAGAATACTTGCCTGAAGCTTCAGCCAGGAAAATCAACTGGCAAGGGAATAGTATGCTGGGAGAGGAAATCCTTAAGTGATAGTGGATGAAGGCTAGAAAAGGTTGCCAACAGCAGGTATACAATCAGCCTCAATGAAATATTCAAAGCCAGTTTACACTACTGTGTGAGCCCTGGTCTAGAAATAATAAAATATTTCCTTCTTTAATGCAGAGGCATTGACTAAATGGCCAGTTGAAACCTATCACATGCAAAGTATTGCTTTAAGAAAAGGCCATTACACTTAGAACTGTAATGAACTTTTTCTGCTACCCAAAAAAACCCACAAATCTGGATTTCCAGTGGGCATTTTGGACATGAGCCAGCAATGTACCCTTGTAGCCCAGAAAACCAGTTGTATCCTGGGCTGCATAAAAAGAAGCACGGACTGCAGGTCAAGGGAAGTGTTTCGCCCCCTCTGTTCTGCTCTTGTGATTCTCAACCTGGAGTACTGCATCAGCCTTTGGAGTCCCCAGCAAAAGAAAGACCTGGACATGTTAGAGCAGATCCAAAGGAAGGTAACAAAAATGATCAGTGGGCTATAAAACTTCTCCTATGAGGGAAGGCTGTGAAAATTGGGGTTGTTCAGTCTGGAGAAGAGAATGGTCTAGGGAGACCTTATTGTTGCCTTTCAATACTTAAAGGTGGCTTATAAGAAAGATGGAAGGGACTTTTTACAAAGACCTGTAGTGACAAGACAAGGGGCAAGAGTTTTAAACCAAAAGAGCATAGATTTAGATTGGGTACGAAGAAGAAATTTTTTGTGGTGAGACATTGGAATACATTGCCCAGGGAAGTTGCAGATGAATTGGATGTGTTCAAGGCCAGGTTGAATGGGGCTTTGAAATGGCTCTTGTGAAAGATGTGTTTACCCATGGCAATGTGGTTGGACTAGACAACATTTAAAGGTCGCTTTCAACCCAAACCATTCTATGATTCTATGAGCTAACAACCTGACCTGTACAAAAGCAGAAGTCCCATTTGGAATTTGTTATGATTATTAGCTGCTTAGAGGAAGATGACTAAAAGCACAAAAAAACCTTATTAATATCGTGTGAAAGAATACATTTCTACCGTGCATTTCTAAAAGCAGAAATATTTGATGACAAACCCCCATAATTTAAGCTGACCTCCTGTATAATATAACCTGAAAGATTTAATTCAGTTACTTCATACTAACATAGACAGTTTAATTCAGTTAATCTCTGCCTTCAGGCCAGAAGTCACTCAGGGTCATACGATTTGAACGCAAATATAGAGAGGTGAATTGCAGAAGGTCTGGAGCATTGCATGTCACAATTTACATGTTCTAGGAAGCGAAGTTTTGATTTAATTGTGCATCTGTGTTAGGCCTTTCCTGACTGTTTTGTGTAGCAGTATCACTGATTGAAGTCTTTCTTTGCACCGTTAATCACCCTACTTTAGTTGCACTTTATTTTCTATTTGCATTTGTTTGTCTGAGCTCTTGTGCCTTTTTTGCTATACTGAAAATATCATTATAAACAGATATGTTTACAAAACATAATTAGGTCACTTCTTTATCTCCTTTAATAATAATTTTAAACTCCTGCAGGATTTCTATGGGGGTTTTGTTTTTTCCCCCACCTCTATCCGTTCAACATGGTCTTGTATGATCTCTAGAATATTTGTCAATCAATGTCACATGTAGAAGTAAAATCATTCTCACTGTTCCACTTCCTTGAACTCCATGCTTCCAGCACACTTTTTAATTTGCCATATAGGCATGGAGTATGTCTCTTCTAGGATGCCAGCATTCTTTTTAACGTCACCATTTGACGAGAGGTACTGCGATCAAAGAAGAGTCCTGCAATGAGCCACCTTGATGAAATATCAGCCATTGGAAGTAAGAGCTTCCCCTCATTTTTAACATTTCCTTTCTTGTTTAAGTGATGCCTTACCATTGGTGAAAGATATGGGATAAATTGCATATTCTAGTCCCAGTTCTCTCACTGACTGTTGGTAATCTTCTCTATAGAAATCTCTTACAGCCTTGAAAATACTGGTCTTAGAAGTTATGCCAAGCTAACTGGGAAAATGAGAAGGTTTTAGTCTCTCTTCATATATTGCTTCATGCACTACCCTGGCATTGGTACCAGACTGTCCGTATCCAATACTTTCTGACCAGGTTCATTTAGGTATTCCACACGGGAAAAGTTTAATTCTTTAATATCAGATATACTTATTTGAAGATATTTGGCAGTACAGAGGATTTTGATTTAGCAGAATGCTCAATACCATCACTCTGGGCATCCCTAATAGCTGGGAAGGATTATGTGGATTGAAGTCACATCAAGCCCACTGCTCTCTTCAAGGTTCATTTTGTTGGTTGCTCAGTTTTTGTGAGCAACATATACACATCCCCCATGCTGATCTGGCTAAATCAGGAAGACATTCAAACATTTTGATTAACTCAAGGAAGGCCATTTATACAAGTTGATTCACTCAGTTGATACAGCCATGTACCTAACACAAAGTCTACCCTCTGGTCCCTTCTGTCATCACTCCCTGTATCCTTCCCTGAGCTTCATGAGCACGACACCTGCGACCATTTCCTCTGTGACTTCTTCAGTGGTAGGAGCTTATTGATCAGTCACACAGATGCATCCCATTTTCAACAGAGTTTTCTCTGGTCCATAAAGGAACCGCATTATCACATTAAGCATGCTGTGCAGAAAACAAGGATAAATCACAGATAAAAAAATGCTGACTGAAGCTATTTACCATTAGCTCACCTTTGTTGTATGACTTCAGACAGGACAGATTCCTTGGCCCTCACATTCACCTCAAATGACAGAAGCATATGACTCAGGAGCCACAGTACAGCAAACCTACCCATTGGGATTGTAAAATGACTACAATGTATTCGCCATCACAGAAACATGGTGGGTTGCTTCTCATGACTGGACTGATGCAATGGATAGCTGTAAGCTCTTCAGAAGGGATAGGCAAGGAAGGAGAGGCTGTGGTGTGGCTCTGTATGTTAGGGAGTGTTTTGATTGTACAGAGCTCAAAGTTTGTGATGATTAGGCTGAGTGCTTATAGGTAAGGATGAGGGGGAAGGCCAACAAGAAAGATATCATGCTGGGAGTCTGTTATAGACCGACCAACCAAGATGAGGAGGTCGATGAAGCATTCCACAGGCATCTGGCAGAAGTCTCACAGTTGCGAGCTCTTGTTCTCGTGGGGGACTTCAACTTACCAGACATCTGCTGGAAATACAACACAGCAGAAAGAAAACAGTCCAGAAGGTTCCTGCAGTGTGTGGAAGATAACTTCCTGACACAGCTGGTAAGTGAGTCTACCAGGGGAGGTGCCCTGCTTGACCTCCTGTTCACTAACAGAGAAGGACTGGTGGGAGAGGTGGTGGTCAGAGGTCATCTTGGCCTTAGTGACCATGAAATGATAGAGTTTTAATTTTTGGGTGAAGTAAGGAAGGGGGTCAGCAAAACCATTACCATGGACTTCTGGAGGGCAGGCCTTGGCCTGCTCACGACACTGGTTGACAGAGTCCCTGGGGAGACAGTGCTGAAGGGCAAAGGGGTCCAGGAAGGCTGGACATTCGTCAAGAAGGAAGTCTTAAAAGCACAGGAGCTGACTGTCAACATGTGCTGTAAGATGAATCAACAGGGAAGACAACAAGCTTGGCTGAACAGGGAGCTTTTGCCGGGATTCAGGAAGAAAAGGAGAGCTTACCAGCTCTGGAAGAAGGGGCAGGCAACCCAAGAAGAGTACAGGGATCTTGTCAGGTCATGCAGAGAAGAAATTAGAAAGCCAAAATCCCAACTAGGACTCAACCTGGCCACTGTTGTAAGAGATAATAAGAAAAGTTTTTACAAATACATAACAACAAAAAGAGAGCCAAGGACAACCTCCATCTTCTAGTGGATGCAAGGGGGAACATTGCCACCAAGGATGAGGAAAAGGCTGAGGTTCTTAATGCCTTCTTTGCTTCAGTCCTTATGTCCTGGTTTCGGCTGGGATAGACTTAATTTTCTTCAGAGTAGCTAGCATAGTGCTGTGTTTTGGATTTAGTACCAGAAGAATGTTGATAACACACTGATGTTTTTAGTTGTTGCCAAGTAGTGTTCCGACTACTCAAGGACTTCTTGAGCTTCTCCTGCTCGGCCAGGTGCATAACAAGCTGAGTGTACAGCACAGCTAGGACAGCTAACCCAAACTGTCCAAAGAGCTATTCCATACCATAGAACGTCATGCTTGGGGGGGGGTTGGTTGGTCGGTCAGTTGCGGGGAGACTGCTTGCTGCTCGGGGACTGATCGCGGCTCAGGGAGTGATCACAGCTCAGGGAGTGATGGTGGCTTGGAACAGGCTGGGCATCAGTCGGTGGGTGGTGAGCAATTGCCTTGTGCCTCATTCGTTTTGTATATTCTGTATATTCTGTTATCATTCTCATTATTACTATTATTATTATTTTCTCTTATTAAACTGTCTTTATCTCAGCCCTCAGCTCTAACCTTTTATTTTCTTTCCGATTCTCTCCCCCATCCCACTGAGGGAAGGGGGGAGTGAGCGAGCGGCTGCGTGGTGCTTAGTTGCCAGCCGGGTTAAACCACGACACCTTAATAGTCTGATGACTTACCCACAGGGTACTCAGCCCCCCGAGCTGGAAGACAGGGATGGAGAATGAAATAAACCCACATAATCCAGGAGGGGGCAGTTTATGACCTGTAAATCTACCTGGATATCAGCAGGTCTATGGGGCTGGTTGGGAGTGCTGAAGGAGCTGGCAGAGGAGCTTGCCAAGCCACCCTCCATCTTTTATCAGCAGTCCTGGTTAACATGGGAGGTCCCAGATGACTGGAGGTTAGCAAATGTGACACCTGTCTACAAGAAGGGCCAAAAGGAGGATCCAGGGAACTAAGAACCTGTCAGCCTGACCTCCATACCAGGGAAGGTTATGGAGCGCTTCATCCTGAGTGTGCTCACCAGGCACATGCAAGACAACCAGGGGATCAGGTCCAGCCAGCATGTGCTCATGAAAGGCAGGTCTTGCCTAACCAACCTGATTTCCTTCTATGACCAGGCGAACCACTTGGTAGACAAGGGAAAGGCTGTGGATGTTGTCTACCTGGACTTCAGCAAAGTCTTCGACACAGTCTCCCACAGCATTCTCCTAGAGAAGCTGGTGGCTCATAGCTTAGACAGGTATACTCTTCGCTGGGTAAAAAACCATCTGAATGGCTGAGCCCAGAAAGTTGTGGTCAACGGAGTTAAATCTAGTTGGCGGCCAGTCACAAGCAGTGTCTCCCATGGCTCGGTTCTGGGCCCATTTCTGTTTCATAACTTTATCAATTACCTGGACGAGGGGACTGGGTGCACCCTCAGTAAGTTTGCAGATGACTCCAAATTGGGTGGGAGTGTTGATCTGCTTGAGGGGAAGAGGATTCTGCAGAGGGACCTGGAGTGGCTGGATCAATGGGCCCAAAGCCAACTGTATGAGGTTCAACAAGGCCAAGTGCCAGGTCCTGAACTTGCGTCATAACGACCCCATGCAATTCTACAGGCTTGGGGAAGAGTGGCTGGAAAGCTGCCTGGCAGAAAAGGACCTGGGGGTAGTAGTTGACAGCTGGCTGAATATGAGCCAGCAGTGTACCCAGGTGGCCAAGAAGGCCAATGGCATCCTGGCTTGTATCAGGAATACTGTGGCCAGCAGGAGTAGGGAAGTGATCATATCCCTGTGCTTGGGCACTGGTGAGGCTGTACCTTGAATATTGTGTTCAGTTTTGGGCCTCTCACTACAAGAAAGACGTTACATTGCTGGAACATGTCCAGAGGAGAGCCACAAAGCTGGTGAGGGGTCTGGAACACAAGTCTTACAAGGAGCAGCTGAGGGAACTGGGGTTGTTTAGTCTGGAGAAGAGGAGGCTGAGGGGAGACGTGATCGCCCTCTACAGCTACCTGAAAGGAGGTTGTAGTGAGGTGGGTGTTTGTCTCTTCTCCCAGGTAATGGGCGATTGGAAAAGAGGAAATGGCCTCCAGTTGCGCCAGGGCAGGTTTAGGTTGGCCATTAAGGAAAATTTTTTCACTGAAAGGGTTGTGAAATATTGGAATGGGCTGCCCAGGGAAGTGGATGAGTCCCCATCCCTGGAGGTATTTAAAAGACGTGTAGATGTGGTGCTTAGGGACATGGTTTAGTGGTGGGATGGCAGTGTTAGGTTAAATGTTGGACTTGATGATCCTAAAGGGCTTTTCCAACCTAGACAATTCTATGATTCTGTGATTCTAAAAGGGCTTTAAAATACATACCTTTTTTTTTTTTTTTACAGGTCTTACAAGCTAATGTGGCTTCCAGCATAAATATGAGCAGCCTGTAGAGTTGCTCTTGTTTATGTCTACTTAACACAGTTGCCTTTGAAAGTCTCAGAGATACACAGTTGAAGACTTTGTTACTCCCTCTACCCTCAGCCACAGCTAAGAGCTGTAGGTTGATGAAGTGCACCATAGTTGTATGCACACCAGATGCTGCTTTACTTACAACAACCCGACCAGAAACATCAGTAGCTTTATGCTTGTTTACTTGCTTATGTAGGTCAAATCACAATCTTGTCCTTTAACATTTATTGCTTGTCTTTTTTTTTTTTTTTTTTTTTTTTTTTTAAATAATGGCAGTCAAAATGGCATTGTGTTCAAAATAGTTTAAGCTGAGTATAAAAACTGAGTCCCATTAACTGGGGCAGTGAGGGTCAGTAATTCTTATAAATAAATTGAATATGACCTTGAAGGAGGAATGCCTGGTAATGCCCTGGATATAAAATCTGAATTATTTAGGGAAAATTATTTCCTTCCCAAAACAGTACCTGAAGAGACTATTGAGAACCCCTGGAAAAACCTGAAAAGTGTTAAGTCATCCACTCTTTCAGCAAAAGAAAATTTGCATTGGGTAAGACTGTCCAAATTTTTGCCTGTCTATGGGGAATTAGTCTTGGCACATTTTAACTTACCTTGACATATCTATATTCAGAGACCATGTAGAGAAAGTCTTACTGAAGAGAATGTGCCAGAGGTCATTAACAAATCACTTGTAAAATTACTGATATTTTTGAACAAAGCAAAAACCATGTTGTACCTATTTCTTAACCATTAATCTCTGGTAAAACTGAGAGAGAAAGAAATGAAAAGCTGAAACACAGTAAACCCAAAAAGAAGAGAAGAAGCATTCTTTTTTACTTGACTCAAATATTTTACATTTTTCTTCTATATTTTCAGGAAGAGTGTGTTTTTATCAAATCCAAATAAAGCAAGCTGGAATTTTTTTTTATTATTATTATTTGGAAATAACTTTCTTTACTGCTACAGAAATATCAGTAACAAAAAGGAAAGCAAAACCTTACCACTGACATTCTGATATGTGTCTTTGGGCAGATAACAGAGATATTCATCATCACAGACAGTTTGGGGTTTCTTTAAGAAAATAATTTATTATTGAAGGGTGTTTTTTTCCTGTATCCTGTTTCTTAGAAAAGTGTCCTAGTCAGCATGCTGTGATATCAGATAGAGCTTACCAGTTCTTCAATTATTTTCTTAAGTGAGAGTGGCTCAAACTCTGTGGGTTGAGGGGGTTTGGTTAGGTTTTTTCACAATAGCTATATTCAGAATATACTTTCCTGAGGTAGCTGACCTTGAAAAGACTGTTGGAGAAATTTGCAGTCAAAGGATTCCTACCAGATTAAGGTATTCAGGTAAATGATTCCTTAAAAGTTAGAAGGAATCTAGAAGAAATCTTTGACTGAGAAACTTTAAGGGTAAAGGTATTGTTAGCTCTAGGTTTGACAGGGCTTTATGTAGGGGTTCTGAGCAGACACACATTTGGTGTGTTATAATTCCACCTACCTCTTTGTCCAAAAGTATGTTTTTATGTATCTGTAATTACATGATTTCAAAGATTAAATCCACTTTAAGAAGACATGTGAGCACTTCAGAAGCTTATGAGGGCTTTGCAGAGAAAGACTAAGGCTAAAACTTCCCCAGAATTGCTATCATACAACAAAGATGTTGGAGTTCATAAGAGTGATAAAAAGAATTTCCACAAAGTCTGAGCATCTTGGACACAACAGATAGGTGAGTTTTTGCAAAACTATAGCCACTGTGACAATACAATTGATAGTTCAAGGTGAAAACGTTACTTGCAGCTAAAAACAGTATAGAATAACAATATAGAATAATAGTATATTGGTATCTAGTCTCTGCTTATCCTAAGAGGATTTAACTACATATTGCAGAAGTTTTATAATTGCCAAGTTAAGGAGTCTTCTAATAGAGTCATGCTTAAGCAATTTGTCTGCTTCATGAAGTATACAGATGCTTCACTAGTCAAGTAAATGCTTACATTGATGCGAAAGGTTGGAGATACTATTTTTCCTTTTATTTATTTGTAAAAGCTCTTCATCTTTGCATTAATTAAACTTTAACTGGGCAAAACGGAATGCCAGAGAATTCTGGATGAGGTTGGTGGCACTTACCCAGCAAGAGACTCATCTTACACTTCTTGTTCTATTGAATATTTAACAGCTTAAAACACAACAGAAGAGCTTCACTGATTGTGAACAGGATGGGGTCTTCAAACCTGGCTTCAGTCTCTTTCAACTGATTTAATATTTATGATGTGGGGGAGCATTCTAGGAATGCCTGAAGAGTGATTTTGCTAGAATTCTAAACAATTTAAAAGCCTTTTTTTTTTTTTTTTAATACAATTACATAGTACTTCAGTTGTTAAAGTGCAGACTTCAGGTTGCCTGTGGCCTTCAAAGCTCTTTTATTCATGCACAAAGAAATTTTTAAATTGTAGCCAACAACTAGAAGAACTATAGTAATTTACCTAAAGATTATCAAAAGTGCATGCTTCTGCATCAAAGTCTTTGCAGTGGCAGTGAATAAATGACCATGTAATCAGACTTTACATTGAAATTTAAAGTTTTGAACTCTGATTGCTTCAAATAATTACCAAAAATTTATCTGAAAAAGCCTTTCCCTGCAATTATTAAATAATAATGATACTAAATCTCTCCTTTTATAACTTTGTCTGTATAAAACACATCATGTCACATCTCTTGAACATAACAGCACAGCATTTATATTAACACTTTATGTGTCCCTTTACTTGATATCATTAAGTAGATACCAAGAGCAAAACTCTTGAAATAGTATATATCAGTTACATTGTGAAGCTTAGCTACTGTGAAGTGAAGATAGGTACTGTTAAAGTTCAGAAGTACCTATGATTTAAGAAATAATTTCTTTCATAATAAGTACTTTTTATATAGAAGCATAACTTGAAATAAAATTTGTACAAACTTGTAGGTACTACTTCCTAATAAAAAGCAGGATACTGGACAAGGCAGAGATTAAAGTGTTTGAATGTTTGCAGAGAACTGATCAAAAGAGAGGCATTCTAACTGTTCTCCATTATATAAGCATTACTTTTATTCTATTTCACAGAAACAAAATCTTCAGACACTATTCCATGCTATAATAACATAAGATGTTAACTGGGGAAGACTGTACTGTAATTGTGCCAGACAGTTTCTTGGGAAGTACTTTGGAGGTAGTCAGATTCTTAAGAAGTAGATGAAAAAGATATAAGGTTTTTGTCCCATTCTGTCACATTTCAAAAGAAAAAAAGTATGAAAGAAAGAGGGGAAAGAAAAAAGATGAGTTTCAGTTCACTACAGTGGTGAGATTGAACTGAAGCAAATGGTAGAGTAGAATATAAATATATTTAGTACTGGGGCTATGCAACAAGAATTTTTTCAAAGAATCATTGAATCACAGTACCATGTAGGTTGGAAGATGACTCTAGAGGCCGCCTAGTACAGCCTTTAGTTCAAAGCAAATCCAATTTGAGTATGTTGCCTTGTCTGGTTAAGTTTTGAATGTCTCCAAGGGTGGAGATTCTACAAACTCTCTCAGCAACCTCTTTGTGTTTGATCCCCCTCATAATGAAAGAAGACTTCTTATACTGAGACATTGCAACTTGTATCTGTTTCCTTTTGTTCTTTCATAGTGCAACTCTCAAAAGTCTGTCCGCATCTTCTTTATACCGGTCCATTAGGTACTTGTAGACAGCAAGACACTTCCCCCTGAAACTTCTAGTCGAACCCAACTCTCTCGGCTTCTTCTTATATGACTTGTGCTCTGCTTGCCTAACCATCTCATTGACAGGCTGCTGGAGTGTGCATTCATTTCACACTTGGCCAGGACTGCAGTCTCACCAGTGTTGACTAGAGGGAAAAGATCACCCTCCCCTGACCTGCTGGAACAGTCTTCCTAATGCAGCCCAAGATGCTATGCTACTGGCCTTTGCCAGAAGAGCACGTAGTTGGCTGATGTTCAGCTTGCCCACGGGTACTCCCAGACACTTTTCTGCAAAGCTACTTTTTAGCCAGTTGGCCCCAAGCCTGCACTGTTGCAGGTGGTTGTTCTGCCTCAGGTACTGGACTTGACATTTGGATTTTCTGAACTTGAAGTTCCCACCAGCTATTTTCTCCAGCCTGTTCAGGCTCCTCTGAATTGCAACTTTACTCTGCAGCATACTCACTGCTCCACTCAATTTAATATTATATGCAGACTTACTGTGCGTGCAGTGTATTACATCACCCAGATAGGTAATAAAGGCTTTAAACAATATTGACCCCAGAACTGATCCCTAAATGGTACCACTAGTAATTGGTCACCTGTTGGACTTGGTACTGCTTACCATCACTTTTTGACTCTGTGAGTCCAGTCAATTTTCTACCCATCTTATAGTTAGCAATTGCCTGTATAATTGCTTGCACCCAGCCTCGTTTCCCCACTGGCAGATGTAGGGGTGGTGAAGTCCACCAAGAGAACAAGGGCCTTTTATTTTAAGGCTTCTTTCAGCTGTCTAAAGACGACTTCATGTACCGGTTAGATGTAGCAGATGCCTACTTCAACATCATCCGTGCTGGTCTCTCCTCTTATCCTTACCTACAAGCTGTCAGGCAGCTCATTCCCAGCTCCAAGGGAAAGCTGTGCACATTCCAGTCACTCCTTTGCACTGAGTGCAATGCCCCCTTCTCATTTTCTTTATCTGTTTTCCCTGAAAAGCCTGCACCCAGCCACTAACACTCCAGACATTCAACCTATTCCACCACCTCTCTGTAATCCCAGTGTGGTCATAGATCTGCAGCTGTGGATGGATGTTTAGCATCTCCTGTTGGTTTCCAATGCTGCATGTGTTTGTGTGCAGGCATTTGAGATGCCATGCTGCTTTCACAGGGAAAGTGCAAGAATCTCGCCCATCATGCAGTGCCCCAGTCTTGATGCTGTGTAAGTGCTGTTCAGCAATAACTAAGCCATCAGTGTGTTAGCAACACTATTTTCAGCACAATCCAAAACATAGCCCCATATGAGCTACTATGATGAAATTTAACTCTCTCCCAGACAAACCCAGTACACTCAGTTACTCACTGCCCCTCCATATCTTTGTTTCTGTTCAGATGATGACATTCTTTCCCTTATATACTTACATTAGTCTTTTGTCCCATTTGTCAGATGGAACCTGTCACTTGTAGGCAGTCCTTTTTCCTCAAAGAAGGTCCTGTGGCCATAGTAGCCAAAGTCTTGTCTGGGTCACCAGCCAATGAATCTGGTGTTGGAATGCTGATGCATCCACTTCTGCCTCAGCATTTCCCTTTTACTGAAGGGACTGAGACTTTCATGTGGGCCTCCAGATGGAGTAACTGTCCCTACTACTCACTTTCCTTTGCTTCCTTCATGCTCCCAGAGCTCTGGAATGACTCTTGACATGTGAAGGATTGCCACTCACATCATTGATGCCTATATGGGTAAGCAGCAAGGGGAATAGTCAGAGGGCTGGACAAGCTTTGCCATTCTCTCTCTGAGATCCAAACACCAACCATGTCACAAGTAGCAAACATTCTAAAACATCATCTTTGGTCAGCAAGTGGGTGCCTCTGTCCCACTAAGAAGGTGTCTCCAGTGGCTGTCATCCTTCTTTTCTTCTTTAGTTCAGTCTGAGGTGTCTCTGATGTCTGCCTAACTGGAGGTCATCTTCTTTACCTGTTCCCAGGGTACAAGACCTGTTCAGTAATTGCAAGAACTGCAAAAAGAGAAGGAGTTTTTGCTGTATTTCCAGAAGTCACTTTCTAGCCTTCTCCATTGTGGGACCTCCATCCACTGATGCCTGTTAGGGTAGTCTCCAGCTCTCTCTGTTCTTGGGGTGAGGGCTGGGGCTGTTAGCTCTGTTTGGTCTTTGAAAACCCCATGAATCTCCTGTTCATCCTCCCTGATCGTGCACAGCTTGCTTACTTCCTCCCACAGTCCTTTCAGCTGGTGACTCAACATCTCAACCAGAGCACATCTCTCCATCTGTCGTGGATGGAGTGAGAGAGAGGCAAAAATATAGTTTATTGATACAGTGAGTTAACAAGTTCAAAAGTAAATGCAACAGTGGTTTATAAGATTAGATGGCAAGGTACACTTGGTTATTTATTGTATAGTGGACAGGGCCAGACAAAACTCTCAGGGAGATCATCCCATTGAGTCATGAGGTTCAGAAAACATCACCTTGCTTTCTAAACTCCTTCCTCAGAGAGTAGTCTAGGTGCAGCTGGATCCAATCCTAGTCCTAGACTTGGTCAATGGATTATGTCTAAAGGATTATATATGCACAATCAATCCCTTATACCACTTAGCTAAGGTTTCAAAGTTTAGCATGCTGTTATGCACTTACTGAGAATCTGCTGCAGTAAGGAATCTCTCAACCTCGAGGAGTAACCTCGAGAGGCATCCCTGCTCAAGGGGAGATCCTGGCATGCAGCCCGCTGCTGTGCAGGAAAGCTCAAAGGGCTCTTGGGCTGCTCACTATGCATGGGGGTAAGATGACAGGCTCATAGTCATATTTGCATACCAACCACAGATTTCAGTTTCTTTACTGTGCTTAGGTGGACACATTGCAGTACAGCCTTTGGCTATTGTATTGTTACCTGTCTCCCCCAGATCCACTTTGAGCTGGATGCATCCATCACAACCAGAGGTGGTTATTGCTTGAGCAGGGTTACAGGAAGAGGTCGGGGGTGAGAGGAGGAACACACCACCACACCATCAGTGCACAGTTTTGAGTAGAGATTCTGGGTCCCTCTGTGCCCTTACACACTAACTACAATGACAACTGCTGCAGCTCCATTAACTGCCTTTTTGCTCCATTTAGTGACATATTTTCAGGAGTCCATGTTACTCTGCCCTTATGTTGATACGGATTTACTTGGTTAATAGCTGTGTTTTACAAGAGTCTCCTGTTAAAGAGCAGTAATAAAAAAATCTGGAATTCGATTAAAATACTGCAAAATACTTCAGTAAAAATGAATATTCTTGTGTTGTTTTTAATTTTGGTAAGGGGCGCTATTATACAGTACTGGCTGTAACTGAGGTATAAAAGTGTACTGGATATATCCTACCAGAGTATACACTATCATGGTATCCCTTCTTGTACTCTAGTTTTGCATTCTCTGGATAAGAATATGCACATGAACTTAGAAGAACTAGTGTTATAACAGCTACCGAATTTATTTTTCCACAAAATATCCAGCTTTCAAAAAACTATGGAGTTTATATGTTTTCTTAGTCTAATTTGTGGATAAAAGCATTGATAAGAATACCTATCAATAGCAATAATAATCAAAAGCAAATAAAGTTATTTGCTTTATTTACTGTATTATTTCAGTGAGATCCCTTGCAAGGGTGAGCAATATATAGACAGAAGTTCCTCCTGAGTAATATATGTGTGAGAGACTGAATAGCCAGCTAATTGTCTCAAAGCTTGTTCCTTTGTGTGCTTATCTGAGATCAGCATTGCCACAAACAAGGGGGCTTGCAGGCTTGCTGAATCAGTGGACCATTCTTTTGCTTGTCAGATACCCAGGTGGGCCACCTGCTCACCAAGGCTTGCAGTTTGCTGCCACTTAAAGCATGTGAGCAGAAGCCTACCCCTTCCCAACAACAACAAAGAGCACGAACAGAGCCTACCGAAAGTAAAGCATGCAAAACGTATGCCTGTATGCTGGACTGTGCTATATAAAAAAAGGCCGCCTTCTCAGACTCTGGGCATGGTCACTGACCTTGTGTGAGACCACTGAAGAACATGTGCAATTACCAACTTCATGTAAGACCGCCAAAGACCCTGTGTGATCACTGATCCTTCATGTGTGATCACCCACCACCGAAGACCCCAGAAGCATGGACCCCTGGGATGCCATGGATCCATGGTGGTGACTGTCTGTGCTCTTCTATACAGACCTCTCACTTGATTTCCTATCTTTCCTTCCTTCCTTCCCTGTCACTGTTTTCTCTCTTTCCCCTGAAGAGTTAATAAACGAGTGGACTTATGACATCTGGCCTCGTCTATGTCAAAGGGATCAAATCTGAAAGAAGAGGTTGGTCTAGCCGCCCCTAGCCTCCCAGATTTGTCTGAGGTCAGCTAGACAGCAAGGGGCCTTCCTCTCATCCAAAACAATTGGAACCTAACATTATGCAGGACTGCCTTTTAATGTAGTTTCTTCTGCTTTTTTTTTAATACTAATTAATGTATTAGGTTATTAAATAGATACATATATATATATTCTGATATACAACAATCAGGTGTAATCTGGAAATCCTTAAGATACTGCTGTTATTTATATTTTAATGATGACAGAATTTTCTATCATATTATTTATGTCATCTCTTTGCAAAGAGGAAAATACTAGCTTAGCTTCTCTCTTAAGTAAGAAATGTTCCTCCTGCCTTTCTAACTTATTCAGTGACATTACAGTGTTTATGTTTTGTTCTCCATTCTTTTCCTAATAATTCTTTGTATTCTGAGTGTGTTTTGATCACAACAGAGTACTATGCTTATGATTCCAGATGATTATCCAAAAAGATTATGTTATCTCCCTTGAAAAGAACAGTTAATTTTAAAGCCTATTATTGTAAATACATAATTAAGATGTTAGAGAGGGTTTTCCATTCAATTATTCTATGCATACTTATGTATTTTTCAATATTAGAATTTTAGCAGTTGTGAATCTGACTTCAGAGGTGGCCCTGCTTTGAGAAGAGGGTTGGACTAGATGATCTCCAGAGGTCCATTTCAACCCAGGATGTTCTGAGTCTATGATTTTATTGCCCAATGAATTGTGTTAGAATCCAACTTGTCTAACTTCAGATATACATGAGATGAGCACCTATGTCTGGTATCTATATCTAGCTTTCTAGGCAATGGGAAGATTCAATATGGTTCAGATTTCTTAGCATAAGTATCCAGCGCCATTGTGACACCCTATATTATCTGAAGCATCCACACTTTGCTGGCAGAACTGTCACAGGACCTGAGACAGATCTGCTGGAGTTGGAAACCAGGTGCAATATCTCTGGCATCTCACAGCCAGGCAGTAAACAGCTATTCTGAGGGAAATTAATATATGGTATAAGCACCAACTTATTTTAAATATCTGCATCATGGTGAAATGAATCAATCTTAGAGACGTACTTTCTTTCCAGAAAGTATGAAAGGAATGTTGACTACCTTAGATCATAGCTGATTATACTGCAGAACTGCTTCGGTTTTGGTGAGACCAGTCCACTGAGGTTTTCATGAGAATATCTGATAGCCCTTCACAGTCAGCTCAGATTCTAAAATTATTCTTCTAAATTATTTTACATCTCCAGCCAACTTTCAGTACAGTGAAAAGCATAACCCAAGACAGACTATCTCAGAGCTTTTTTGTTAACTTTCTTTTGCTAGGAAAACTAACCAGTTGTTTCTATACTTTCGTATTTTAACAGGTCATTACCATATGAAGAGTAGCTCTTAGCTGACAGTGATTACATTCTTTGAACACTTCTGATGAACAATTTTTTGAGGACATAAAAAAATACAATTATTTAACAAGATTAGTTCATTGTAGCCCATCTGCTCCTTGACTTCTCAAAAATTCTTTAATAGTTTCTGTAGAGGGAAGTTATTCCTTAAGAATCTATATCAATCTTCTTCAATACAACAACTTTGTCTATGTCTGTATTTACTTTATTATGTATTATATTTTCTACAGATTCACACAATTCAAAGTTCAGACTTACTGGCCTGTAGTGCCCCAGGTTATCTTTATAATCCTTTAAAAAAATGCTGACAATTTTCTTTGATTCCTCTCATAATTAAGTTGTTTTAACAAATACTCTGACATATTTTTCCACCAAATGTTACCATTTTATATGCTCAGCTGATCCTATTTTAGTATCTTCTTAATTTCTTTTCCCTTTTAGAGCTAAGTAACATTTATCTTTAGATGCTTTTATTCTTTGCTCTTTTTTTCCATCTTTTTACCTTCCACAAATAGGTTTAATCTGGTAACACAATGATATTGTGTAAAAAATGGCATTATATTATTTACATCCTGCACCTTGTTTTGTACATTCAAGAGCTGCTTTTGGTCTGACTCTCTTCCAGAAGTCAATTATTCTGAGGAAATAAATGTGAAGAAACTTTGTACAATTATCCTCCTGACATTTTCTCAGGCTATTGGAGGGTATTAGAAAAATTCCAGCTGTATGAAGGCTCCATAGCCTAAGTGTAGACTAATGGGAACGTGCATCTAGTCTTCTGTCAATCACCAAGAATAGAGTCCTGGCTCATAAACACTATAGTCCCTTGTAATGTGTGCATGTCATCTTTCCTATGGGAATTAAGGCACAAACACAGAATACTTTCAGGGTATATCTTGTACTGAAATGGACCTGGATCTCACCCTAAAATAAAATCAGGACAGAAATGGAATATGCATCCAGACTGTACAGGTATATGGAAGGAGAAACATTCTGTTCCCTTAATCTGGTCAAGGACCAGAAGGGGATAATATGAAAAGGAGGACGCTATGAGCAAGAATAGACAGGAATACAAACCTGACCTATAAATAGTAAGGGAGGAAGTAACAGGAGAACCAAACCTGGTCAGTCACACTAATTAGTAAGAGTGGGTGGAAAGTAGTAATGTTTATTCCAGTAAGATTACCTAATGGATGACTTTGCCAGGTGTTATACAAAGGAAAAGTGGGAAGCTGTAAACAAAACAGAGACACTAATGTGACAAACAAACATGATGGAGACAAAGACAAGAGACAATCACATTAATTGATGTGTTATCAAGAAACTGCAGGCAAACTGGGACTTTGTATCTGATAAAGATACAAAGCCCCAAGGGCCCAGAATATTGGAGGAGGTTGGTGGGACTGTGCCAACTGATGAAGGGATGTACAGGGGAAGGGGGGGGCAGGGAGGAAGTGAGAGGGCGTAGGCAGAAAGGGGTATAAAAGGTGCTGGTCACATGTTAAAAGGATGGGTCAGTACATTTGCCTGGCTGAGCCCTGTGCCACCTTTGCTGCATGGCTGTCTTCCATTCAACTTGCTGTCCACCAGGACCCCTAGGTCCTCCTCTTCTAGGCTACTTTCCAGCTAGTAGGCCCTCAACCTGTCATGGTGCATAGTCCTACCCAGGGGCAGGACTTTGCATTTGCACTTGTTGAATTTCATTATATTCCTATTGGCTGATTTCTCCAACCTGTCAAGGTTCCTTTAAATGGCAGCACACCTATACAGTGTATCAACCACTCCTCCCAGTTTTGTGTTGTCTGCTAACTTGCTGAGGGTGCACTCAGCCTGTTACCTGCTGACCCATTTCTCCAGCCTGTTGTGGTCCCTCTGAATGGCAGCAGAACCCACCAGTGCACCAATCACTCCTCCCACTTTTGAATTATCTACAAACCTGCTGAAGGTGCACTCTGTCCCGTTATCTGGGTCATTAATGAAGATGGTGAGCAGTTTTGGCTCCAGTATTAATGCCTGGGGTACACCACTTAGTGACTGGCCTCAGCTGGATTTGGCGCTGCTGCTGACCACCCTTCGAGCCTGCAGTTCATCCACTTTTCAGTCTGCCACACTGTTCATTTATCTCTTCTATGCTTCATCAGTTTATCTATAAGGATGTTATGGATGTTCAGCCTTACTGAAGCTGAAATAAAGAACATCCATTCCTCTCCCCTCGAAGACTGAGCCAGTCACCTCATCATAGGAGCCATTGGGTTGATTGGACATGACTTGCTCTTCATAAATCATACTGACAGGTCTCCATCACCCTTTTGTCATTCATGTGTCTGTAAATGGTTTTCAGGACTATTAACTCCATTACCTTCCCAAGGATCAGAGTGAGGATGACTTTCCTGCCATTCCCTGGATCTTCCTTCTTGCCTTTCCTTTCTTGAAGAAAGGAATGATACTTGCTTTCTTTCATCCTTTAGGAACCTCCCCGATTTGCCATGACCTTTCAAAGATAATCAAGAGTGCTCTCTTAATGACATCAAGCAGCTTGCTCAGTACTTGTGGGTGCATTCCATCAGGTCCTATGGACTTGTGTGTAACCAATTTGTTTAAATGTCCGCTAGCCTAATCATTCTCTACTGAGAGTGAGTCTTCCTTGCTTCAGATTTTCCCTTGGGTCTCAGAGGCCTGGTACTCCTGAAGGATAGTCTTACCAGTAAGGAGCAAGTTCATCTTTTCTTCATGAAAGCATTGCACACATTAATATTTTCCATATCCTTTGTCACTAGATCCCCTGCTCTATTCAGCAGAGGGAACCATACTTTTGCTAGGTTTTATTTTGCTTGTCTTGCATATACAAGTTAATAATATGCTGACTTTTTTGGTGCAACTGATGGAAACTGTTCCCTGTTAAAGTACCAAGAAATGTTTTCAGAGCTGGGAGGCGAATGAAAAACTATTGGTTTTTTTGTGCTTCATTAGATTTCATTCAGAGTCTTCACATCATATTAGATCTGTTTGTTTTTATGAAAAGTGATTTTGCTCACAAATATTTGATGTACATTTAAAATGATAAAAGTATACACAGTCAGTGATAAACATGATTGGGGAGATTTCTTTAAATAGGGAGAAGACACTAAGAGGATATGATCAGGGCATCTGTGTCTATTTAGTTACATTCATATCAACGAGACACATTGTCACATCATGTAGGCAGTTGCAGAATATGTCTGTGTAATACATTCCCTACTAGGAAGTAAAATAAATTGAATAGAAGGGAAGAAAAAAATAAGAGGATTGAAGAAGAATAGAGGGTGGATTTTTTTTTTGTTTATTTTATCTTATTTCTAGCCTACTTTGTTTTTTAGACAATTTCCTGAAAACATGTTTATGAAATTCATTGTACTTCTTACAGCTTAAATTTAGAAAATTACCTTTATCTCATTTATTGTGAACTATAAACAAAATGAGCTTTGTCATGTAAACAGTTATACTTTATAAAAGAACCTTCTAAAATTACTTTTAAGTGCAATGAATGGATGATTTGAATTGAGTTTCCTTTTTGTAAGAAAAAAAATTATTGTGGTAGCATAGCTTAATTTCAAATCTTGTTCCCAAAGGAAAATTACAAATACCTTGACTTTAATAAAGGAGATTATGACTTCAGATGCATTGCATTTCTTTGTTTTGTTTTCCTTTTAGAAAATTTTTTACCAATTCTGAAGGACTAAGGTGACTAAGGATACAGTTCAACCAACATAAATTCAGACATCTCTAATGGAGCTGTCTAGAATTCTGAAATACTATCACAGTAAATGGGGAGGTACAGGCCATTTTAAGAAACAATTTGGATGACCATATGTACAAATCTAATTTAGAATGAGATGAGTCATGCCCTAGAAGAGCTTATCTCCTTTTATGCACTCTAAATGTATTCTGGGATACTTTATTCAAAATCAGAGAATTATAGAATATCCTGAGTTGGAAGGTACCCAAGAAGATCACTGGGTCCAAATCCTGACTTCACGCAGGGCAAACTAAAAGTTAAATTATATAGCTAAGAGCATTGCCCATATACTTCTCAAACAGTCACAGGCTTGGAGCCATGACCACTTTCCTGGGGAGCTTGTTCTGGTGCTTAACCACTGTCATGATTTAAACCCAGCAGGCAACTAAGTACCACAGAGCTGCTTGTTTACTCTCCCCCACCCCCGGTGGGATGGGGGAAAGAATCAGAAAAAAAAAAAAAAAAAAAAAGTAAAACCCATGGGATTAGATAAATACACTTTAATGGAACAGCAGAGGAAAATAATAATAATGATAACAATAATGATAACAATAAAACAATAGCAATAAGAATAACAGTAATAGAATATACAAAACAAGTGATGCACAATGCAATTGCTCACCACCCACTGACTGATTCCCAGCCCATCCCCAAGCAGTGATTGATGCCCCCTGCCCAACTCCCTCCAGTTTATATACTGAGCATGGCATCCTATGGTATGGAATAGCCCTTTGGGGTCAGTTTGGGTCAGCTGTCCTGGCTGTGCCCTCTCCCAGCTTCCTGTGCACCTGGCAGATCATGGGAAGCTGAAAACATCCTTGACTAGTGTAAGCACTACTACTTAGCAACAACTAAACCGTTAGTGTGTTACCAACATTCTTCTCATACTAAATCCAAAACACAGCACTATGCCAGCTACTAGGAAGAAAATTAACACTATCCCAGCTGAAACCAGGACAACCACCCTCTCGATGAAGAACTTTTTCCTAATATCTAATCTGAACTTCCAGTGTTTCAGCTGTAAGCCATTCCTTTGTGTCTTATCACCAGACACCAGAGAGAAGAGGTCAGCACCTCCTTCTCTGCTCCTCCTCATGAGGAAGTTGTAGGCATCAATAAGGTCATCCCTCAGCCTCCTCTTCTCTAAGCTGAATAAACCAAGTGACCTCAGCCGCTCCTCATAAGTCATGCCCTCTAACCCTTTCACCATCTTTGTTGTCCTCCTTTGGACACATTTTATATTTTTATATCCTTCTTACATTCAGAAGCTCAAAACCACACACAGCACTAGAGATGAGGCTGCATCAGTGTTGAGTACAGTTGTACAATCCTTTTGACTGTGTGTAATGCCTCCCAGGATACAGTTGGCTCTTTTGGTCTCTAGGGCATATGGTTGACTCATATTAAGCTTACCATCAACCAAACCCCCCAGATCCCTTTCTGAAGGTCTGCACTCCCCAATTTTTGGGCCTGTTTGTCTGCTATATGATAATCCCAGTTAACATCTAGGAAGTTGAAGGACAATAGCAACTGATCTAAAGATTTCTTTTAATTTCTTATATAATAATACATCCATGTCATCAGCCTGGATGGTGATCTACATTAGACTCCTACAGTAAGATCTGCTTTATTAGCTTTTCCCCTAATTCTTACCCAGAGGCTCTAAACCATGTCATTCCTAACTGCAAGTGCCGTATAGTCTAACCCCTCCTCTACATGCTGCACTATCCTTCTGCCTTGCCTGTCCTGGCTATCTCTTGCAAAGAGCCTATAATCATCCACTGAGTGAAAGAACTCTTGTTAGATTAAGTAAAGATGTACAGTTATTTCACATAAATCTTATCTTGGATAACTTGGGTACATACTAATTTTCACTGGAAGTTGAAATGTTAAAATCTGTAGACACTTTTCAGAAATGCAGTCTTACAATTATCCTAGGTCAATATTAATCTATAACAAAATTTGGCCTCCATAATAGAATTTATTATTTCTTTACCTGTAAATAAAAAATAAATTAAGTTCCCTAAAAGGCAGTAAAAGGGCGCTTCTGAAATCAGATGAGATTTATCTATGTCTTTTCTATTGTTACAGTAGGGCAGTTACACATTAAACAGATAATATAATTCAGATGTATTTTTTAAGCATAATATACAAACCATGTGTAATTTTACAGATTATATGTTCCATCATAATCACACAGCCATAAATATACAAGTCTTGAAGGTACTTTCAGAAAACATCAAGTCCATCACTTTTTGAGGAAGGATAAGTATACTTGGCTTTTGTTTGTTTAACCCACTCTTAATATTCAGAGAGGGAGAACTCAATAACTTCTAGTGCTTCATGATCCTTGTATTTAGAAAATATTTTGCTTTCATTTTCCCTGCCCCATAATATCTTAATAACCGAAATTACTGAAGAGAATAATTGTGTCCCCAGTCTCCCTGTAACATTTTTCTCTTTGTTTGAGTCTTTCTAGATCTTCTCTTATCTTATAGGTATGTCTGTTTTCTTCAGCCTCTACTTAATTAATTTTGTTGCTTTCCTCCAGACCTCTAATATTTTTCTTAAGAGTTGGTGCCTGAAAGTCAACATAATAGCGTATCTTCCTTCCTGAATATCTTCACAATTAGGGAAATTGGGGGAATAGGAGAGGAAAGGGCTGGTTTATTAATTTAAGAACCTATTTTTACATTCTTATAAAACACGTTTTATTAAAACCGCAGTCTTGCCAACATCAGATAGTAGAAAACTATTTTTCTTTTACTATTACTACTTACTATTTTTTCCTGACATGCAACAATCTTATTAGTCTGTCTCAGAATGATATTTACTTTATCTGTTCAAAACTAGTTTTCAGTTCTTTATAACCTCCATATTTTTCTCTGCAACACTGATGCTTAGCCATTTTTTCCTCATTTTGTACCTATGTATTGGATTTCTCCTCTCAAGTACTTTATTGAATGTAATCCTATTGATTTGGGGCTAGACATCCAAAACATAGATAAAATTCTGATGTCGTCTTTTTAAGTGTTTTTAACCTCCTCAGTTTTGGGGTCATACACAGTTTTCCTAAGTGCAATTTCTAACAATCAGCTAAGTAAATAATTAAAAAGTTGAGTAGTAGTAATCTCATGACAGATATCTACAGGACCTCAATTGAAATGCGTTACCAATTAGATAGCAAATCATATTTAAACTCTTACATTGATAATAATTTCCTGTAATAATTATGCATAGGTAAGGTGTTTTCTGTGAAGATAACAACTTCATCAGTAGGGAAGCTGGGTAGAAAGGGAAGATAAAGGAAAGCTTTGTTATGAGTTTTGTGACCTAATTTTCTATCCACACAAAATAGTGGCCAAATTTAGAGAAAATATCCCAAATTTAGAGAAAGTTATCAAGTGGCTGGAGGCAGAGAAGGAAGTTAGTATACCTTTTTTTATTTAAATTTAGTATGGGCTATAAAAGTAGGAATAAGTTAGAGTCCTTTCCAGAGTTGCCTTCATAGTTAGACACAAGAAAAAGCAACCTTTTGTATCTGAATGTAACATGCATAAGTCCTACTTACACAACTTTTGCATATTGAAGTTGTGTCTTGCCTAGGATTCACTGTTATAATAGCTACGTTTTGCCGATTTCTCCGATATTATTAGCTCTGCCTGAAATTAGTGTTTTAAATCTCATTTGAGAAAGCCTAATACAGTCATGCTCATATTAGTTACTATAATAGATATAATTTATATCTTTCCTACCTATCAAGTTAATTAATTATCTGTATCAGTGATCTGATTACTGATGATCTACTATGTGTAGAAGGAAATACTGAATTTTACATTTAGGAAAGAATTTTCTTTCTGTAAAAAAGGGAGAAAAGTTTGCACTTGCATTGTTTTCTTTTTGCTCTTCAGGAGTTGGTATCCACAAACTTCATTAAATACGTTTATCTACCATTATGCACATATATTTCCAAACTTGTATATACACTTAACAGTCACATGTTCAGACAAGACAAAACACAAAGCCTTGTATGACAGAGATAAAAGTTAGGACACTGATGCAAAGCACTAAGTAAGCTAAATAAACAGACAGCTCATTTTCTGAGAGGAAGGAAAGTTGTCCTTAACATTAGGTAAAATATGAAGTTTCAATATCAACCCTTTCCAAATAAAACAGGTGAAATTTTATAATAGTGGGTGATTAGATCAATGACAGACTGAAAAATGACTAAAATAACTTTAGGCTATGTGATACTGCCAAATCACAATCATAATCACTGCTATCACTGCCATCAAAGAGAAGCGTGCTATGTATATATAATTATACACATACCTTTGTTTTCTGATACAACAATCTTAGAAGGACAATGGGACAGATTTTTAAGGCATTTAGATAGCTGTTGCCTACCTTTCATTGAATGCAATGACTAAAAACCTTTAATGAAACTGCGTTATGAAGTATGCTAAGAATCCTGTAAAATACAAAGTACATTTTTTTGGTGAAGATTTTTTGAGATTCATTAAATAATGCTTACCTTAATAACCTATCAAGGAAACATGGCAACTTATATAAATCCTGAAAATGTGAGGGGATTTGAAAAGGAAGAAAATGATCCCTAGTTCATCTCTGGGCTCATCAGTCAGCTCATTTGTGCATCTCATCTCCTGCGTGCTGAAATTTATTAATGTACTTCTAGTTTAAACAGCGTCTACTCATCAGAAGAATATATTAGGAAGCATGAAATTACTCTTTTCTGTTCTTTGCTCTTCGGTGTCAGCTGCAAGCTCAGTTCATAACAGAAGCAGGACATAGAGAAATCAAGAGTACTGCTAAAGCCAAAGCCTTATATGGTCAGAGCCTTGTATTTCTAATGTTGTTAAAAGTTCACTGAGAACAGTTTTGGATTTTTGTGCATGTGCTTAACAAATTACTCTCTTTAATAACTTCCCACTCTTAACAGCATGTGAGGAGGATCTTAGCTGAGAGAGGTTCCTGCCTGTCTTTAGCAAAGGTTAAAACACTTATTAGAAGTTTCATTGACAAAAGAGCTATACAGCAACAAAAGGTAAGATGTCTTGCATAACAATGGACTTTTGCCTTGTCACTAGTGCACTCCTGCAGGATTCTTCCACTCCACCATCAGTTAAGAACAAGGTCTAGCAGCAGAAAGAAAATTTTACCTTGCAGGAAGAACAGTAAAGATGGCTTCCTCCTGCTGTGCCTGTACTATAGGTTAACTTTTTTTTGTTTTTCTCGTATCAAGATAGGACAAAATGTTATCAAGTGCAGCCCAAGTGCAGCTCAAAAGAGAACAAAGTCAGAAGCTGTTCACATAAAAATAATACAAGACACCCCCCCCATTTATATTATCAAAATATGCCCAGTATTCTTCATTCTAAAGTCACGTTGAAGGCTCTTTTCATTCCAGATAAAATTCACTTTAAAAATAGTACACTTCCTTTAATGATGGCAAGTTGCATGGTGCCAAAAATGTGCAATTATATGTTCTGGTGGACAGGAGAATATATAGACACTCAAGGATTCAAAAGGAAATTCATTACAGAATGATCAAGATAACTGGAAATTAATATCTAAAAGGAGTGAGGTCATTATTTTTCTGGTCAAATGCTTTGTTTGCTCAAGTTGATCATAAAAATTATTCTCCTGAGAGTGAAGATTGTAAAAATAGACCATGCAAACAAACAACCAAAAATCCAAAATCACCATTTTCTTTTTCATCTTAAAAGAAAATTTTAATTTGAAAACCTGAAAATTTCATCTGATATTTTTTCATTTCCTCACAATAACAACACATTTTTTGCAAAATATTTTTTATTCAGAATGCTTAATATTTCAGAGAAGCCATTTTTCCTTGAAAAAGTCTTTAAAAGTGAAGAATTAAGACACTCTTCTAGTGTTTTAAAATACCAAATGCGATCACTAAATTTGACTGACGTCAATTTCATTTCAGAGTACAGTCATGTAAACATTTAAATACAAGCATAGGAGTCAAACCTCATAAATTCATCATATTATTCTTCCATCTTTTCAAATCAATTTGGCTGAGTGTTAAAATATTGAATTGAAAGGTACTTATCTATATATTTAAATTATAAATATAAATCTGCATATATAAAATAATAATTTAGTATATGTAAATATATGTGCATATATTTAATTTTATTTATTATATGTTACTTTGTTATAAATATTTAAAATTTCTATGAACTATAAATATCACAGACTATATAAATACTATGCAAATTTGTTACAGAGCTCAGTCTTGTAATGTGTTAATGATCTATTCATTGGTTCTAGTTAATCTAATGAGAATGTACATGAACTGACAATTTATGAGTGTCTCTGCTTATAAAGCAGTTTTATTAGAAAGTTTAATCAAATACTGCTCCTTATCTAGGACCAGCAGTTAAGTTATCAAGTGTGTAAGCATGTGTTCTACTTTTCTTACCTGTTTGTTAACACTAGTTTACTAAAAGGCATATGTTAAAAAGATTACCTTAAACAAAGAACTAAAGGACTATATTTACCCTGTATATTTCTGTACTTGTATCTGTGTGATACAAGTGAAGATAGCCATAGGCTATAGACTGAGATGTACGTTCGTGTCAGTATGCAATTTCCACACAAAAAAGTGATGATGTATTTTCTACGTATTGCTGTCACAGGCAAAACTGAACTAGAATATGGGAATTTTACCTAACTTAATTTATTGCCATTCAACACAAACTGCTGATCACTGATTAAGATATTCAGAAAGAAAAAAAAAAAAGAGAACACCAATACAGAGTTCACACATACACTTTCACACATACACAAACACCTCTTTTCTCCTCTCCCCGTCTCAGTTTCACTTGTTTTCACCATAGTTTATACTCAGTCTGCCCAATTCATACAGCCAGGTGATATGCGG